>NW_006770037.1:1530821-1626150 GCF_000442215.2 Lipotes vexillifer
TTCCCTACAATGTGGTACCAATTGTAACTTCTCTAATTTAGAGTCTCCATCATTTACTGCAAATAAAGGAAAGTGGATTTTGTTTGGAACCATCAAATTAGAATAGCTGGCTTGTGTTCTGGAAAGATCAAGGACCATGTCAGGAGACCTGGTTGATCCTGGTTCTTCCAGTACCTTACTAGATTAGTCATACAGTCTCTGTACCTGTTTCCTTCCCTTAAAAAAAAAGGAGGTATTGGTGAGGTCCTTTTCAGCTCTACTCCAGGAACAATATAGAAGCAGGATTCAATGATTGTAAACCCTTGTTGTTTGGAAATCTACAAAGATGATGAAAGAAACCAGCAACAAATTTAAAAAGTTTGCACATCAGTAGCTCAAAAATTTGAGATAATCAGGCAGATAGCTGGGTGCAAAAGTTGCATACAATGAGTATTTTTATAATGAGTCTTTAAATTCCTTCTTGCTTTTTTTTTTTTTTTAGAATATGGGAGTTAAAAAACTCTGCAGTAGGGAGTTTTCAAAATATTAGGAAAGTAAATAAAAACTACTACTATAATGTTTGTGGTTTTGTTACATTTCAGTTTTCCCTGCTTTCACAAATTGCCAGAAATGAGTAGATGTGAAATGTCCAAGTCTTGCAGCTAAGAATTACACTTGCAACAAAAATTAGACTGTTAAAAGTAAATTTAGTAAATAAATTCGGAAGGAATCATTTATGCTGTAATAGCCCAAACTCTTCCTTAATTATTAAGGTATTAAGAATTTTCTTCAACAATAATATCCTAAACACAATTTTATGAGCAAATGAAATTATGCATTATTATTAATTTTTTTTTTTCTTCTGTACGCGAGCCTCTCACTGCTGTGGCCTCTCCCGTTGTGGAGCACAGGCTCCGGACGCGCAGGCTCAGCGGCCATGGCTCACGGGCCCAGCCGCTCCGCGGCATGTGGGATCTTCCCGGGCTGGGGCACGAACCCGTGTCCCCTGCATCGGCAGGCGGACTCTCAACCACTGCGCCACCAGGGAAGCCCTATTATTAATATTTTTTGTCTATAAGCTAGTAAAATGACACTAACAGTATTACCTTCTATTGTGCTCAATACTTTGCAAAAACAGTTTCATGTTTCTTATTCCATCTGAGCCTCATAACTGCTTCGGAATTTATTATTTATTCGGAATTTATTATTCCCACTTCATATGAGGAAAAAGAGGTTGTAGGAGTTGGGATTTTCCTGGAGTTACGTAGCTAGTAATTTAAGTTAGAATACAGGATCCTGCATCCTGTCTAGTGCTTCGAGCACCCCAAAATGGGTGCAACATATAACCTGAGTTTCTCTTCTGTGTTTCTCTGGTGTTTGTTTGTTTGCTTAATGCAGGACCCCGGAGTACTTCCAAGAATTTCTAGAAGACTTTGAAACTGTTGTGTAGCACAGGAGCTTACAAACAAGTCTGGGAGCTAAAGTGAATCTACCAGTTTTATTCTGCTGCTCTGACCCTGCTCCTTTATGTCCCGCATCTCTGTCAGGCATGGCTGTCCCTTCTGTTGGGCCACTCTTAGCTATTGCTATGGTGAGATCTTAGTTGTGTCAGTAGGGTTCCCCTTATTTCAGACAAACTCTGGGCAAGAATGGTACATCTCATTCTGAATTCATTTTAACATATCACTGAGACAAAAATTCTTTTAACAACATGTTTTTCATGGAGTGTAAAATTTTAAAAATCTGATTTTAAGGGTATGATTATCTTTGACCTGACATCAGTCGGTAAGCACTAAGTTTGGTGTGACAAGCAACAAAGCACTTAAGACTCTGTGCCACTCCCTAGACCTTACATTCTACTGGGGATGCAAAATATTAAGCCTTTCAATTAGAATATAGCCCAATGATTAAATGAAATATTTTGCTGTATCATTTCGAGACACGCTTTAAGATCTGCGTTAAGATCTGCTAAGTCCATCTGTAGGTCAGAGAGATTGAGGGGAGGCAGAGTGATCGATTTGAAGGCTGTGGAGAAAAGATGCAAGAAACACAAGGGAATAAGAGAGTTGAGTTTAGAGAGAAGAACTGGGCATAATCTTGTTCAAAATTTCATTCTTTATTAGCAATAAATTAAAATAAGGTGGTGTTTTTTGATGACTCATAAGATAGATGTTGCGTGAAAGGGTACTGGAATCAACAGGCACAAATACGATGGCCAAACATGGAAAAATGATCATAGGTAGAGCATTTGTTCCACTGCCTTTTATCTTTTACACCTGTGTTTGAATTCATCCAAAGTTGCATAAATCCTTTACACAGCTGTCGAGATTGCACCTGAAAAAAGGCTGAGGTAGTCTCAGATGGCCTAACATTTCATCATTCTGAATACTTAAACCCAAACAGGTTTAAACACTTTGCCAAACCCAAGGATAACAGGCTTCACATTGATCTTTGCTCTGTTCAAATGTTCAACCGCGTGTGCCAGAGTGTACACTGCAGACTGCCTTGTATAGACTCCCACGATTTTTAGCTGCAGAAAAGCTCAAAAATAACATTTTAAGGATGGCAGGTCTCCTTGGAAATTTACTCAGAAATACACACTTTGATATATGTCAGTAGATAAAGGGCAGCTGGCTGCTTGTACAAACCGATCTACTGAACTTAATTTTTCGCTTTTTGTAAACAAGTAGTTCAATACAGTATACTTCTGAAAAGAGCTTATCAAGTTTCCGGTATTTTCACTAGACTGTTTCTGATGTCTATCCTGACGCCCACAAGTGGATTACTTTTAACTTGGGGTCTGTCATTAAAATTTAAAAAAATTATGGATATGTACATCAGCATTATAAAAAATGCACACAGTACAGAAAGGTATAGAATGAAAAGTGCAAGTCCTCCTATGCTCTCTTTCCCCCAAACTCCCCTCCCCAGAGAAACCCCTTTAAGAGTTTGATGTATATCCTTCCAGATCTTTTGTAAAATACATGACTTTGTGCGTAAATATAAATGTTATAAACATTTTTATGCCACTATCTTTTCCTTAAAGTAGCATAATGTTTTACCAATTTTTAAAAATTTTGCCAGACTAAGGAGTGAATGTTGGTATCTCTGGGTATAGGATTTGCTCTGGGTGAGGACCAGATGCATGTAAACCATTTTCTTCAAATTTAATCCTTCCTTGTTCACACTACCAAAAGTTGAGAGGCTTGCTTTCTTGGTAAACATGGCACCATGAAGAAGTAAGTCTGAAAGTTAACTTTGAAGGAAATTTTGGGCTTACTTTTGTGGATAGAAGGGAAAAAAATGGAAATTCCAAGTAGGGGAGTTTCTGGAATTTGAGCAAAGCCATAGAAACTGGAATCCCTGGTTTCTTGGTCCAATTCATTAGTGGCTGTGATAGAGGAAAGCTCCGGCCATCTTGCTGGCTGACTTGATGGATGTTTCTCCACTGGGCTCTCAGTAGGACTGTATTCAGTTCCATATACCGATGGATTCCCCTTCAGTGTGCTTTTACACCCTGCTCTAGTGAGTACTGCTCTTCCTCTAAAGGAGCTCCTTCCTAAGGGAAGAGATGGATTTCCCTCAGTATGGCAGAGGAAATCCCAGAGTAGGCCCATGATTGAACTTGATGAATGGATATGAAAATAGTTACTCAGAAATACACACTTTGATAGAGTTTTGACTTCCGGGGGAACTTGACTGTAGGCTAGTTGGCAAGATAATAAAAGCAGTCGAAAATGGCACTGGTGAAAAGTTGAGGGCTGGTGGGTCAGATAGAGTCAAGAAAATTGATTCAAGCAGAATATGTGTGGTGTAGAGTATAAGAAGGAACAGAAAATACAGTTAGTTCTAGGGTTTGGCACTTGGACCTGAGCCAGAAGAAATTAAGAAGATGAGAGTCTTGATGAAACGAAGTCACCCTCACTCGTTATGTGTGCCATTTCTTGTCTTTCGGCCTCTAGCCTACCCTTCTATCTTCCTTCAGTGATGCCGGGGCAGGGACTCCATGAATGGCTGGGCTTTGCCAGCTGCCTCCCTGTGAGGCTGGCCATTTGGGGATGCTGATGAAGAATGAGAGACTTGCTCCTTCCTGTTTCCTGGGGGCTTCTTGTTTGCTTTCTGTCCCTGGGAACATCACGCCAGCCTCACTTCTTTACGAAACCCGGTAGCAGCAGTTGTTCCAGAAGCAGCCGTTGAATCTAAAGAGCAGTTTTTCCGACATTCACAGAACCTCTCTCACACCCCACCCGCTACAACACCAGCTGCAGCTAAGAAGCAAAGTCTGATCAGAGGTCTGGGGTGTCAATCTCACAGGGCCCTCCTTCAGCTCAGGGAACGCCAGCCCCAGCCGAACAGCACCCCTCCTCAGAGGTCTGAGTTTTTCAGCTCTGTGCAGGCCCTTTTTCTAAGTTTTAAGAATTCCAGCCTCTTCTGTTTCTTCTTACAGCCTTAGGAGTGGTCACTGCTACCTGTAATCGTTAACGTCTGTGACATGTTAAAGTTGCTGCTCTGTTCTTCAGTATCTAGTTATCATTTCTTTATACTATATTATTTCTGTCTCTTTACTGGACCCTGACTGACACAGGCTTTCCCCAGATGGAGTAAATAGGAGAGCTCATGAGTTCCTGTATCATTCAGGACCAGTGTCAGCCTGCATTATGTGGGGATGGAGAGAATAGAGGGGAAGAGGTACATTTGACAAACTGTAAGTGGGAAGGAAGCAACAGGATTGATGATTGGAAACAGAGAGTGAGGACAGAGAGAGTAGAATAGACAAGGTTTCTATCCCTGTGGTGGATAGAATGGTGATGCCATGGAAAACTGAGAAAGTTGGGAAAAGAATGAGTGCAGGTATGGGGACATGAAATTAGAGATATCTTAAAGGCATCTGATAAAATGGAGCTAAAATTCAAGGGAGAACTAGAGTGAGACTGTGGCTGAATTCCCTGAGAATGCAGGACAGGATGGAGCAACAGGAGTTGCCAAGTAACTGGCAAAAAGAGGCTTAAGGTAAAGTCTAGCATGGCATGGACCATAACAACTAGGGATGGGCTTCCCTGGTGGCGCAGTGGTTGAGAGTCCGCCTGCCGATGCAGGGGACACGGGTTCGTGCCCCGGTTCGGGAAGATCCCACATGCCGCGGAGCGGCTGGGCCCGTGAGCCATGGCCGCTGAGCCTGCGCGTCCGGAGCCTATGATCCGTGGCGGGAGAGGCCACAACACTGAGAGGCCCGCGTACCGCAAAAAAAACCCCAAAAAACCAAATAGGGATGGCCTCTTTTTTAATACCCTGTGCAGGCTAAAAACTATAGGTCCACTACTGTAACCAGAAGAAGGTATTAGTGATGATTTGAGATTCTGTTATTGTTCAAATAAGCAAACTTCAGCTCTGGTTGAATAAGTCAATCCAGTAGAGCATCAGTGAAAAATGTTGTCTTTAATTTTTTAAGGTGGAAGCAGATGAGCGAACTACAGAAACAGCCACTTTACATGAGCAGCAAACTATGAAGCCCATTGTCATCAAATAAAGCACACAGCAAAGGTAATCTGACACATATTTAATAACATTCACAGTCATTATTGTGCTATATTGTAATTAGGCACAGGTGGTAAGCAGTTCTTGTAAAATATTGTAATTCGTATGGAAGTCAAATCAATGTTTCTCTCTTTTTGCTTTCTTTACTTCTTTATCTAAAATGGATCTGCCAGCAGTTTTCATCGATATAATGTACCGTCAATTAAAATCCATCTATCAACATTTATTGAGTTTTTATTATGTTCCAGGTATTGTGATGACCTCCCGGGGATAGAAGTATGAACAGTCTTGGCCTTAAAGTTGAGAAGTTTGTGTACAGTTTACTCTGAATCATACAGGTGCTGTAGAGCGACGGATACATGTTCCTGCCTAATGGTCCTGCATCCCATACTCTGTGGTCTCGCTGCTTAAAAATATAACTTCCTCAAAGAACCTTTCCTTCTCCAATGGACAGCCTCACTCCCCTGGTGCCTGCCTTTTATTCCTGCCGTCTGTTGGCCAGTGAGGGGTTTTCCACCAGCATTTCCAATTCTAAGTTTGGGGATTGTAAAGGTCTGGACACCAGGGGACTCTGGTTCATGGCCCTGGGGCCACCTTGCTCCTGGGAATAATAGACATATGGTGGAATGGATGGCACAGGGAGCAGAAACACAGAGTGGGGAGGGCTTTTTCTCTATAGAAACTGGAACTCTTAGGAAAGGGGAGGTAAAGTCAGGAGGAGAACCTAGGGTCTGGCTGGGAAAAGACGAGGAAGGATCTTGCTAGGGAAGGGGACAGGCTTGACTGGGATGGTTTCCAGTCAGAGAGAGATTCCTCATCCAGCAACTCTAGGGAATTGGCTTCCAGTAACAGAAGCCGCTGTAGTCCCTCACCTGTTCTCTTGAGTAAGACAGAAAACATATTTAGGAGAGAGACTGAAGAATGCTGCCCCCTTATTTTGACCCCTAGTGAATCATTTAGGACAGATTAAGAGCCGTTGCTGGAAAAAGCAACCTTTAGGTGTCTCAGTGGTGTAACACTGCAGAGATTTATTTCTGTCCTATTCTGCGTGTCCATCGTGGGCTGGCTGGGCACTTTCCCCTGTGTCATCTTCATTTGGCGTGCAAGCTGAAAGACCCTCTACTATCAGGGGGCATCCATGATTTCTAATCAAAGAAGAAGGGAAGGTAAAGGTAAAGCACACTGGCTCTGCCCAGAAATCACAGAAGTCACTTCATTCACATGCCATTGGCCAAAGTAATGACACACCTTACCTTTCTTCCAGGTGGTAGAGAAACCAGAAAAAGGAGAACTAGAGACACCCTGCCTACAACACCGAGGTGCTGCGCAATGGGTTACTGGTGATTCTTTTTTTTTTTTAACATCTTTATTGGAGTATAATTGCTTTACAATGGTGTGTTAGTTTCTGCTTTATAACAAAGTGAATCAGCTATACGTATACATATGTCCCCATATCTCTTCCCTCTTGTGTCTCCCTCCCTCCCACCCTCCCTATCCCACCCCTCTAGGTGGTCACAAAGCACCGAGCTGATCTCCCTGTGCTATGCGGCGGCTTCCCACTAGCTAGCTATTTTACATTTGGTAGTGTGTATATGTCCATGCCACTCTCTCACTTCGTCCCAGCTTACCCTTTTCCCTTCTTGTGTCCTCAAGTCCATTCTCTAGTAGGTCTGTGTCTTAATTCCTGTCCTGGCCCAAGGTTCTTCATGACCCTTTTTTTTTTTTTTTAGATTCCATATATATGTGTTAGCATATGGTATTTGTTTTTCTCTTTCTGATTTACTTCACTCTGTATGACAGACTCTAGGTCCATCTACCTCACTACAAATAACTCAGTTTTGTTTCTTTTTATGGCTGAGTAATATTCCATTGTATATATGTGCCACATCTTCTTTATCCATTTATCTGTTGAAGGACACTTAGTTTGCTTCCACGTACTGGATATTGTAAATAGAGCTGCAATGAACATTGTGGTACATGACTCTTTTTGAATTATGGTTTTCTCAGGGTATATGCCCAGTAGTGAGATTGCTGGGTCGTATGGTAGTTCTATTTTAAGTTTTTTAAGGAACCTCCATACTGTTCTCCACAGTGGCTGTATCAGTTTACATTCCCACCAACAGTGCAAGAGGGTTCCCTCTTCTCTACACCCTCTCCAGCATTTATTGTTTGTACATTTTTTGATGATGGCCATTCTGCCAGGTGTGAGGTGATACCTTATTGTAGTTTTGATTTGCATTTCTCTAATGATTAGTGATGTTGAGCATTTTTTCATGTGTTTGTTGGCAATCTGTATATCTTCTTTGGAGAAATGTCTATTTAGGTCTTCTGCCCATTTTTGGATTGGGTTGCTTGTTTTTTTGATATTGAGCTGCATGAGCTACTTGTAAATTTTGGAGATAAATCCTTTGTCAGTTGCTTCATTTGTAAATATTCTCTCCCATTCTGAAGATTGTCTTTTCATCTTGTTTGTGGTTTCCTTTGCTGTGAAAAAGCTTTTAAGTTTCATTAGGTCCCATTTGTTTATTTTTGTTTTTATTTCCATTTCTCTAGGAGGTGGGTCAAAAAGGATCTTGCTGTGATTTATGTCATAGAGTGTTCTGCCTATGTTTTCCTCTAAGAGTTTGATAGTGTCTGGCCTTACACTTTGGTCTTTAATCCATTTTGAGTTTATTTTTGTGTATGGTGTTAGGTAGTGTTCTAATTTCATTCTTCTACGTGTAGCTGTCCAGCACCACTTATTGAAGAGGCTGTCTTTTTTCCATTGTATGTTCTTGCCTCCTTTGTCGTAAGTTAGTTGACCATATGCTCATGGGTTTATCTCTGGGCTTTCTATCCTATACCATTGATCTATATTGCTGTTTTTGTGCCAGTACCATACTGTCTTGATTACTGTAGCTTTGTAGTATAGTCTGAAGTTAGGGAGCCTGATTCCTCCAGCTCTGTTTTTCTTTCTCAAGATTGCTTTGGCTATATGGGGTCTTTTGTGTTTCCATACAGATTGTGAAATTTTTTGTTCTGGTTCTGTGAAAAATGCCAGTGTTAGTTTGATAGGGATTGCAATGAATCTGTAGATTGCTTTGGGTAGTATAGTCATTTTCACAATGTTGATTCTTCCAGTCCAAGAACATGATATATCGCTCCATCTGTTTGTATCATCTTTAATTTCTTTCATCAGTGTCTTATAGTTTTCTGCATACAGGTCTTTTGTCTCCCTCAGTAGGTCTATTCCTAGGTATTTTATTCTTTTTCTTGCAATGGTAAATGGGAGTGTTTCCTTAATTTCTCTTTCAGATTTTTCATCATTAGTGTATAGGAATGCAAGAGATTTCTGTGCATTAATTTTATTTTTCTTTGCGGTATGCGGGCCTCTCACTGTTGTGGCCTCTCCCATTGCGGAGCACAGGCTCTGGATGTGCAGGCACAGCATCCATGGCTCATGGGCCCAGCCGCTCCGCGGCATGTGGTATCTTCCTGGACTGGGGCACGAACCCGTGTCCCCTGCATTGGCAGGCAGACTCTCAATCACTGCACCACCAGGGAAGCCCTGTGCATTAATTTTGTATCCTGCTACTTTACTAAATTCACTGATTAGCTCTAGTAGTTTTCTGGTAGCATCTTTGGGATTCTCTATGTATAGTATCATGTCATCTGCAAACAGTGACAGCTTTACTTCTCCTTTTTCAATTTGGATTCCTTTTATTTCTTTTTCTTCTCTGATTGCTGTGGCTAAAACTTCCAAAACAATGTTGAATAATAGTGGTGAGAGTGGGCAACATTGTCTTATTCCTGATCTTAGTGGAAATGCTTTCAGTTTTTCACCATTGAGAACAATGTTGGCTGTGGTTTTGTCACCCCCTACTGGTGATTCTTAAGGAGCATCTGTACTGGTAGGAATAGTGTGATGATCCAGGGTCACAGAAATCTCTGTTTTACCTACTCAAGGACACTTGAAATTCCTTCAATGGCAAATAAAATTGTGTGCAACTAAGAAAGGCTTAAAGAATCCACTAACCTCATGAACACTTTTTTCATCAAATTACAAGTCTCGTCATTTGTGTTTTCATAGCTGGGAAGGACCATTAAAGGACAAGAAAGGGAGATGCTGTCATGCATACTGGGCGTCTGTAATATACCAATATGCTTCCACGTAAACTGTTTGGTTCAACCCTCATAATAACTCAAGACAGTTGAGTAGTTAAAAACATGGTCTCTGGAGCCAGACTGGCTGGGTTTGAATCCTGGCTCTACCATTTAGCACTTCTGTGACCTCGGGCAATTCCTTAATTCCTCTGTGTCTCAGTTTCCTCAGCCATGAAATGAAGATAGTGATGGTATCTACCTCAGAGGGTTGGGAGGAGGAGTTAATGTTTGTAAAGTGCTAAGAATGGTGGCTGGCAAAAGGCAAGCTCTCTATATAAGTGTTTGTTAAAAATACAAATTAAGTTCTATGAAGTAGCCCCCCCCCCTCCACCACCACCAAGAGGAAAGCAGTGAAATTTTTTCACTGAAAGCAGTGAAATTCCTAGAAGTTAAATAACTTGCTTGGGGAAGAGAAAGAGCTTGTATTCACCCCACTTCTCTCCAAAGTCCAAGTTCTTTCTTTTACACCATATTGGGTGCTGGATAGCAATACTCAAAGGAGAAAAGGGCATGGAAATGGGAGGCATGAAAGGCAAGCTTTTTCACCTCTCAACATTGCTATCACTTGTGTCCAGAAGTCTTTATGTTCCAAATGGCTCTGTAATGGAAACCTGTCAGTGAGCAATAATGATTGTCCTACATAAGGCAGATACCATTTAGTGCCACAGGAGAAAGACATTGTCACTGACATTATGTACCAGTGACTTGTCTAGGGTAGAGTGACCTGGAATATATATCAGCCATTGGTCAAGTCTTGAGGACTTTATAATCTCATGTGGTTAAGCATAATTACTCCAAATAGAAAATGTTTGGTTGAAATATTAGTGACACCATTTTCCCCTTGAAAGACAAGTCCTTGTAAAAGAACAAGATAAACTGAGTGTGGTGCAAATGTTAGGTGTAAAAAAATGAATGAATGGGAGCAAATGATGACCTTCTCGAGTTAGCTGCAAAGAACTAAGAGATATACATTCTGAATTCTCACCTCCTATTTTTGAAGAACCGAGCTGTTTATAGGGAGGAACTACTGCTTAGGGGTTAAAAGCAAACTCTGAAGTCAGAAAGACCCAAATTTTAACCCAGGTTTTATCACTCCTTGGCTTTGTGATGGTCAGTTTTCTCATGTAAACAATAGAGACCATGACTTTTTGGTTGTTCCTCCTTTGTGTAAGGTGTGCTTTTAGTGAAACTGACCCTCCCTCCCCCTACTTCAGGAGTGGACCTTAATATTAGACTATTATTTTATTTCTACTCCTTGTCCCAATGATGGTGTCAGGGATGTAGTACAAGTAAGTCAGGCCTCAGTGTGAAGCTCAGTATAAAGAGCTGCTTTTGTTCATTGGTTCTGGGATAATGCCCACCTCCTTGAATGTGAATGAGGAAGCATGGAGGCCTGATGATTGCTGACAATTTTTTGTGATTGTGAAGGGAATGAACCTGATGACAGATCCAACATGTGGAGGAGGACAGAGATGAGGGAACTGCAGAGAAATGGATGCAGAGCACTGATCAAGCCGTGCCTGAAGCCCATGCTACCACTGGAATTTTCAGTTATATGAGCAAATGGCTTCCTTATTTGTTAAGCCAGTTTGAGTTGAGTTATTTCCCACATAAACCAATTTATATGCTTACTTCTAGAGTGGTTGCATGTGAATAAATATCTTAGCAGAGTGCCTTGTGATTTCTTTTTTTTTTAATTTATTTTATTTTACTTATTTATTATTTTTGGCTGTGTTGGGTCTTTGTTGCTGCGTGCAGGCTTTCTCTAGTTGTGGCAAGCTACTCATCGTTGCAGTGCATGGGCTTCTCATTGCGGTGGCTTCTCGTTGCGGAGCAGGGGCTCTAGGTGTGGGGGCTTCGGTAGTTGTGGCTCACAGTCTCAGTAACTGTGGCTCGTAGGCTCTCTAGAGTGCAGGCTCAGTAGTTGTGGTGCACGGGCTTAGTTGCTCTGCGGCACGTGGGATCTTCCCGGTCCAGGGCTCGAACCCGTGTCCCCTGCGTTGGCAGGCGGATTCTTAACCACTGCACCACCAGTGAAGTCCGAGTGCCTGGCACTCTCTAAGGCAGCATCTATCACGGCAGTACAATTAGTGTCTCATGGTTGGGGGGAGGTGGGAATGCTACAGATAATGATATGTAACCAAGCCCCAGGGACAGGGTGGTGGTGATTTTTTGGTACAGAGAATAGGAATTTAGAATAGAAACAATCACTTAAAACTTCCATTTCATCAATCTCCCAGGCTAATTACTAATTAGTTTACTATTTAATTGGTAACTGCAGCTGTTAATTATGTTAGGAAATAGGTTTTAAAATATGCAGTCTCATATTTTCTATAATTTAGAGTCATGAATCAGAAGGAGGTACCTGAGTTGCTGCTCAATTCAGAGGGTCCCAGGATTTCAAGATGCATTAAGGAATGGAATGCGGCAGGGATCTTAAATAGTTGTCAACAGTTGGGTTAATAAGAAAGTAGAATTAAAAAAAAAAACCTGAAGCAAAATCAATTGAGATCACAGTGTTCTTTCAACACAGTGCACAGAGCACAGTGTTCAGCTGTGCTGGAATGTAGGGGCTGAGATCTGCCTTTCTGAAGCATGGGGGTGACGGACTGCCCTGTGCCCATCTGGGATCCCCAGGGGTTGGAGCCTGAGGGGAGGGTGCTATTGACAGCCCTGGAGAAGCAGGGAGAGAACGAAGTGGGCTGTGGAGAGATAATGAGTTCCGTTTCTGACATGTTTAGTTTTAGGAGGTGGTGGGACACCCAAGTAGAGATATTCTGCAGACAGAAAGAAATATGGCACTGAAGAAAGGGTGAGAGGTCAAGGCTGGGGCTGGAGATTTGGGAGTCATCTGCATTCAGGTGGTAATTAAAGCCATCTGAGGGGAACTTCCAAGAGGAGTGTGCTGGGCAGGAAGAAAGCCCACGGCCCCAACCTGAGCCTCGCTGAAGGGAAGGAGGAAAAGAGGGGGAAAGGGACTCGCAGGAGGTTCGGGAAAGAAATGGTGAGAGAGGAAGGAAGAAATCTACAGAAAAGAGTCCTTACAGCCGGGGGCAAAGAGGAAATGGATGGAGACCCATTAAAAAGGCTCATAGAAGCTGAAAAAGCTGTAAAGAGTGATTAGGCAATTGGATGTTTCCCTCATTTTACAAATGCCATTCAGAAGGAAGCAAAGGTCATTTACCCTTCAAAGAACTGGAGAATCATTGGTTAAAAGATGAATGATTTGTGGGAGGCTGTATTATCTGTGCTTTCCTTTTCTAACTAAAAAGGACATGATACTTATCAATCTAGGGGTGGTTTATGAAGCTAGTCAGCACTCGCAGTGGAAAAATAATAAATGAGAAGTCCTCACTCATTATAATGCTCTGAAGATTATCATCATAATGTTATTAAAATAAATTTAGTTGTTTTCTTTTTTTTTGAAGATAGTTCTTGAAAGTTATAGGACAAGGTAGCATGGCTCACCAGGATAAACAGTACCCTAGGAATCTGAGCATTAAGAAAAAATAAAAGCAATTGGGAAATACTCTAAGTGTAAGTGTACAGTGACGTCATCCACTGCAATGGTGTTGCTGAAACTAGCTAAGTGAACTGAACTATAGGGAAGACGATGGGGTTGTAGGCTAGAAAACAAACACTTCAACATTGATTTTTCATTTTCTCCATGACAGAAGTCAGTGGGGAGTTGAATTTTTATACCCTGGCATATCTTAGTAATGCCAGGTGTGATAATCCTCTGATTCACTCAATTCTTAGTCCCAAAGGAATTGCACAGTGACAAGGAGCTGCGAATCATGTCCCTTTAATAGCTTGGCAAATTCCTTTTGGCAAGGTGTACATTAATAATGGAGTGATGAGAGCATCATTTCCTCAGGATCTCCAGAGCAGGTGTGTTAATTAAGGTGGTGAGGGGTGGCTGAGACCACTGCAGTTACAACTTTTGCCCAACCACTCATGCAGAACATGCTGGGTCAGAACACTGCTCTGTCACATTTGGTATTTACCTCCAGAGGTCACCAATAGCTGTGCCTTGGAAGGAAGGCGACCATAGTTCCCTAGTGAATCTAAATGGTTGGGTAAGGCTGAATATGGGTGCTTAGAGGGAGCGCTGGGTTGGGGCCAAGGACAAATGGCTTCCTCACACATGAGAAGTATGAACTTTTGCTCTGAGGCACGAAGTTTGTTGTGTTCTCATTTTTGCATGTATAATTTAACAGAGCAGTGATTTTCCAGGTCTCTTTAAAATCCAGTTAATGGAATTTGAATTGTTATAAAATGTAGACTGCCTCACACAGGCAAAAGGAATGACATGACAAAATGAGACTAGTGGGGGCAGAGAAGGGGAGAGGCTGGGAGAGTGGGGTGCGGTGAGGGGTAGGTGGAAGGAAAAATCTCTGCCCTCTCTTGAAGGTCATGATAATCTTTGTTGTCTTTCAGGAAGAATAGGGAAAGCAAGGAGGGAGATGGATCTAATATTTACTGAGCACTCTTTATAACCCAGGAGTAGCATATGTTAACTACGTGATTCTCACAATAACTCTTTCTGGTATATATTATTGTTGTATTTCTCCGTAAATGAATGGGGGCTCAGGTTAGTTTAGTAACTAGTCCAAGGAAGTGGCAGTCAGGATCTCCCTTCCTCCCTCACTCCCTCCTTCCCTTCCTTCCAATATGTCAATACTTTTTTCCCTTTTTTCTGGGCTTTGGTCCCTTTATGAGTAACTCACAGGAAAGAGGTGGAATTTCCCCATCTCTTTATCTGCAGCAGACCCCTACTCCCACATGTGTGCCAACTCATTCCCTGGTTTTCTCTGGACTAGAAAAGCAGCCTGGCATGTAGGTGGCAGTGGAGGATCCTGGAGGTACCCAGGCATCTTTTGTGGTTCCGAGTGACTTGCACACACTCGGCTGCTCCCATGTCAGCATGTTGGGGCAGGATGGGGCTGGGGGAGGAGTAACATGCTCCTGTACCTGACCATCACCAGGCAGAGTATAGGGGCCCACGTCTCAGACAGGAAGTTGTGGTTGAACTCTGGGCCTAGGCAGAAGGTCTAGTGTACCAGAAACTGGTCGGAATTTGGAAGGAGAATGAGACCCAAATCCATTTCCTCAACTAGACCAGTCCAGGAGCAGGTGTTGGAGAGGGAGAGCTATGCCTGGGGCTCACCCCTGACCTGCTGCACCCCAGTCCTGGTTACAGCAAAGGGGTCAGGGCTTGGGCACCTAACACAGGGACCCAGGGATAAGACTGGTCTAGTGATCCCAGGAAGTAGGGGAGAAATGGCAGCACCCAAAGACATGGGAGTCAGGAGAAGAGAGAGTCAGAATTCTTATTCTAAGAAAATACCCTACAATATAAGGCAAATTAAATAGAGAGTGAGGAATCAGGAGGCCCATGCTCACTAGCACCGAGAAGAAAGTCCAAGGGGGTTTTCATGTCCTTGAAAGAAGACTTACAAAAGCTTGGAACAGAGGCTGGGCAATACGTGGCCTGTGCTGAAGAGGGAGTGTGCATGGTGGGAGGGGAGATGAGCCAGGCTGATTCCGGCATTTCCTCAGCTGGCTGCCAGAGGAGTCCTCTCCTTTTCTCTCTAGCTGCCTGGTTGGAGCATTATATGGGGGTTCAACGCAGAGGAGGGTGAGAAACTTTGTCCCTCCTACCTGCTTCCTTAGCAGAGCTCGAATTCATGTTCTCAACTGGGGGCGATCTTGTCCTCCAAGTAGGGTTGCCAGACAAACTACAGGATGCACAGTTAAATCAGCATTTTAGGTAAACAACAGATCATTTTGAGTATACGTGTGTTCCCAATATTGCGTAGGATATATTTATACTGAAAAATTATTCATTGCTTCTCTGAAGCTCAAATTCAACTGCACGTCCTATAATTTCCTTTGAAAAATCTGGCAATGCTATGCCCAGAGGATTGGTAATGTTTGGAGACATTCTGATTGTCATGACTGGGAGGGAGGTGCTGCTGGCATTTCACGGGTAGATGTCAAGGATTCAGCCCCGAATGTCAGTAGTGCCGAGATTGAGAGACCCTGGTCTTGGCCGAGCTGGCAGTCCAGTGTCTTTGTGTCCAGTTCCAGGATCCAAAGCCAACAAAAGTGGATTTACTTCTCTAGTATTTTATGTGTTTGTATTCAAGTGGAATTCTTAACTAGCTGCTGATTAGACTAGAGTAAGAGAATTAGGTCCTCTGCTTATCCCTTCTCCATCACTTACTGTGTGACCTTGCATAAATAACCTAACCTTTCTTTTCCTGAGTTTTCTCATATGTGAAATGAAGAAAAAGTTAACTCTGATTTACCATTTTTGTGTGTGCCTGTAACGAGTGAATGAGATATTGTACATAAAGTGCTTAGAACAGTGCCTGGAACATAGAAAACTCTCACTGAATGTAAACTTTTGTTACTAATGTAATCAAGAAAAAAAAAAAGAAATCTCTCACTACTCTAAAAATTCTTTGAGTATAATGCACAATTCCCTCCATCATTTTTTACGGATGCCCCATTTTAAGGTTGATAGATAAATATACATAAAATGCCCTGGTTAAATCTGATTTCAGGTAAACAATGAGTAATGTTTTAGTGTTAAGTATGTCCTAAATAAGTATGCACAGGGCATGCTTATACTAAAAATGTCATTGTTTATTTAAAATTTAAAGGTAACTTGGCATCTTCATTTGCTGAATCTGGTTACCCTGCCCATTTTGGAGTGGAGAGGATTTGTGTGAGCACTTGCCCTTTGGTGGGCATGTCTCAGTGCAGTCAGTTCTGGAGGGAGCTTCTAGGTGTGAGCTGAAGATGTGCAAAGGGCTGCTCCTCCTTAAAGACAACGAAGCAGCAGAAATGGCAAAGCTGCCATTTGTGAGGTTGCCTAAAAGCTTCCCGTCACCAAGCCCTGACATTTCTTTTCACCAATTACTAAAAAGTTATGGTACTTAAGGCATGAACAGGCTTTGAAAATATGAAAAATATTCTAGAAAACTACGTTGTTCTCAGACTGTAATGACATTTTTATACTCCAGTATGAGGGCTGGCAAACTTTTTCTGTAAAGGGCCAGACAGTAAATATTCCAGACTTTGCACAGCATGTTTAGTGTCTGTTGCATATTCTCTTCCTGCTCTTTCTCCTCCTCCTCCTTTTCTCTTTTAAAACAACCCTTTAGGAACTTCCCTGGTGGTGCAGTGGTTAAGAATCCACCTGCCAATGCAGGGACACGGGTTCGAGGCCTGGTCCGGGAAGATCCCACATGCTGCGGAGCAACTAAGCCCGTGCGCCACCTACTGAGCCTGTGCTCTAGAGCCCGTGCTCCACAACAAGAGAAGCCACCACAATGAGAAGTCTGCCCACTGCAACGAAGAGTAACCCCTGCTTCGCCGCAACTAGAGAAAGCCCATGCACAGCAACGAAGATCCAACACAGCCAAAAATAAGTAACTAAATTCAAACAAACAAAAAAACTCAATCCCTTAAAAAATGTAAAAATCATTCTTAGCTGTGGGCTGTAAAAAAACAAGCCAGGGGCTGGATTTGACTTGTGAATCCCTGCTCTAATACCAGAAGAACATTGAGGTGACAGCTGGGGCTCTGATGTGGTATATTTAATCATAGTTATTAAGTTTATAATTTATATTAGAAATATAAGTTTATAATTTATATTAGAAAGATGCTAATTTATATTAGCATCTGACTTTAATTAATTAGTACTTATTTAGCATTTACCGTAAGCAGTGCACTGTTATAAGTTTCTTACATGTATCAGCTTATTTAAACTGATTAACTCATTTAAACTGAGACACAGAGAGGTTGAGTAACTGGCCCAAAGTCATATTGCTACTAAGTGGTGGAGCTGGGATTTGAACTCAGGCAGCCCAGTTCCAGAATCCACAATTTTAACCATGATGCTATGTTGTCTCTTATGAGGATAGTAAATACTTTAAAAAAAAATGTATAACATTCTTGTCTTCATCTCATTTCATCTTCCAAGTAGCTTGATACCTAAGATTTCAAACATACTGAAATGATCAAAGAAGGAACACTCTCCTTTTACTTTACCTGCCATTTGGAACTTAAGGAATTTTCAGACTGACTGGAGAAAATCAAGTTAGATGATGTCAACTGTGGGTAAGGCTCATAGACTATTCTGGCACAAACTATGCAAATATACAGATTTCGAGTACTAAGGACTGTAACTGTGGAGCCCTGGACATCCCAGACAAGGGAGAAATTTCTATGGTTTAGGGAGCCCTAGAAGTGAGCTTTTAATTGGATTTCCCAGAAGCAGGAAAGGATTAATGTATAAAAGAAAGGGGAAGAGCTGTTGGCAACCTCTTGCCCACCACAACAGTATTACTCGAGGGGGTTCAGAGAATGACGCATATGAATATTCTCTCACTTTGGTCTGTGGTGAATCTGAGAATATTAATCAAACTGAATGGGGCCACTTTTTTTTTTTAATAAATTTATTTATTTATTTATGGCTGTGTTGGGTCTTTGTTGCTGCGCGTGGGCTTTCTCTAGTTGCGGCGAGTTGGGGCTACTCTTCGTTGTGGTGTGCAGGCTGCTCATTGCAGTGGCTTCTCTTGCTGCAGAGCACGGGCTCTAGGTGCGTGGGCTTCAGTAGTTGTGGTACATGGGCTTAGCTGCTCCGAGGCATGTGGGATCTTCCTGGACCAGGGCTGGAACTTGTGTCCCCTGCATTGGCAGGCAGGTTCTTAATCACTGTGCCACCAGCGAAGTTCCAGAGCGGGGCCAAATTTTATTCTCTAACCATATCTTGCAAGAACTCTTGGAAAGAGTATGTTAAGAAATTTAAAAAGCAGAAAATAAATAAGAACATTGCTAGCTGAAATCTGAAGATGACCAGCCCTTCCTTCCCCAGGCTTCCCAGACTTGGGATGCTCTTCCTTTTATCCATATTTGCTGGAGATGTGGAGTGTCTTCTGACTTGGGTTCCACCTCCTTTGCTTCTTACTGTCAAACATGCAGGAACCTGAAATGCTGATTCAGTGGGATTGCAATTCAGCACTTTGTGCCTTTCTGGGATCCATAGGCTGTTTCACAGAGTCTGGCAGATTCTGAGCTGCATGCTGGCTTTCCTTGATTTGATCCCAGGGTCACATTGCAGACCCAATCCCTATGGAGAATGAAGAGGCAACACTTTACTCTCTTTCCCTTACTAAGTTCATTTTATCTTTTTTCCTTGATGAGACACCTCTTTATTTTCTGGCTCACCCCTTTTAGTCTGTGAACCACATTTTCTATTGTTTCCTCTTGACAATATTGTTTCCTATTGGTCCCCAGTAGTAGAAGTCCTAGACAAATAATCAGTTTGCTATAATATATTTTGGACATTTTTACTGAAATAAAACATACATGCAAAAAAGTACATGTCATGTTAATTTTGAAGTGTGCTATATTAATCATGAAATAATGTAATTATCCTATTCCTCAACAGAGGCTGTTTCAGTTTTATTTATTTTTACCCCTCTCCCCTCCAGGGCAAATCTTGTGAATTCATAGAATTTTAGAATTGGTGTGTGTCTTTGGAGATTTTTTTAGCGCCATTTCTCTTCAAGTGATAGAATACAGTTTAAATGACTAAGTTTTGACTGAAGAAATGTATGATTTATTTCATGGGTCACTTGAGTGATTTAGCTGCATAGTTATTATTATCTAATGATGTCATAGTCTTTTGGAGGTGCTGGAAGCTGTTAGCTTGTCTATAGGGTGATTATTTTCCTCTGCGTGCATCCTGTAAGTAAAACCTCCTCCATTTATCCTGTTTTTCCCATAACAGAGGAGTGTTTAACCTTCGGCCTCTGAATCCTTTGAGTGTGTGTGTGTGTGCGTGCCTGTGTGCTGTGTGTGTGCGTGCCTGTGTGCTGTGTGTGTGGAGAGAGTTGGTTGAGACTGGAGTATAAAATAACCCCATGGCCCTTCATACACTTTTATTTGTCACTGGAAACAAATTGCATCAGAAGTAAAGGAAACATTAGCCCTCACAGATGTTCCACTTGGTACAACAAAGTTTCATGGAATTGAGAAACTGTTATAGTCAAACAGTGTCAATAGAATGCTGTTAAGAATTTTGGACAAGGGAATTAAAGCATTATGATTCTGGAATAATTTAATTAAATATAGAAAAGCTTCTCTTTTTTTGGTTTACCTATCAAAATGTTTTTGTTTATTTTATTGCTCCCATCCACATCATATATTCATTCTGGTTTCAAGTAAATAAATCTGCGTATATGGACCACAATACTTTTCTTCAAGGTAATCACAAACCCTGGAAGAAAAGCACAAGCTTACATTACTTTGTTTTCAAATAGACTCACCTGGGTAGAGTGCCTGTGTATATAGGGAGTAATCAATATGTATAAGGTGATTTGATTTGTAAGAAAAAGCCCAGATAATATTTTCCAAAATAGACGCAAAGTGGATCCTTGGCCCTCAGCCTGTAGTGTTTGTTCAGATAAGGCTGCACTGTGAGGTTAGGACAGCAGGAAGTGATTAATTTTCTTAGGTATTTTAACATGTTCCTTTGAAGGGGCTCAGCTTTTGACTCTTTAAGATTATATTTATTGCCATGGTCCTTCCCTCCTATGTTTAGACATGAAAGTGAATGTCATTGTTGAACAGTAAACACAGGGGAATGACTTTGTGACAGAAGTATGTAAAGTATCTTGTAATTCAGTAGGAGAATCAAAGTCTGCTTCAGTTCTTTGCATTCTCAGGGATTCAGAAAGGATTAAGGTAACAATAGCTAGAACCTATGCAAGAGAGTAACTGAAGGATAGCATTCCTTGAACCTCAGAAACCTGGGTGAAAGGAATTGGGCAATTAAGGTCTTTAGGAAATCTAATGGGGTCATTTGTGAATGCTGTCTTCATGGAACTTGGCAAACTGTCATCTCAGAGATCAAGGGAGGTCACTGGCTTAAGAGATGGGGGAATGAAAGTGGAGTGACTGTTTCCTGCAAAGTATGTTTAAAGACTCTTAACTCTTGTCTGACGGTAGCTACAGGGGCTTTTTTTTTTTTTTTTCTTGACAATATCAGGGGGCTAAAGATATAATGCCTCTGTAAAGTGAGTTCTATTGGTTTTCTGCCTAAGTTATATCATATCCAAGGAGCCGAGATTTGTTTTCTTTTCCCCATGCACCTTCTCAACCACAATTATTCATATCTAATTGAAGTTAGCTAATCAAATATTTATTAATGCAAATGATGTGCCATGATGAAGATAAAGGTATAATAAGAAAATGTCTTACATTCGCTTAAATTCTTGAAAACATTCATGCTATTATCAGTTTATCAAAAATCTTTATTACCAGTTTTGTGAAAGTAGTTTTGTGAAAGTATGATCTGCAAGGATGTCTGCAGCCATTGAAAGCTTATGATCAAGTAGCAATGTGTTGATAATATCAATAGATTTTTAGAATGAGTTTTGCCTGCGTCTACACCTGAGCCAGTTCCAAATCTCCATCTGACTACCAAGTCTTTCCACTTGGGTACTTGCCAAAAATCAAAGTGACATATTAGAAGCAAACTCATTTATACATACATCTCCCTTGCCTCCTCTCCATCAAAAACACCCTTGATGTGTCTTCATCCTGTGGCTTTCCTAACTTTGTCAGTGGTATCGACAACCTCTGAAGGTTTGGAGCACAGGAGAGCTTGTGATGAGGGGAGTCACCTGGAAGCTATTGTTGTAGCCTGGCTATGGACAACAGGTGCTCTCCTATGATGGTGGAGATGGGAAGGACGAGGAAGCTTGGATTTGAGAGACATTTTCGTGAAACATTAACAGGACTTGTGAAATGATAGGTGCAGGGAATGAATGAAGCAGAAGGAGTCATCTCATACAACCCAAGACCATAATCTGGGTGACTGGGAGATTGTCCATACCATTGACAAGTCAGGAAAGCCATAGTGGGGGGTAGCGGGGAAGACACATCACGGGTATTTTTGAGTGGGGGAGGGAAGTGAAGACGAGGCAAGAGAGATGTATTCATGAATGAGTTTGCTTTTAGGTAAGGCAGTTTAATTTTTTGTAGTTATCTAAGTAGAAAGACTCGGGAGATTGGAATTGGCTCAGGTGCAGATGCTAGAAAAGTGCTCCGAGTGGAAGCTCCTGCAAGGGAGATGGGAACAGAGGGCTGAGGGCTGAGCCCGTGTAAACTCCATCGCAGTGGGTGCTTAGGGTCTTTTGGTATTTTGTAGAAGTTTCTATATCTGTGTGTGGTAGAAGGGTGGATAGAGGGCTTCAGGGGTTCTTATTTTAAAATTATATTACAGAGTCTGGCAGATTCTTCTTTTCAGACAAAGACTGAAAATAACAACAATCCCCAAAGCCCCAATTTGCTAATCACAATATTCCAAGGAGCTATTTTCTTTCTGCTAGGGTACCTCTGAATAACCATTACTGTTATTAATACGTTTATAGTGCTTCTTGCTTTTCACTCTTAACAACTCCTAAGGGGAAAACATAACTTCAAGAAATTCTTACCCTGAAAGACACCTAGCAACAACTTTTTCTTCTGGATCATCTGCTCCACGCAAAAGATAGGCACCTGCTTCTGTAGATGATACTCACAATTTCTCAAGAATAAAGGAGTGACAGTTAAACAAAGGGTAGCCTTTATCCGTGTTGTTTCTATCCATGGAAATTTGAGAACATTCTTTTTCAAGTGACTGACAAGTGGAGCAAATGCCAGCACATTAAGTGTGGGGAGGCTGTAATACACAGATGCTTGGTTCATCCCAACTCCTAAGGCACCTGGCTATTGGTCTGGCCAAAAGACTTTGAAGATCGAAACAAACTTATCCGTAAAATACCAACTGCTCTTTTATTAGTATGACTTGGGGTATGTCCACGCTGGTTCCTTCCATCTTAACGGAAGTAACAGTCTCAGGATTGGAGCAGAAGTGTTGACTAAGTGTCGAGCAATTGAAAGCCATTGTTTATAGCATAGTTTTGCCTTGGGGAGTGAAAAGTTCTGTTTTTCATGTTTCTGAATAATCATCACGTGATTAGCAAAGCTAAACACCTTCCAATGAGCTGATTTACTCATTAGCTGGGCAGATATGGGCCATGCTGGTTGGTTAATGACAGATTTAGAAAAACAGTCACTTCCCTGCCAATTTAGTAAAAATGCTAATTTCAGAAAGCTCCTGTTCTATCCACAGAATGTGTAAACATTGAATTCTGTGGTGGCAAGGTTTCTCAAAAGTCTACCTCAGTTACTCAAAATATTTATAAATGTGTACAGCCAGCCTTGAACTTGTTTGGAAATATAATTCTTAAAAGTTATTGTAAACAGAAGTCTTTCGTTCAAGCAGCACGTACTTTCAGATTATCGTAAACCAAGCTGGAGCTGTTTAAAGAGAAGTTTTATGTTTGCAGCACAGGTATTTTTGTTTTCATCACAAAACCCATTTCCAGTTCTTCAGGAAGAACTAACAATTATAAACCTCTGGGGCCCAGGTGGCTAAACTATAGAGGATGATGATTTTTTTTTCCCCTTGTTATTGTCAAAAATATCTAGGAATGGACTTGTTAGAGGTCAAGTAAAAACCATTTGGATGGTAACATTCATCTACACAACTGGAAATGCCATGATTCACATCTATAACCACGTCCAAGGATGAATGCAGAGGTGGCCTCACGTGGTGTGTTTGAGGTAAGCAGGAAGCCAGCTGCACTCTGTTCTAATATTAGCAAAGAGGACCTGCTTTGGCAAATGGAGGATGATTTAAGGCTCTATTTTTGTGGTTCAGCAAACGCCTGAGGAGCAGCAGAAGGTTACCCTTTTCCCATCACCTTAATTCCAGAGATATTCACAGACCTGACATTAGGCTGTTGGCTACTCGTCATAAGACTTCGCTGTCAAAGTGAATTCAGCTGATGAACTATGAACACGCTTACAGTCAGATAATAGATGAAAGAGTCTCAAGATAAACGAGGTGCTTATAGAAAACCTGGCCAAAGTTGTTTAAAAGAGGATGGCAAAGGCCGTTAATTCTCGTCAGGCAGTTTCAAAAGGCAGTGGGTACTTGACTTCTTACTTAGAGAGCACATTATCTTACCTTTTTGCAAGAGTGAGGCCTCCGATGTATGTTGAAAGGGAGAGCGTGCCTTTTTAAACTGACACTAAACACCATGTTCTTCTGAAGGGAGAGGGGAAATTTTTTCCCCCAAGTACGATAAAGGACTTTGTAGCCTCCCTTTCAGGCCAATATTTTGACCAGGTTATATCACACCAAATACTTTTGTTTTTCCACACTCTGTTCCTCTTTCCCACCCAGAATGCTCAAATTATGTCTGTGGAGGATATTAACATGAACATTGACCATCTTTTCAGGAGCTGATCATATTAAAATTCAAAACTGAACTGTTCTTGGTGATCTCTCATTTCTAGCTTCACACTTTAGAATGAAGATTTCAAAAGGTGGCTAAAATATAGCTTGTCCTTACCTTTTTCCACCAAAATAGCCAATGTGCCTCCACTTATAAGCAAGTTGCATTTGGGGGTTGTATCTGTTAGCATGATTAATAGCACTAAACATCTAATATTTTAAAATTTTTAGAAACTTTGATTGTATTTGGACATCTCTCTCATCTCACAAGTGCAAGAGTGTTAAGTTTGCCAAAGGAAAGATTTCATAGCTTTTCTTTTTCATTCTGTTGCTGAGTTTAAAGCTCAGAACAATGTAGTCACAATCGAATTTGAAAGAAGCTTGTGAAAACGTACTTCTCCGAAAAGGAGACCAGAAGTCTATGTATCAGGATCCTAGATAATTCAAAATGTGTCTCACAAGTGAGTTTCCTGCACACTCATCTGCTTCATCCTGTTTCATCGTTATTCATCCCTTCATTAAGCAAACATTTACTGAGGGCTTTCCACATGCAGGTGCCATAGGTTACGAGGAAGGCTCAGGCCACTGTTCTCAAGGAGGGTACAGTGTAGAAATGGAACAGAGGTTACCACCACTCAGCAGTGTCATCTAGACACACAGGGAATCTCAACAAGCTTTAGCCAGCCCAGGCTAGGGGAATCAGGGAGGGCGTCCTGGATGAGGCAGACCTGTGTTCCTGGAGTCTTACAGACCAAGTACACGAACAAGTGAGCTGTGGAGTTGAGTGAGATGAGGCCTCGTTTAGGCAGAGGCTGCTAAGGAGCTTAGGCAGGGAAGTGAAGGGGAGATGGAGAGAGAGAGAGCGCCATCAGGGAGATGCAGCCCCGGTGTGAGGCGAAGGCTGGCAGGGTGGATAGAGACAACCCTGGATACCCTTCTGAGGTGCAGTCAGACCAGTACATGACTGTGGGAAGCCCTCAAGTGGTGCCACATGTCACTCAGCAACCTAAAAGGCCTTCCGCAGCTGGCTCCCTGCCACCTCTCTGATCTCTCTCACTCCACTCCAGCCCCTGTTGCCTCTTTGTCATTCATCCCTCAAACCCACCAGGGTGGAAGCACTCAGCTTGTCCTCCTCAGTACACTCTTCTGCTGGTGGCCTGGCTCACCCTCTCACCTCCCCCAGGGCTTTGCTCAAATGCCACCGCCTCAGGCTTTCTCTGAATGCTCTGTTGAAAACTGCAGTCCTTCCCCTTTTCCACCCCACCCTCGACATCTTTCCTGACCCCTTTCTGTGCCTTAACTTTCTTCAGTAGCACGTATTGCTACTGATTAGACTTCCTATGTATTTGGCTTATTTGTTGATTGAATGTAAGCTCTTCAAGGCTAGAGATTTTAGTCTGCTTTGTTCCAGAATGGTTTCTGGTATATGTGGATAGTAGTGTTACTGAGCCAGGCTCATTTTGTCTGATGAGCAGCAAACTAAACGCTGAGACGCCGCCGAGGTTTGCGGTAAAGAGAAGGCATGCTCGCAAGGTAGCCAGACAAGGAGACTGGAGAACAAATCTCAGACCCGCCACCCCAAAGCCAGGGGCTGGAGGGTATTTATGAGATAAGGAATAAAGCAGCAGGGCGGTTCGAGGCTTGGAGGGCGTAGGGAGCGTGGGGAAAGGCGATTGGAAAAAGATGTGGTAATGGTAATCGTGGTTCTGCGCAGGCGTAACTAAGTACAGGCCTCTGCACTTGCCAACGAACGTGGAGGCGCTTAGCAGGATCTGGGGGTGGAGTTTTCAGTCCTCTGCCGTCAAAAGGTCACCAAGCAGACACTCGCGAATGCCCGGTTGGAGGGTCGGTGGTCCTATCCAGTCTTCACCGGCTCAGCTCCAACTAGACACAGCTGACTCCAAGTTCCTGGAAAACAGCTCCTGCAAACGTCTTATTGTTTAGGCTACGTGCTGCTTGGAGGACCTGCAAGTGTTATAAACGACCTTGATTAGTGAAGGCAGGTGAAGTGGATTTGACTGATGATCACTCAGGGTTTCAATTCCCCCCCATCTTTTGATCATTCCTCAGTCTTGAGGGAAGAGGGCTGATGATCGCTTTGCTACTGCCTGCAGGTAAGGGGCAGAGACCTAACAAGGACCTGAGGAATGAAACTGTTTAGCATGCGTTTGAAAGTATTCTCTTGCTCCCAGCTTCCAGTTAACATTTTGATCCCGATACACAACGCCACCTATGCACCAGCTGTCAAGGCATTCATAGGCCCAAGATTGGTGATCAAAACCACAGACAAAGATGTACCCTGAGGGACCACACAAAATGCCAGACATACTGTTAACATTTAGGCTCTTATTTTCAGGGATTTTATCTAGGACATGGTCAAGCCAGTGTCTCACCTTTTTACATATTGGAGTGTCTCGATCATTATGAGTTTGGATCCGTTTGGCTGAAACACTTAGATATTAAATGTGGAAGGGACATAAGCTGGGAAAAATAAGTACGGTTTCTACAACATCCTCACCAAACAGAACCTTGACAGGGGCAGATGCCAGGGTCATTTAAAAATATTTTTATCTGAAGACACGAGGAGAGGGCCACATTTCGACTTAGACAAGGAAAAAACAGGGGACAGGAAATTCTCTGTTGATTAGCCTAAGCCAATATGTTACATATGAAAAGTCACAGTGAAGTTAGGGATGGTAGAAAAATTGATAACAGGCACAACCAAGGGGTCAGCATGATCAAATACAGAAAGAGATTTTGGATGACACAGTCAGCTAGAGAGAGAGAATGGGAGTGGGGAAGGAAAAAAGTAGATGGATTTGAGAGCTATGAAGAGATAATTTATAGACTTAGTGATGAACTCATGGATTTCAGCTAGAAATACTATAAAGACTTACCTCAGTTATACAGCCTGTCCACGAGTCACCAAGCTGGAAAAGGGGTCCTGAAACATTATTTGCAAAATTGTGCTTATCTACAAATAGTTTATGGTTACATAAACACAGATGTTAGATAAGACTAAAACTAAACAGTTTTGGATGGAGAGTGAAGGCAAGAAAATGAGAGTTAAGATTGAGACAATGTTGTGACTCTAATTAGAACACAGATGTTAATGAAAATAAAGATGCTCCAGTCAACTTAAGCCTGTATTAAATCATCTATTCCAAATAAGGTTATGCTTCCAAAAATCATTTTGGGTTTATTGTTTGCAGGTTGGGATATATTTCCTAAATATATGAAGTTCTCTGATGTGGTTAGGTTTATCCCAATCTATTTAAGTCAAAATGTAGCTAAAAAAGCTATGTATTACCGTAAACAAATACCAGAAAGACTATTGTTGTAAAAACACTAATTAAATAATACAAAAAATATGAAATGCCAACAAGATATTTACTAATTTTTTAAATTAGTTTTTATTGGAGTATAGTTGCTTTACAATGTTGTGTTAGTTTCTGCTGTACAGCAAAGGGAATCAGCTATACGTATACATATATCCCCTCTTTTTCGGATTTTCTTCCCATTTAGGTCACCACAGAGCACTGAGTTGAGTTCCTTGTGCTATACAGTAGGTTCTCATTAGTTATCTATTTTATACATAGTATATATGCCAATCCCAATCTCCCAATTCATCCCACCCCTCCTTTCCCCCTGTTGGTATCCATATGTTTGTTCTCTAAGTTTGTGTCTCTATTTCTGCTTTGCAAATAAGTTCATCTTAATGATACTAATTTTTAATGTTGATGCTTGAAGTCTAGCAGATTTGATTAGATGAAAATAAGGACATAAATGGAGATTGGAGCTTATGAAGTGAATTTCTGCGTTTTTAAAGAATATAGCACTGGATCCTTAGCTTATATAATTTAGAAGGTTAGGAGTTGTCGTTATGCAATGTATGTCAACAGAGTGACATTGCTGCCCATAAGGTTAATGTCTTTTTAGACGGTATTAGTGAACGTGTTTGCCTTGTCTGGGGAAAAGGGCGATCCCGCTCTATTTTGCTGTGGTCACACTGTACTTAGAACATTGACCACCACACTGTCAGAGGGACATAGACTAAAGTGTGTTGAAAGTTGATAAATCAAGATGCTGAGGTTATTGGACAACCAGGAAATGTTTAACTTGAATGAGAGGGAATGAAAAAGTAGAAAAGCTGTCTTGCACAAGAGGAATTAGAGGGTTCTACAAATCCCCAAAAGGTAAAATTAGGATGAATAGAAATTATTGGGAGAGAAACAGGGTAAGGGAAGAGGACAGTGTGTACATGCACCACTCTGAGAGCAAAGAAATCTAGTGATGTGATGGAGAAACCATGTCAAATGATCCTGATTCTCATGTCAAACACTGGACAGGACAATTAGTTCAGGGCAGCGTGGTTCTCTTCAGAGTAATGTTAATGGCTTCAGGGTGGTGAGGGAACTGCAACTAGACATTAGTAAAATGGAATACTAATGAGCTACCTGCTTGCCAGTGTAGTTAACCCATACATTCTCCTTCCCATAGGTAGGATTGCACCTAAACCATCTGAGAGAGTTAGGTACATGGCATATTCTTAAATGTCTTTAGGAAAAAAATCTAAAAATTTTGGCACCTGTGTTGGCATCAGACAACTTTCCCAGTTGGGAAGTTTGCCATTATGTTTAACTTGCTTATTTCTGTTATCCCCATTAAGGTATTTAGGAAATCTAATGGAACCATGCTTGAACACAATTTTCTTATAGGTTGTTCTCAGTGTGGGTGAAAAATTACTGATCTTTTTTAGTTAATGGGGTTGATATAGGTGAAAGATCTTTGCAAAGCATTAAGTGTAATAAAAGTACAACCTATCATTATCGTGGTTTAGATTATATGAGTATTACTGTTAATTTGTTCTTTAGAGTTTACTCTGTAATTTCTTAGTCCTTGTTACTTCTCTGTATTAAATCTGTCCCCCCTCTTCAAAACGCTTTGCAGTATCTCAGGCTGACTTGTATTAAGTGGAACTAAAAATAATCAGGAAACACTATATGGTGCCCTTACCATCTAGCTCTGGTCTTTTGGGGCTACCGAACCTAAAGTAAAACCTAACAAATATAACTCGATTTTTTAGCAAGTGTTATGTTCTCAGGTATGTGGTAATAACATGGAAATACTCTTATGACCCTTGAGTTCTAAGATAATATCTACATATATATACACAACAAACAATATTGTAAAAAATATAGTAAAACTTAGTAAATGAAAAAAATATAGGCATTTGCTAAATCCCTTGTTGTTTTCCATTAGGTTAGTTATGTGTAGGGTGAGATGAGAGATGGAGTTGGGAGAAGCTAAGGAGTGACTGAACTGAAAGATGAAGTTCATTAAAGGAGATTAATAGGGTATAAGTAGGGGAGGGAATAACTACCAGGGAGATGTGAGCAAATGCATGAATACTACTGGAATATTTCTAGCCATTATTGTATCTAAGAGCAACTCTTTTCCTTATGTTCCCTCTTTTTTTTTTTATTTTTTATTTTTTTTGCGGTACGCGGGCCTCTCACTGCTGTGGCCTCTCCCGTTGCGGAGCACAGACTCCGGACGCGCAGGCTCAGCGGCCATGGCTCACGGGCCCAGCCGCTCCGCGGCACATGGGATCTTCCCGGACCGGGGCACGAACCCGCGTCCCCTGCATCGGCAGGCAGACTCTCAACCACTGCGCCACCAGGGAAGCCCCTCTTCACTTATTTTTAAAATTCAGTTTATCATTCAGTTTCCAACAATCAAAGATATAAAGGAAGTTGTTTTTGACTAAATGGGATGATTAGGGGTCTTTGACTAAAAATGGAATGGCCAACAGGGCATGCTGCTGTTGCAGTTGCTTTCTTTTCTATATTAGTTGTAACTTTTAAATGGTTTAATAACATTTATTTTAAACTACAGTAAAATACCTGATCTTCGTTATTAAGTGCACGTTGAATTTATTTTCTTGATATCGATTCATCTCTTGATATTGACTCTCCTGCCACATGATAAAAGTTTATTTGCCCAGACAGTGTATACTTGTGCCTTAGGAAAAGGATGCCATCTCGATTCCCAGGCCCTGAAAGGAGTTCTTACTCTCTGAAAGTTCTTAGCATTTGGACTGATTCAGCAATCTCTGGTCCTGGAAAGGAAGAAAAATTAATCTCCTGACCTTGTTAAGTCAAGTAATACTTTGTCCTGATTGCTCTCAAGTACTTTGGATTTGGAAATGAATTCTTGAAGTTCCACGTTGGGCCTAACTTGTTTAACAGAGGCCTCTTTAGACGTAGTTCTTGTGCCTGTTTATGTCTTTCCGGAGATGGATTTTCTTGTGTGTGTTAGAAAGGTAAGTAAAAAAAATACAGGCTCAGGAAAGTTCTAACCGTGTCAGCCTCCCTCTTCATTTGCTTCAACTTCCTGGACAGGAACAGCCTGACACTATCCTTCAGGGTGTCCTTTCCTGAAGATGTACTCTTGTTGGAGTACCTCTTGTCCTTTCATTCCACTGAGTCCTGTCTGCTTGGAGCCTTCTCTGCCTGCACCATTTTGAAGAAAATTATCTGCCCTGAACATGGAGAATCTGAAAGATGCCACATTGGTTTGATGCCATTTTTAAATTTTATTTTTGTGTGTTACTGGGCCTTAGGGGTGTGAAGAGAAAATAGAAGATTCGGGGACAAAAACTTGTAAGAAAAGAAAATTAGTTTAAAGGAAGGAAGACTAGAATTGTAAAGGATGACTAGAATTCTGAAGGATTGGCTTCTCAAAGGATACATGGATATTAGAGGATAAAACTCTCAAAATTATCAAGGTTAGAGGTTGTCTGCACATGGTGGAGAGAAAAAGAACAGTTTCCTCACCTCACTGTTGCATTGTATCCATTGCAAAAGCAGCTGGGGGAGAAATCTGTTTTTGTTAGGCAGACAGTAACTTATTAGGAAGAGCTCAAAGTTTTGTCTGTTCAGGGGACTAGAGGTAAACACGATATCCCTGTTTCTGTCTTTGTTTTTGGTTTTGCTTATTTATCTCATGTGCAAAGTACCTTTTTTTCTCCTTCTTTGACTATGGGCCATGGTGTGATTTGCACACTTCATCAAAATAGTGGCAAGGTTACTCTCTCAATGGAAAACGAAGCCTTTGCCTGGGAGGCAGCAAAACCTAATTCCTTTGAATCACTGACTTAGGCCAAAGTCAGAGAGGAAGATGTTTCCTTACCTGACGCCCACAGCTCCTCCATTTGCCTAAAGAAAAAAAGTTTTCTGAGATACAACTTTATCACCCTATGGTAGCTAACCACTTCTATCCACTGGCATTAGTTTTCTTTCCTCTTTACTGTGATTCTTCAGATATACAATGGCATCCATGCTGGCTAAGGTTATATCCACCACACCAGAGAACAGGCTCATTTCGTTCAGCACTTGATTATATGCCATATAGTTTTAAAATTGATTTGAGAGAGAAGCTTGTTTCTTCGGCAAGATGGTTAAGTATCTCCCATATGTAAGTAAATAGAACTATTCATTTCCTACTAAGAGAAATTGAACAAATGAAGAAGCAAGGTGTCTATAGCTGTGGCTGGCATTGGATTCCTCATTGTTGATATTGCCACTTGTCAACCTGGAAAACCAGTGGTTAGAAAAACGTTTACTTCAACCACTGAGAATTTGCCACCTTTGGCTGAAACACAAAGGAAATACTAGGTTGGTTTCACCAAGGCTGGTGCATTGCTCCAGGAGGCCTCTCTAATGCGTGTAGTTTAAAAATTATAAAGATTGTAAATTCTGACCCACAATGGAAAAAGCACTGATGATATGGCTAATAGTATGAATCTGTTGCTCAGCAAGGATTTAGAAAATACTTATTTCCGGGCTTCCCTGCTGGTGCAGTGGTTAAGAATCCGCCTGCCAATGCAGGGGACATGGGTTTGAGCCCTGGTCCGGGAAGATGCCACATGCTGCGGAGCAACTAAGCCCGTGTGCCACAACTACTGAAGTCCGTGCTCCTCAACAAGAGAAGCCACCGCAATGAGGAGCCTGCGCACAGCAACGAAGACCCAACGCAGCCAAAAATAAATAAACGAATTTAAAAAAAAAAAAAAAAGAAAATACTTATTTCCTATCTAATTAGATGAATGATTAACTTTTGAATAGGAGGATTAAAAATACAGTCCCATGACATCAGGAAAGCGAATCTGAATAACAGTCATTATTCTGAAACTGCCATTACTTTATCTCACTCAAGTTTTAAAAAATTAAGCTTCTAAGCTGTGAAACCCAGGCATCTGAAATATTTAGCTCACTTCCTGAGTGTCCTTAGCCATCTGTCCTAGTGTGGGAAATACAGTGAACCCTTTGGCAATTTACCCGGCAGCATGTGTAGGAGTTGCTCTTAAAAATGCAATTGATCATTTGTTCCTATAAAATTTCTTTCACAGACATTTGCCTCTGTAAAAATGCATTTAACATTAAGAGTCTGACTTTAATCTGGATTTTTGGGTTTAAACTCTTCTGAAAGAAGAAAAGGTGGGTGGGAAGAGAAAAAGAGAGTTAGGTTTGATTATGGGTGTGTTGTGTCTCAGCTACTTACTTGTAAAAGGATTAGCTCTCCTTTCTCTCACTTATAATAAAATACAAAGAGCAGCAGAAAAGATAATTAATAGATTTCACTGCTCATAAAAGTCAGACATCATCAGTGTGATTTAGGAGGGACTTACCAGAGTGAACCTGCCAATATTGAACGGTGGACTAAATACTGTATTGATTTTGAACATGGGAAATTTATGGATTTTAGTTGCCATAAAAACTGAGATCAAAGAATCTCGCAGCTTTCTCGATGACTGGAAGGAAGGAAAGTCAGAAAAAAGAATGACTAATGTTCACAAGTGCAGAATTTCATGAGTAGAATTAACCTTTGCTTTTATGATTCAAAAGTTCTGTGGTAATTGGCAACAGTCATTAATGGAATAAGGCCTTAAGTCCACCTTACCTAATGAGTTTACCCATTAACGTACTCATTTAATGTTTATTAAGCATGTGCTATGTGCAACACCACTGCTGAGTACTGAAATTTCAAATATGACTAAGATATGTTTGCTACTTACAAGTAATTCCTCATGTAAAGTGATATGATGAGGATTTGTGGTTTTATATTTAGTTAGGAAAGTAGTTTACCATTTCCACTGTTAAATAGATTTTCTAACTTTGGCAAAAATATTACAAAGGCTTAGCTTGAGGTTGGTCTACCCCAGTGGGTAAGGATGCATTTACTTGAGGCCTTGCACTTTTTGTACATTTTTATCAGAATCCAGGACACAGAAGCCTGCTCCCTTTGGATATGCTACTTAGAACATCTTGGCATCCTGGAACTTGGCTACATCTAGCTTCATAAAGGTAGTATAATTGCCTTTCAAGTTTATATTATTACCAATAAAAAGAAATCTGTGCTATCACCTCCAAGCCAGCAGGCACCAAATACACAGAAGGACCATTTTTCCATCAGTACACTCTGGGAAAGGTGAGAGGCCAAAGAACCAGTTGGGAACAACAGGACAGGCAAGCAAATGGAGTCCAGGGGTCCCCAACCCCTGTTAGGTACCAGGCCACACAGCAGGAGGTGCACAGCGGGGTAGCGAGCGAAGCTTCATCTGCCGTCCCCCATCGCTCGCATTACCGCCTGAACTAATGTCCCGCCCCCTCAGTTCCCCACCTCCGTGGAAGAATTGTCTTGCACGAAACCAGCCCCTGGTGCCAAAACCGTAGTGACCGCTATAGTAGACTTCCAATGCCTGGTATCATCGACCACGGGAGTTGGTTTAACGCAAAAGCTAAGCAATTATGTGCCATCCAATACGATCCACAGTACTTCTTAGATGAGATGTAATTGAGGATATTAACATGTCTGCTGCAAACACGTGCCAGCCAGAAAGGAGGCTGTCCAACCACAGTATTATAAAGAAGGCAGAGGCAGAGAAGCAAACTCCGAGCACCCCAGCACTCTCCAGCGCCAGGCCCATGAACATGAGTGTCTCATCCGCGCATTAGGTGAGCCCTATGGTGGACAAGGGTGCCACAGCCTGGCATGATGGAATGATGGTGAACCAAGGGAACCACTTGGCCACTGGCCTTTATCATGTGGTCACAGGAGCCCTCGACATCCTGGAGCTCTAGGTAACAGCTCTTTTCTTCCTAACTCCTAAGTGTCCTAATGGTTCCGGGCCCTCTGGTCACTCGATGAACATTTGCTCAGAGCTTTACCTGTTTGCAGGCACTGGATCTTTTTTTTTTTTTTTTTTTTTTTTTTTGCGGTACGCGGGCCTCTCGCTGTTGTGGCCTCTCCCGTTGCGGAGCACAGGCTCCGGACGCGCAGGCCCAGCGGCCACGGCTCACGGGCCCAGCCGCTCCGCGGCACGTGGGATCCTCCCGGACCGGGGCACGAACCCGTGTCCCCTGCATCGGCAGGCGGACCCTCAACCACTGCGCCACCTGGGAAGCCAGGCACTGGATCTTTTATAGCTCCTACTTTTTACCCTGAATATCGCTCTTCTCCCTCTTTCCAAGTCTCCCTTCTCGTGCCAAGTTTTCTTCTAAGATTTTTTTCTCAGATTCTCTTTTGTCATGGCTTCGGGGTGTCCAAACACCTAGCTGCCTCAAATCATTTTATAAATTAGGTGGGACATAAATAAATAGGCCACACGTTGATTTCTATTGCTGACATTCCCGCCAATTTACTACCAACTTTCCATGGTTGGAATATGGCTTTCTTCCCTTTCATTGCCCTCTGACTTTTGGCTGCAAGACATTGGCAACATTTCATGTCAATTAACTGAATACTCCATAGGCAGGTTATTCTGAACCACCTCTTTTTCTTTAGTTGTAAAGGTTACAATTTAGAAGTATGTAAAATAAAATATAAAATCAAACTTCTCTCCCTTTTTTTTTTTTTTTTTTTTTTTTTTTTGTCCCTTTTTTTTTTTTTTTTTTTTTTTGCAGTACGTGGGCCTCTCACTGTCGTGGCCTCTCCTGTTTTTTTTTTTTTTTTTTTTTTTTTGGCTGCGCCGGCTCTTAGTTGTGGCATGCAAAATCTAGTTCCCGATCAGGGGGCGAACCCAGGCCCCCTGCATTGCGAGAGGAGAATCTTACCCACTGGACCACCAGGGAAGTCCCAAATTTCTTTCCTTTTATAACATCATGCATACTCCCTGGAGGTATGCATGGTTAACTGTTGGACTTCACAGTCCTACAGAGGACATATTTTTACATACATATATAACTGAATGGGTTTTCCTAATAAGCTCCCACCTGCTATCAGTGAATTAAAAAAATAGAGTTCTGACTTAAATCTATTAATTCCCCCAAAATAAATTTAATATTTCTCAATTTTTAAAATTGTAACCCATAGTAAGAAACACATCTTATATCACAATGCAGTACACAGATGCCTGTATATGTATGTAAGAAAAATGGAAACAACGTGTTTATGAAATACAACACTTAACCTTACTATGTTCAATTCACTCTAATCCTTTCTGTCCTGTACTATTTTACTCTATTCTTTTAAATTGAAAGAAAACTTGTCAGTGGCAAGCCCTTGGATTGATGTTATGACCAACAAATGGATTGTGACCTACAGTTTGAGAAACACTGGTTTAAATGGTCCATCTTAGAGATTGTGAGGGTTTTCAGATAATTCCTTGGTTTCCCATTCCTCAGTACTTCCTGCCTTCTTGAATGACGTCGGGTGTATGAGGGTGGCCCCCAGGACTTCAGCTGATCCCACAGCTCCTCACAGAACATCCCTGCACTCGTGTACTTGGGTGAGTATTCCTACAGGCTGTGTGTCACTAAAGGAGTAATTGCTGGACCAAAGAGTTTGTGCCTTAGAAATTCTAATTTGCATTGTGGATTGCTTTTTTTTTTTCCCTCCCAAATTTATTTACTTATTTACGTATTTTTATTTTTGGCCGCATTGGGTCTTCGTTGTGGTGCGTGGGCTTCTCATTGTGGTGGCTTCTATTGTTGTGGAGCACAGGCTCTAAGCGCGCAGACTTCAGTAGTCGTGGCTCGCGGGCTCTAGAGCGCAGGCTCAGTAGTTGTGGTGCACGGGCTTAGCTGCTCGGCGGCATGTGGGATCTTCCTGGACCAGGGATCGAACCTGTGTCCCCTGCATTGGCAGGCGGATTCTTAACCACTGCGCCACCAGGGAAGTCCCTGCATTGCTTACTTAAACATCCTCTGCACATGTTCTAGAATACATAAGTGCATGCGGGGCCTAGATATGTTCAGGTAGCAACAATAGAGTATTAAGGCAAGACTCACATTCACTTGAGGTGTTCGGCCAGTCCTCAGAGAGTGTCTCTAGTGTCACTATGAAATCACCATTAAAGTAGACACGTCCCTACTGCTTCAGCAGGCTGTGCTCTAAGTGCCTTCTCCTGTCTATGGACAAGATCCTTTCTCCTCAGTCTGGATTAAAGATTTTTCCCTACCTAGGAGTCTACCTTTTCGGCTTGATCTACCTCTTTGTTTCTCTGGGTTCCCACGCCAACCCTCCCAACCACCCAATGCATGAATTCTTTGTTTTAGTTTTCCCAGCCTGGAATGCCCTTTTCATTGTTCTCTGCCTATTTACATTTTAAGTCCTGCTTGTCCTCTAAGGGCCAGTTCAAATCCGCTTCTCCAGAAGCCTTCTCACCTGCCGCTAGGCGTGCAGAATTAACAGGCTTTGTCTGGGTTTCCACAACACTTTGCTTTTATAGCACTTATTTAATACTCCTTAGTATTATAATTGGGTGTTTACTTTCCCCGCTACAGTTAAGTTCATATCTTCACTCTGGCTACGAGTCCCTGTATGATATGGACCTGCTTACTCCTTCACCTCATACCACTCTCCCCTCTGCCCATTCCAGTGGCTCCCATGTGCCCTCGTAATGCTCTCTAGACAGGCCAGATACATTCCCATGGGGGCGGGGGCATGCTCTTCCCCAAACTGTCTGCTTGACTAGCTTTCTTTTGTCTTTTAAAAGAGTCCTTTCTTGGCTGACCACCTAATGTAAATCAGTCAACCGATAACTCTCCAGTACATAAGCCCATTGTATTTTTATAGCATCTATTACTACTTAAGTTTCTTATTTGTTCATTGTTTAACTAGCTCCACTATATTTTAAGCTCCATGAGAACTGGAATGGTTTTTGTCTTATTCAGTGATGTATCCTTGTTCTCTAGAATACTGCCTGGTTCATAGTAGGTGCTTATTAAATGTTTATTGGATAAATAAAATGATTAAAATATATATTCTTTAATGGAAGGGCCTTTGTTGATCTTCTTTGGACCTCTACAATTCTGAACACATTAGCCTGAACATGACTTGGAGCAAAATTAACATTAATGACTGAATTAATATACTTTATAAGATAGTAAAGAAGTGAAAAAGGAACAATGGTAATCTCAGAATCCATCATAAAATGTGTTGCTATTTTATATAATGTCAATGCCTACATAATTATTATTGTCACAAAAAACAAGCCAAACATTAATTTAGCATCTACTAAATGCAAGCCACTTTATTTTTTATTTAATTTTATTTTTTTATACAGCAGGTTCTTATTAGTCATCCATTTTATACACATCAGTGTATACATGTCAATTCCAACCTCTCATTACACCCCCCCCCCACTGCTTTCCCCCTTGGTGTCCATACTTTTGCTCTCTACATCTGTGTCTCAATTTCTGCCCTGCACACCAGTTCATCTGTACCATTTTTCTAAATTCCACATATATGCGTTGATATACGATATTTGGTTTTCTCTTTCTGACTTACTTCACTCTGTATGACAGTTTCTAGACGCATCCACGTCTCTGCAAATGACCAAATTTCGTCCCTTTTTATGGCTGAGTAATATTCCATTGTATATATGTACCACACGTTCTTTATCCATTTGTCTGTCGATGGGCATTTAGGTTGCTTCCATGACCTGGCTATTGTAAATAGTGCTGCAATGAACATTGGGGTGCATATGTCTTTTTGAATTATGGTTTTCTCTGGGTATATGCCCAGTAGTGGGATTGCTGGGTCGTATGGCACTTTTAGTTTTTTAAGGAACCTCCGTGCTGTTCTCTATAGTGGCTGTATCAATTTACATTCCCACCAACGGTGCAAGAGGGTTCCCTTTTCTCCACACCCTCTCCAGCATTTGTTATTTGTAGATTTTCTGATGATGCCCATTCTAAATGGTGTGAGGTAATACCTCATTGTAGTTTTGATTTGCATTTCTGTAATAATTAGTGATGTTGAGCAGCTTTTCATGTGCCTCTTGGCCATCTGTATGTCTTCTTTCGAGAAATGTCTGTTTAGGTCTTCTGCCCATTTTTGGATTGGGTTGTTTGTTTTTTTAAATATTGAGCTGTATGAGCTGTTTATATATTTTGGAGATTAATCCTTTGTCCGTTGATTCGTTAGCAAATATTTTCTCCCATTTTGAGGGTTGTCTTTTCATCTTGTTTATAGTTTCCTTTGCTGTGCAAAAGGTTTTCTTTCATTAGGTCCCAGTTATTTACATTTGTTTTTATTTCCATTACTGTAGGAGGTGGATCAAAAAAGATCTTGCTGTGATCTGTGTCAAAGAGTGTTCTTCATATGTTTTCCTCTAAGAGTTTTATAGTGTCCGGTCTTACATTTAGGTCTCTAATTCATTTTGAGTTTATTTTTGTGTATGGTGTTAGGGAATGTTCTAATTTCGTTCTTTTACATGTAGCTGTCCAGTTTTCCCAGCACCACTTATTGAGGAGACTGTCTTTTCTCCATTGTATATCCTTACCTCCTTTGTCATAGATTAGTTGACCATAGGTGCGTGGGTTTATCTCTGGGCTTTCTATCTTGTTCCATTGATCTATATTTCTGTTTTTCTGCCAGTACCATATTGTCTTGATTACTGTAGCTTTGTAGTATAGTCTGAAGTCAGGGAGTCTTATTCCTCCAGCTCTGTTTTTTTCCCTCAAGACTGCTTTGGCTATTCGGGGTCTTTTGTGTCTCCATACAAATTTTAAGATTTATTTGTTCTAGTTCTGTAAAAAATGCCATTGGTAATTTGATATGGGTTGCATTGAATCTTTAGATTGTTTTGAGTAGTATAGTCATTTTCACAATATTGATTCTTCCAATCCAAGAACATGGTATACCTCTCCAGCTGTTGGTATCATCTTTAATTTCTTTCATCAGTGTCTTATAGTTTTCTACATACAGGTCTTTTATCTCCCTCAGTAGGTCTATTCCTAGGTATTTTATTCTTTTTCTTACAATGGTAAATGGGAGTGTTTCCTTAATTTCTCTTTCAGATTTTTCATCATTAGTGTATAAGAATGCAAGAGATTTCTGTTCATTAATTTTGTATCCTGCTACTTTACCATATTCACTGATTAGCTCTAGTAGTTTTCTGGTGGCATCTTTAGGATTCTCTATGTATAGTTCGTGTCATCTGCAAACAGTGACAGTTTTACTTCTTCTTTTCCAATTTGTATTCCTTTTATTTCTTTTTCTTCCCTGATTGCCGTGGCTAGGACTTCCAAACTATGTTGAATGATGGTGCTGAGAGTGGACATCCTTGTCTTGTTCCTGATCTTAGAGGAAATGCTTTCAGTTTTTCATCATTGAGAATTATGTTTGCTGTGGGTTTGTCATATATGGCCTTTATTATGTGGAGGTAGGTTCCCTCTATGCCCATTTTCTGGAGAGTTTTTAATCATAAATGGGTGTTGAATTTTGTCAAAAGCTTTTTCTGCATTTATTGAGATGATCATATGGTTTTTATTCTTCAGTTTGTTAATATGGTGTATCACATTGATTGATTTGCATATATTGAAGAATCCTTGCATCCCTGGGATAAATCCCACTTGATCGTGGTGTATGATCCTTTTAATGTGTTGTTGGATTCTGTTTGCTAGTATTTTGTTGAGGATTTTTGCATCTATGTTCATCAGTGATATTGGTCTATAATTTTCTTTTTTTGTAGTACCTTTTTCTGGTTTTGGTATCAGGCTGATGGTGGCCTCATAGAATGAGTTTGCAAGTGTTCCTTCCTCTGCAATTTTTTGGAAGAGTTTGAGAAGGATGGGTGTTAACTCTTCTCTAAATGTTTGATAGAATTCACCTGTGAAGCCAACTGGTCCTGGACTTTTGTTTGTTGGAATATTTTTAATCACAGTTTCAATTTCAGTACTTGTGATTGGTCTGTTCATATTTTCTCTTTCCTCCTGGTTCAGTCTTAGAATGTTATACCTTTCTAAGAATTTGTCCATTTCTTCCAGGTTGTCCATTTTATTGGCATAGAGTTGCTTGTAGTAGTCTCTAAGGATGCTTTGTATTTCTGCGATGTGTGTTGTAACTTCTCCTTTTTCATTTCTAATTTTACTGATTTGATTCCTCTCCCTCTTTTCCTTGATGAGTCTGGCTAATTGTTTATCAGTTCTGTTTATCTTCTCAAAGAATCAGCTGTTAGTTTTATTGATCCTTGCTATTGTTTTCTTTGTTTCTATTTCATTTATTTCTGCTCTGATCTTTACGATTTCTTTCCTTCTGCTAACTTTGGGTTTTGTTTGTTCTTCTTTCTCTAGTTCGTTTGGGTGTAAGGTTAGATTGTTTATTTGAGATCTTTCTTGTTTCTTGAGGTAGGCTTCTATAGCTATAAACTTCCCTCTTAGAACTGCTTTTTCCGCATCCCACAGGTTTTGGATCATCGTGTTTTCATTATCATTTGTCTCTAGGTATTTTTTGATTTCCTCTTTGATTTCTTCAGTGATCTCTTGGTTATTTAGTAACATATTGTTTTACCTCCATGTGTTTGTATTTTTTACGTTTTTTTCCCTGTAACTGATTTCTAATCTCATAGTGCTGTGGTCAGAAAAGATGCTTGGCATGATTTCAATTTTCTTAAATTTACTGAGGCTTGATTTGTGCCCCAAGATGTGATCTATCCTGGAGAATGTTCCATGTGCACTTGAGAAGAAAGTGTAATCTGTTGGTTTTGGATGGAATGTCCTATAAATATCAATTAAATCTATCTGGTCTGTTGTGTCATTTAAAGCTTGTGTTTCCTTATTAATTTTCTGTTTGGATGGTCTTTCCATTAGAGTAAGTGGGGTGTTAAAGTTCCCCACTATTATTGTGTTACTGTTGATTTCCCCTTTTATAGCTGTTAGCAGTTGCCTTATATATTGAGGTGCTCCTATGTTGGGTGCATATATATTTATAATTGTTATATCTTCTTCTTGGATTGATCCCTTGATCATTATGTAGTGTCTTTCCTTGTCTCTTGTAACATTCTTTATTTTAAAGTCTACTTTTATCTGATATGAGTATTGCTACTCCAGCTTTCTTTTGGTTTCCATTTCCATAGAATATTTTTTTCCATCCCCTCACTTTCAGTTTGTATGTGTCCCTTGGTCTGAAGTGGGTCTCTTGTAGACAGCATATGTATGGGTCTTGTTTTTGTATCCATTCAGCAAGCCTGTGTCTTTTGGTTGGAGCATTTAATCCATTCATGTTTAAGGTAATTATCGATATGTATGTTCCTATTACCATCTTCTTAATTGTTTTGGGTTTGTTTTTGTAGGTCCTTTTTTTCTCTTCTGTTTCCCACTTAGAGAAGTTCCTTTAGCATTTGTTGTAGAGCTGGTTTGGTGTTGCTGAATTCTCTTAGCTTTTGCTTGTCTGTAAAGCTTTTGATTTCTCCTTTGAATTTGAATGAGATCCTTGCTGGGTAGAATAATCTTGATTGTAAATTCTTCCCTTTCAACACTTTAAGTATATCATGCCACTCTCTTCTGGCTTGTAGAGTTTCTGATGAGAAATCAGCTGTTAACCTTTTGGGAGTTCCCTTGTATGTTATTTGTCGTTTTTCCCTTGCTGCTTTCAATAATTTTTCTTTGTCTTTAAGTTTTGCCAATTTGATTACTATGTGTCTCGGCGTGTTTCTCCTTGGGTTTATCCTGTATGGGACTCGCTGTGCTTCCTGGACTTGGGTGGCTATTTCCTTTCCCATGTTAGGGAAATTTTTGACTATAATCTCTTCAAACGTTTTCTCTGGTCCTTTCTCTCTCTCTTCTCCTTCTGGGACTGCTATAATGCGAATATTGTTGCATTTAATGTTGTCTCAGAGGTCTCTTAGGCTGTCTTCATTTCTTTTCATTCTTTTTTCTTTAGTCTGTTCCGCAGCAGTGAATTCCACCATTCTGTCTTCCAGGTCACTTATTTTCTTCTGACTCAGTTATTCTGCTATTGATTCCTTCTTGTGTAGTTTTCATTTCAGTTATTGTATTGTTCATCTCTGTTTGTTTGGTCTTTAATCTTCTAGATCTTTGTTAAACATTTCTTGTATCTTCTCGATCTTTGCCTCCATTCTTTTTCCGAGGTCCAGGATCATCTTCACTATCATTATTCTGAATTCTTTTTCTGGAAGGTTGCCTATGTCCACTTCATTTAGTTGTTTTTCTGGGGTTTTATCTTGTTCCTTCATCTGGTACTTAGCCCTCTGCCTTTTCATCTTGTCTATCTTTCTGTGAATGTGGTTTTTGTTCCACAGGCTGCAGGGTTGTAGTTCTTCTTGCTTCTGCTGTCTACCCTTTGGTGGATGAGGCTATCTAAGAGGCTTGTGCAAGTTTCCTGATGGGAGGGACTGGTGGTGGGTAGAGCTGGCTGTTGCTCTGGTGGGCAGAGCTCAGTAAAACTTAAATCTACTTGTCTGCTAATGGGTGGGGCTGTGTCCCCTCCCTGTTGGTTGTTTGGCCTGAGGCGACCCAACACTGGAGCCTACCCGGGCTCTTTGGTGGGGCTAATGGTGGACTCTGGGAGGGCTCATGCCAAGGTGTAATTCCCAGAACTTCTGCTGCCAGGGTCCTTGTCCTCACGGTGAGACAGAGCCACCCCCCAATTCTGCAGGAGACCCTTCAACACTAGCAGGTAGGTCTGGTTCAGTCTCTGTGGGGTCACTGCTCCTTCCCCTGGGTTCCGACGTGCACACTACTTTGTGTGTGTCCTCCAAGAGTGGAGTCTCTGTTTCCCCCAGTCCTGTCGAAGTCCTGCAATCAAATCCCGTTAGCCTTCAAAGTCTGATTCTCTAGGAATTCCTCCTCCCATTGCCAGAACCCCAGGATCGGAAGCCTTATGTGGGGCTCAGAACCTTCACTCCAGTGGGTGAACTTCTGTGGTATAAGTGTTCTCCAGTTTGTGAGTCACCCACCCAGCAGTTATGGGATTTGATTTTATTGTGATTGTGCCCCTCCAGCTGTCTCATTGTGGGTTCTCCTTTGTCTTTGGATGTGGGGTATCTTTTTTGGTGAGTTCCAGTGTCTTCCTGTCAATTATTGTTCAGCAGTTAGTTGTGATTCCGTTGTTCTTGCAAGAGGGAGTGAGAGCATGTCTTTCTACTCCACCATCTTGAACCAATCTTTCTCAACAAATGTAGTTTCAGCCATCATCATGTGCAGGAAGTGGAAAGAGAGCAAAGGCAAGGAGCCAGAGCACACAGGCTGAATCATCCCGAAGCAGGTCCTAGCACCAAGGTGGATGCGGAGCACAGCAGCACAAAAGTCCAAGCTACGTTCAATTGCATTATCTACTTTGATTTCTTGAGCAATCATATATATTATTTTCTGTGACGCATTTGGTAACTGAGTTCAAAGAGGCAAAGTGATTTGTTATATAGTGACACAGTAAATGTAAGAAAGGAGATATGGCCTAATTGCCCAGCCCATGCTATTTCAATGTATACATATGAATAATATCATAAAAATCTTGGGAAATTAAAAAAAATGTATTGCTGAAAATAGCTGTCTTACTTTGAGCTGATTGGCGCAATTTTCACATTTTACCTATTACATTTTTTTTCTTAAGTGTACAATGGACTCTTTTCATACTTATCTATTGATTTCAATAATCACAGAAAAGAGGTAGCCATCTGCTCCTTTCTTATTAGCACTCCCATTCTTGGGCAAGTCTGGATGGACACCCCTCATGATATGTGTGTTCCACTGATGTGTCCATTTTTAGACAGAATTTTATGATCTCACGTCTCTCAAAATGACTTTAATGTGGTTTTTAAGTAAGTACTCATTTTCTTTTTTAACGGCAGTGTGAGGCAGTATTTTTAAGGGGTAAATGACAGTGTGGAGAAATGTTTACTTTTGTTGCATGTCACATGTTCAGTGTCGAATTTGTTCATTTTTGGTCCTTGGTACAGGACTGACGATTCAGGCAGAAAGCTCAGGACCCTGCAGCCACCACAGGGCGTACCCCTTGATCCTATAGCTCTGGCACTTGGAATTGTGCCCTGGGTTGTGCATAGCAAAGGTCCCAGTCTACTTGGCAGGCATGCTTTTTTGGTTTTTCAACTTTTGAACATTTTTTTTGAGCTATCATTTAAAAGTCAGGAGGATTCTGTCTGTCCGTTGTCTGTCTGTCTCTGTCTCTGTCTCTCTCTCTCTCTCACACACACACACACACACACACACACACACACACACTTCTACCTGATTTCTCTTGAAAAAGTAAAATACTTATCAACACCTACTCACATTCTGAGTGGCAATAACTGACAAGAGCTGAGTCACAGATGCCCCCTTTAGGTGGCGCTTTCACTTTCTCCTATTTGTCACCTTGGGGAATCCTTACTGATTTTTGTTTGCTTTGGTTTTCATCCAGACTCTCTAGATTTGAGTTTGAGACCCTTAGAGTCACTAGAATTTACTGGCAAGCCTTCACGGTCACCCTTTCTAAGTTGACTGCACTCTCAAAGGTATGACAAAATGGACTGATGATTTTTCTGCTGCTCTGCGTTTCCTACATCATCTGGACAAACTCTCCCTGATTCTACCACCTGGTTCTCAATCCTGGATTCATGTTCGAATCGTCTGGCAGCTTTTTAAGATGCTGAGACCCAACAACATTACAGAGGCTGTTGGATCCAGGCATCAGTTTTATAAAAATCTCCCCTGGTGTTTGGGATCTGCAAGTCAGGTTGAGAACTGCCTGTTTAGTTGGTGCTTTGTATAAATTTTATTTTATTGAGTAATTCACTGAACCAAAACAATGAAAAATTCTAGTATGTAAGGAAATGAAACAAAAAAGGTGTAATTATCACCAGAAATACCTGGATCAAAGAAGAGGCTGGTAAGCAGATGCACTCTATGAAATGAGATGGAACCTTACATCCCACTGCCGTGCAGCAGCCTTGAAACCTGCATCAAGTTTTCCCAGCTGTCCCAAGACCTCTTGGCTCATGTTTGATTAATATCAGAAGGAAGAGCTGGTGATGGTACTGAAGAAATTTAGTTGCCTTTCTCTGAACATTCGTCTTTTTTCGTACAATGTACAGATATATAAATTTCACACTTGGAGGAAAGTTTGTGGAAGGATTCACTATAGTTTTCCTATAAATTGCCAGATCCCCAAATATTTTAAGTTCTATTCAGGTTACAGATTTTACTTGTGAATTTTTTCCTCTTCTTTACCACTGTCTACAGTGAAGATTCTGTGAAATTCTGTCCTTGTGAATAGATGTTAATTTTCATGATTGGTATTTATTATTATGGATAAAAACCTAACTGCAAAATAATTACTTTTCTTTCAGGTTACTATATGAAGCTATGTTAAATTAATATATGCTAATAAATGGCTTACCATTAAATCCTATATTCTTTTTTTAAAAAATTCTATGTTCTTGAAATCACACATTAAATAAGTTTTATATTCAAGTATAATCTCTAGAAAATATAATAGACTCATCCAGATATGCAGTATACTTCTAATTGAAAACCATAATTCATTTTAATATTAGTAATATTTCCATCACAAAATGATTTTATTAAATAAAGCATTCAAAATTAACTTCAACCCCAATTTTCTTTATCAAAGTAAATGGCTCAACCAACCCAGTTTCGGCATTATTAACTTTATATGCTAAAGAAATTTTACACTTATGTTACATTATTGTATGGTGTAGTCTGATTATATTCTAATTTTTAACTTTGCCTTTAAATTATACGTTTATAACTTAGCTCTGCCTTTGACAGTAACATATATTGAAGAGTGTTTGAAATTCATGCAATTTAAGAATTCTGTAATTCATATTTTTCTACTTAGACTAGTTTGACCCAATTTTTCCAGTTTTCTGAGGTTTTATTATATGTTTATTCATTAATCAATCAATCACTATTGGAGGAGGACTTTATGCAGACACAAATAACAAAGCAAGAAAACTGAAGGAACAAAAGGAAAAAAAAGGTCTATAAGGGCGTGAATTAATAAAAATATGACGTTATTTTCCTGGATTTTGTGATGCTTGTGGAATGCCAGGTTTTTAAAATTGGTAATTTTTTGTGATTTCCTTTTTCATTCCAAATAAAAATTCATACCCAATTTTGTATCTGTAATTTTGTATTCATTTTCTAATGAGTTCTCTCCCACCTTCTCCCTGCTCCCCCAGATGTGTAAGCTTCAAGCCCACACAACCTAAACCCACACAGACTATCTCACATTTATCACATACCCCCATGGACATTATTTATCCACATGTACATTATGGGAGATACAGTCAAACCCAGTATCACCTGCTAATATCATTACACTCTTTGTAGTTATCCTAATGTACAAAACTGGCACTGCTAAGGAAAATAAATGAAGTTACTGCAACATTATTTGCAGTAATTATTCCATTCTTCTGAAGCTGTTAGCAGACCACATATTACCTGTTACAGAGTTCTGTCAAGGCTTGATATCTGGAGTGCTTATCAAGATTTAGGAAGGATCTATAATCTATTTCTTTAGAAAAAGAAAAAATACAACAAATTACATATCTAAAAACACTACCATATATGGGAAAATACATAGCAATTTTATATGTAACTTTTGCACACATCTTCACAATACCCTATTTCCCTTCATTTTTTGCCTGCTTACTCTTTGATTGTTTTTTTCATATGGGAATATTTTGTAATGTCTTTCTAGTGAGAGAATGTGAAGATAACTGTTTTGTCTCTAGCATGGTTAATTGAAATTTATTTTAGTAATGCTATGTAATTTGTAGAATTGTCAAATTTGAGAAAACTATAAATTTCTTTTATACATGAGCTGTTGGAAGGATTTTCCACAGATTAACTTTTGGCTCTCTAGATTTAATGTCTTGTTTTTCCTCCATTCCCACATACTTCTTTGCTGAGTGCCATAAGACACATGTGACAGAGGGGAAGATGGAATGGGAAGATCAAGAACTGATTAGAATTAAAATGTCTTACTGGGCTTCCCTGGTGCCGCAGTGCTTGAGAGCCTGCCTGCCGATGCAGGGGACATGAGGTCGTGCCCCAGTCCTGGAAGATCCCACATGCCGCGGAGTGGCTGGGCCCGTGAGCCATGGCCGCTGAGCTTGTGCGTCTGGAGCCTGTGCTCCGCAATGGGAGAGGCCACGGCAGTGAGAAGCCCAAAAATGTCTTACTTATGCTTATTCTATCAAAACTTTGACCACATGGCTGCATTGCTAGGGCCCCTCCCAGGGTCTTAGAAGGGATCTGTGCAAGCAAGGGACCCTGAAAGCTTAAGTTTTACTCTCTTTATTGTAAAATCCACATCTAACAAAAGAATTAAAATATCAAATAATCTCAAAATTCTAGACTGAAACAGAATGAAATTTAATTCAATAAAAGTAAAATCGAATAGTTAGGGTCAAAGCATTAATTTTGCAAGCACAGGTTAAGAGGTGTATGGTAATGGTTCAGGGGTTTTAGCGGACCTCCATTTTATTATGAACCAACAGTATGATGCAAGCATAGAAAAGGCATAGAAATAGCATAATAATAGGCCACATTAACAGAAATAGTTTCCAGATCATGAGATCTAATAATTCCTTAAAAAGCTGCCTTGGTCAGAAAACAGCTGCAATATTATGTCCAATTCTGATGACATAATTTAGGAGGCCTAGTGACTGATTAGTTTGTATCCAGAATAGGCCATTCAAACTGGTGAAGATAATTTAAACTCACAGCACAAAATGAGTGGTTAACAAATCTGAGGATGTCAGATGAATACTTAAGAGAACAAATTACTACCTTTGAATACTTGAGTTGCTGTCCTACAGAAGAGAGTTTTATACAACAGTTGTCCTGAATTGTCAAAGTGGACAGTGATAAAACCAATTTGTACTTTATCTCACTGTAAGAAGTTGTTTTCTGATAATACAGTTGCTTGCAGTGGACTTGGTCGTCCCTTGAATGTCTGCGGGAAGTGAAATATGAAAACTGGAACCAGATATGTGTATCGAATAAGGGACTTCTGTAATGACAACACTTAGGTGGCACTTACACCTTGCCAGGTACTCTTCTAAACACTTGCAAAGGGTGAAGAATGGGAATAGATGGCTCCCTTGGCTTCTCTCTCATATTGGGTGGCTCTGAGGGAGTGATTTTAAAAAATCATTGCTTTGGCTGGCACACTAAGACATTGCTATTTTTTCCCCCTAGTAATTGCATTTTCATGCCTATAAGTGAGCATTTCTGATGGGAACGAGCCACCTTAGTACTTTTAAGATGTTATACATTCAAGGTCTACTTTTAGGGAGAAGCAGGTCAGAGTTCCCATTACTTTTTACATCATCAATCTTAGTTTAAGACTTTTGTATAATGGGTAAGAGTAAGAGTGTAGACTCTGAAGCCAGACTACCTGCATCTCAACTCCCCTACTAGAGCTGTATGTCTTTCCATGCCTCAGTTTCCTCAACTATAAAATGGGGATAATTATAGGACCACTTCATGGGACTGTTTGGGGGATGAAATTACTTATTCCACATAAACCACTTAGAATGGTGTTGCGCATATAGTAAGCATTTCATAATTTGTTTTAAGTTCTTTAAGTTCTGTGTGCTTCCAGTGGCTGTCAATAACGTCAACTGTTTTTATTTTCCCATGCATTCATCATTCCACACGTATTTGTAATGAGGGCCTAACACGGACCAGCACTGTGCTAGCAACAGAGGATTTAGCTCTGGACGTAGCAGACATGGTCAGATCTGACTTCATGAAATTTATAATCTAGCAGATTTTTATGCAGCCAATGTCAAAAAAGATATTTGTCAGTATCTCAGCTAGCAACTTACCAATCATGCTTATTAAAGGTAATAAATAGCATTCCCCAAAATTTAATTCTACTAAAATTATGTGTATGTGTGTTTGTGCATGTGTGTGTTTTCTTTCTTTACCAAAGCTTTAAATCATGAGAGAAATGAAAAGACAGCAGAAATCAAGCATTACTACCCAGTCTCTCCATGACCATCCAATCTGTCTCATTATTATTATTGTTGCTGTTGTTATTTTACTCTGGTTGTTACTGTTGTTATGGCTATTATTATTATTATTTTACTAGTAGGTGAAAATTGGCTGGGAAAGTGGGAATTGGGAGGATTGAGTTCTTTCTCCTTGTTGAAGTTCTACTGTTAATTATAAGCAATCTAGTGAACCACTGTGATCTATCAATAGTGAAAGATATGTGAGTAATAGTGAGAACACTGGGGTTTATAGCTTCTTGGTTAACCAAAGTCTTTAGCAAGCTCTCCGAGGGCAACCTCCTTTTTGGTAGAGACCAAATCGTTTCCCAGACGTTAAAACACTGTGGAGTCTTTAAACTATTATTGGCAAATTAAGGGATTTTGAGGTCTTCTCAAAAAATGTTACATGCTGTTAATTGAACTGTCCTCTGTTAACACTTTAAGTAGAATAAATAGACTTATGTTCCTGGGATTTGAGCTTGGAATTTCTTGGACTTGTGTAAATGTGAAAGTAGCTACTCAGATCTTAGAGTCATTTCCTTGGTATTTCAAGTTCAAATTGGAAGCTCAGCTTCTAACATGCCTTGGCAAGTCTTTCTTCTCTGCAATTAACACGTTCAGTTTAACACCAGTTAATCAACTGTCATATTACTTTTTATGCTATTAACTTTGTTTTGCTGCATACCACGAACATGTGTGCTTAACATTAAATTTGAATTAAAGTGTTATTTCTGAAAGAGTTTTTTCCTCTTCTTTCCTCATTTCTTGAGTGAAACCATGATTTTGTGGCAAAACTACTATGACAAACCTGTGATTTTCATTAAAAATTTTAGTGACAAACATTCTTTCCTAATTATAAGTATAGAGTGAGTGGGTCCAAGAATTTGTGTACCAGTTTCAAAATGTCAGCTACACCCTTGTTTTTATCTGTTTGCTCAAGCCAGTTGGATTCTTTAAGGTCTTGAAAAAACACATTTTCTTTTGATTAGTAACAGTGCAGCAGACTTGTTAAGTGCATCAATCAGGCAAGAACATCCAATCCAGACCCCAACTCCAGACCACAGAAGTACATAGAAACGATTTTTAATTAAAAAAAATTATTGTGGTAAAATATCCATAACAGAAATTTTACCATTTTAATCATTTTTTAAGAATACAGTTCAGTGGCATTAAGTACATTCACATTGTTGTGTAACCATCACCACCACCATCCATCTCCAGAGCTTTTTCATCTTCCCAAACTGACTGAAACTCCATACCCATTAAACTGTAGCTCCCTATTTCCCCTCCTCCCAGGCCCTGGCACCCACCATTCTACTTTCTATCTCTATGATTTTGAGTATGCTAGGTACTTCATGTTAGTGGAATCATACCGTATTTATCCTTTTGTACCTGGCTTGTTTCACTTAGCATAATGTCTTCAAGGTTCATGCATGTTGTAGCATGTGTCAGAATTACTTTCAGTTTTTAAGGCTGAATTATATTCCATTGTACAATATGTATGCCACATTTTGTTTATCCATTCATCTGTTGATGGACGTGTGGCTGGCTTCACCTTTTGGCTATTTCGAATAATGCTGCTCTGAACATGGGTGTACAAATATCTGCTTAGGTCCCTGCTTCTGATTCTTTTAGGTATATACTCAGAAGTGGAATTACTCGGTCATATAGCAATCCTATTTTTAATTTTTTGAGGATCCATAGCGGCAACACCATCTTTTACATACCAACTAACAGTGCTCAGTGTTTTAATTTCTCCTCACCCTCACCAGCGCTTGTAGTTCCTAACAGCCATTCTAATAGATATATACGAAGGTTTTCAAAAATGTATGGGTATGCTATTGTGGCTTTTCATGTGCAGAAATAAAAGATTCTAAAATTAAATATTTATTACTGTATATATGTGAAAACATCAAATTTCCTAATTATGGGTTCTTGTTTGCTTCAAATACAGTATTCTAATAAATAACACATCTTAAGTGTAATAGAATAATAGACACTTTGAATAAAAATGTCTAACAAGTGGAGGAAAGAAAAAAATAGACAGTGGAAGACCTCCAAATTGAACTAGAAAACTCATCCCAAGTGGTATTTGAAAGGTACCAATTATTGGTTGAGTGTTTTGGTACTTTTCAAAATACACAGAATAGGCTATGATGATGCAACTTTGTTACTTATATTAAATGAAAAGAGAAAAAACCGAATCACACACTTTTTTTGGAAGTCAGAACATGTTCAGCAATGTTTGGTTTTTTTGAGCTATATAGTTAAAACTCTATAGCTTTGGTTTTGCGAACACATTCAGCATATGACAACACATTCCTATGTTTACAGTCTTTTTTCCCTCAGGCTTTTCACCATTTTCAAGGTTCATTACCCTGACCCGAACTCCCAGTTTTGCCCTGGTAGAAAGTGGATTACTTCATTAGCAATCTAGAAGTGCCAGGTGAAAATCTATCTAACATCTACCTCTCTGGAACAAATATGCCCAGGTTACTGGTAATATACACATGTGGTATCGTTTTTCCATTATTTGGAACATACAGAACTAAATTAATAACAGTTCTTACAAGACCCTGGGGGTTTGTGTAAAAGAATTTTGATCTCCTTAGGAAGGGCTCACCAGTACTCTCAGGAGAGATGCACTTGACTTTTGACCTCTTTTCAAAGGCACCTGTGTGAGCTTTTAAAATCCACTACCACCAATTATCCACTTTCAACCTGAAGTGTTTAAACCTAGGGCCACATTAACTGAGCTTAGCACATAGCCATGTCATCGTAGACTTCCTGATGTGAGGCGATGTCTTGACATAGTTAAAAGGGAGTTTAGGGATGGGGCATGAGATTAATCAGGTCCTCCTACTGACAGCTTCAAACAAAGAAGCCTTTTAGCCACCTGGTTTTTGTCTCTCACACCTGCATTCAGATTGCTGGGACAAAGCTTTGTACCATCGCCTTGATCCCCATTCTTTTCAGGTACTTGTTTGTGGCTACGTTGTTTCGCTTAATGGCTCTTTCGAAAAGACAGCATAGAAGATGCAAATAAACATCTTCCTCTTTCAGGAAAAGCAGTGCTGGTAGAACTGTAGCCATTTAGAAAATCAGTTCATAATGGGCTTACGAAATGCCGTGCATACTTCTTGAAGATTTTGGAAAGGAGGCCTCAGCTCACAGTATATTAGAGTGACGTACCTCATTCTTTTTTCTGCCATCATTTTCTTGGAAATTTAAACCAGGGTGAATATAGATTTCTCTCTCCTTCCTTCACATCCCTGTTAGTTGGCTTCTTTGGCAGTAAACGTGGCTTTGATTTTAGTCTCTGAGCTTATTAAAATTTTTTGGTTTTTTACGTATGGTGCAGAAGGCTTAAGCATGGTAGTACTAAGTTATTCCAGCATGCCAGGAGAGTAACTCTGTGAAAGTGAGATTCCAGTTGTCTAGCATGGCCTGTTAGCCTTCACATGCTGCAGAGTTACGACAACAGCCCATGTCTGCATTGTTCGCTGTAACCAAGTAATGCAGAAATATTAGAGACCTAGTTGACTACATATTCTATGCCTGGTTTAAATCACTGATGTTGTAAGATCTGGCCATGGACTAAAAAAAATTCCAAATGTTTTCTGGTTCTAGTTTTTGATATTTTTTTTCTTTGTATGAAAAGTAAAACCATACAGGATCTCTTGATTGCACAATGAAACACAGTTCCAAGGACATGCTAATAATTTATCCCAGTTTAGCCTTAACGGAGTTATGCAATGGCTATTTCAAATGCATTCGTCCAAGCCACTTGATCTTAAGGTTCAGGAGTCATTTTGCTGAATAAAGAATGGAGTCTCCTCTCCAGTATGTGTTTGGCAGGTAAGGCAACCTGCTACTCTCATACAGAGAGATGGATTTCTTTAAATTTCTGTTTTCCACTGTTTTATCTGCTATATTTCCCCAATAGCTATTTGGTGCTATATCAACGGTAACTGTGGTATTAATAATAATAATGACAACAGCAACAGAAATGATAACAACAAAGAATACGTGTCCGTATGTGCTGTGTGCCAGTTATTATGCTATGGATTTTATGTGTTTCAGCTCATGCACTTCCCTAAGTAACTCTTTGAGAGAGATGAAAAACCCAGTTTAGTGATGAGGAAACTAAGGCCCACAGAGGAAAGTAACTGGCTGAAAGTCACACACCTCTAAAGAGAGAGAGCCGGTATTTGAACCCTGGCACTCTGATTCCAAAATCCATGCTCTTAATTAGAGTACTGTAAGAACAGTCCTATATCTGTGCTAATTTTTGCAAATGAGAGCTAGCCTATTTACATTTTACATTTAAGAAACCTTGGCTTCCCCGGTGGCGCAGTGGTTGAGAGTCCGCCCGATGCAGCCGACACCGGTTCGTGCCCCAGGCCAGGAAGATCCCACATGCCACGGAGCGGCTGGGCCCGTGAGCCATGGCCGCTGAGCCTGCGCATCCGGAGCCTGTGCTCTGCAACGGGAGAGGCCACAACAGTGAGAGGCCCCAAATCAGTAGAGCAATGGGCAACTGCTACAGAGGTGTGTGCAAGAGTTTGGAGTATCCTTACTTTCTATTCTTGATTTTATGTGAAGTGAGGAAAGAGGGATGTGATGCTCCCTCCTACCCCATATACTTGCTTGATGATAATGAAAAGTACCTTTCTAATACAGCGTACTTGAAGTAATAGACGTGAAATAATCATTTCCTTTCCATTGGTTTTGCAAACATATTGGTTTCTGAAGTCTTTTGTTGGAGCATAAGTGATGTTATCAAAAGGTTGCCAGAGGGATGTTTGCAGATTGATGACAACTATTTATAATGTGTTCTTAAGTTGGTGATCTATCTTCTCTTGTAGTTACTGTCTCCCATCTCAGAAAGTGGGAGGAGTCTGCACCATCTGTGGAAGGCGGCTGAGAAGGAAATAGGTTCAGCGCATGTGTGTTAATATCAATCTGTTTTCAATATTCAGGCCTAGGCTCAGCTCTTTCTACCTCTGTTTCACAAAGAAAATGTGGTGGGAAAGGCACACCCAGTAACAAACAGGTGTACCCTGTCTGAGGCAGATTTGCCCAGTGACACACTCTTTGTGGTGGAGTTTTTGTGCAGACACACACGGGGATTGAAATCGCCATCAGATTTGTTCTCCAACTCCTCTTTTGCCTACCACACCCACCCCCATCAGCAAATTAATAAGCCAAGAAAGGAGTTTAGAAACCAGAGCTGGAAAGACCTCCAGGTCAAGTCCTCCATTCCCTTGTCAAGCCTGGGTCAGCCACCTCACCCCCTGAGCCCTTTCTAGTTTTTCCTCTGCTTGAAATGTCTCAAGCCTAAATTCTCCTTTCTTACCTTTATCCCATTACTTCTAGTTACAACCTCTTTTGTCATGCCGACTAATTCCCCTCTGTCCTTTGCAGACAATTATATCATCTTTAGTTCCTCCTTGGATTTCATTCTTTTATTTTCCCTCCTCCTAAGTCAACCCCTCTGGCCATCCAGTAATGCTTTTTGACTTGCTCTGAACACTACACACTGTTCATCTTTCTCACTGTGAGGTCCCCAGAGCTTGAATGGACCCTCCTGAGTGTGGCCTCACCCTGGACTGAGTAAGGAAGCCAGTATCACCTCTCTTTCTTAATATGAGCTACTTTTGCCTGCATCTTCAAAAAGTGCTCTATGAGTTTACTTTGGCTATGAGATTGCCTTTATAGAGAGAAATCTTATTTAATTATTTGTAATCTTTCATCTGTGCCTGGGAGCATACTACTCTCTAAAGCAGCACCCTCCAATAGAAATGAAATGTGAGCCACACATGTCATTTTAAATTTTCTAGTAGTCACATTAAGAAAAGTAAAAAGACACATGTGAAATTAATTTGAACAGGATTTAACTTAAGATATCAAAAATTATCATTTCAATATGTAATCAATATTAAAAATTATTCATAGACTGTTTAAATTCGTTTTTTCTACTAAACCTTGGGGATCCTGTGTGTGCTTTGCCCTTACGGCACATCTCAATTTAGACGCTCTATATTCCTTAGCAATATAGTCCTTGGTCTGTATTTAGAGTTCACAAAATTTATTGTTGAAGTGGTGGATTTACATGCCAAGTTGTTCTGAACATACTTGAAAGTTTTCCAAGAACTGAATTATCAGTTTTTCAATTTAAATTGTAACAATTAAAACGAAATGAAGTTAAAATTCAGTTCCTCAGTTGCAGCGGTCACATTTCAAGTGCTTGGATGTGACTGCGGGCTGCCATTGTGGACGGCAGAGCTCTAAATCTGTCATAGTTCTAAGAGCTGCCATCGCACAAGTAGTTCAGCTTCCATTTCCCTAAGGTGAATCTTACTTTTGGATTCTTGATCACATGACTTTTTTGTGGGGGGGAGGAGGTATTGCTTTTGTTTCTCCCTCTGATTTTGATGAGGCATCCATCCGCTTCATTGAGGGTTTTTGTAATATACATTCTTGTATGTTAAGATGCAGTGGTATGGTTTTTAAATGCATTTATGTTAAGTACTACACAATTAATAACCATCATGAAAAGATCTTAGAAATCAGAAAGGAAAAGACCTATAAGATACGTAGACTTGAAAATAGTTGCCAGGTCGTGACTTTATACTGAAATACCATTCTTTCTTTACTTTTTCATAGAAATGCCAATGAAGCTTATAGAATAAATTAGGTGACCTCATCGGCTTCATCAGCATTTGTGTAGCTTAGGCCAAAGATGCTAAATCTCATTGCTTTGCTAATCTCTGCACTGCACACTTAGTAACCTAATAATTCAGATTGTGTTGTAGGACTCTAATTGTGACGGGTAAGCCTCAAGCATTCCAAGCAATATTCTTTCAAACCAGTACTTTGTAAGAGAAAAAATTTAAAGTGGTAAGGGTTCCTAGTGACCCCAAAGGTGCAGCCTGAAATTTGTATTATAAATAGGAGAGTCTGTCTCAAAAAGTGGGGCTGGGCACACTCTCTGGAATGGCTTAATAAATTTGGCTTCATTAATGCTATCATACTAGCTGATTAATGCTATTAATCATAAGGGTTCTGTGTCTCTGTCCTTCCCCTGAACCTGAGTCCAGCTTTTTCAAAGGACATTTACTTGATTCAAAGTGGGGGAAATTTTTAGCTTATCTATTTCCTTAAGCACTATTTCCCAACCCCCGCTTGAATCTCTCTCTCTCTCTCTCTGTCCTCACACGCAAATCTCCTTTCTTACCATTACACAAGTGTGCCCATGACAAACACTTTTCCTGAACTGATATTTCAGTTGTTTTCTTTGCACTTCTGTGGCTCCCGTGGTCTCTGTTTTATCCACCTGCTTCATATTTTAGGTTTTAAACTTGCTTTCAAAATATTTCGCAAGGTTGTTTTGATTAAAGCTTCAACATACTAAAATCAGAGGAAAATAAGGGGAGATGGTGGCTGAAGTTTCCACAGTTTAATTTTGTTTGTGTCTATGAATGCATTTTGTAGTGGTTTGCACTATCATAAGTACTTTGTAACATTCAAAGTGTACATTGAGCAGGAGGGTGTTTATTTAACATGGACACCTCAGTATCTCTGTGGGTCTTTACGTTTGGAAGACTGGATTTTTTCAATAAGAACCTGTTTTACTGCCAATCTCTCACCTCCCTCCCAACTCCTCCAACTTGGTTTCTCCCCTCCAGCTTCCTGCTGTGCTCTTGAAATTATCAGTGTTTATCAGCTAATAACAACACTGCTTCATATCTATTTGCTATTTTACAGTTGGGAAATTACTTTAAAAACAGTATCTCATTTCAAATTCACAGAAACTTGTGAAGGACAGGTTCAGGAAAAGCAGATATGGTTATTTCCATTTGTTAGGTAAGAAATGAAAGCCTAGTAGCTAATTCGTCTGCCTCCAGACACCCAGTTGAGCCAGATTTCCAGGTCTTTTGATAAGAAGCCCATTTACATTTTCATCCATCCATTTGTCCATAATCTTTCTTCAGAGGATCTGAGGTAACTGTTTTTCAGCTCAACAATCTTTTCTCTACACTGTGCTGCTATGAAGGAGACCCCATTCCCATCTTATATGGTATCCTTTTAGGATAATTTCCACAATCCATGCTACGGGATGAGCCCAGAAAAATCTCCACTTTACTAGTCTATCATTTGCAGGGACTTACTAGAAGTTCCCTTTTGGGTAAATATGGATGAATTTCATTCTACACTGAATTAGTTTATCCAAATCTTTTTCAGGATGCCAAAAAGAAAAAAATGTGGCTTGTCCTAAGCACTGGTATAAACTAGTAAATTTTCCTTCTGTGCTTTAGTTCAATACAAATGTCTGGGTACATTCACATTATACATAGCAGTAGATTAAAAGCACTGCTTTCTATTCACTTTATAGTTCCACCACAAGCAATTCAGATTTATGCAGATCATTGCTTAACAAGTCATCCCCCTGTATTCACTTCCATTTTAGTGCAGTGAATCACATATTTTAAATTAAATATATATTACCCTGACTTATATGTAAAATATGGAACAAAATTCTTAGTAACTTTGAATTCTGCCGTTGTCATCACTGAAGAGACAAGGGCTCACTCAGCATCTTTCCTTAACAGACATCTGAGGCAGGTGGCACTGTACAAAGGCCTTTGGATGAAGCAGGATCACATATGTGACGGTGATTTGAAAACTATAAGGTGCTGGTCAGAAATATTTGAACATCATTGTTAAGGGGAGGTGCTCTGTATAAGGGAAAGTAGACTGGGAGTCAGATAATATGACTTTGGTAGATTTATATGACTTCTTTGAGCAGCAGTTTCCATCTGTCCAACTTTTATTTATTTTTTTCACATTAATGTGTGATAGAAATAATTTTAAATCCCCATGGTCTTGACAGTCACTTGGAAGCTGCAGTTTTTATTGTTGTCTTTTTTTTAAAAAAATGGCTTTATTCTCTGGGTATTTAAATTTTCAGATTGTTAGGTGATTCTTTCTCCACACCCAACACTCTCCCATCTTAATTCTTTTTATTTGTAATGTATCATCTGTGTATATTTACAGCTTAAATTTGGACCAATATTCAATTATTATTTACCCACCACTCCCAGAGCTTTCCCAATGATTCAGGTACAAGCAACCTGTGGGAATTATTTATTTGTTGCAATGAGGCTGTTTGGTTTCCTGAGTGCACTGCTCAGAGCTCAGGTCACATTAAGAAGGTCATTCCTCCAGCCTGCATTACATATAAACAATGAATTCCAGGATTGGCAAATTCAATATCTCTTCCCATTTTTAACTTAAAAAGAAAATATTTCAAAAGGCTTTTGTAAAAGTATTACATACCATGACCAAGTGGGGTTATCCCAGAAATGCAAGGCTGGTATAACCTCCAAAAAATCAACCAATGTAATTTATCAACAGAATAAAGGGAAAAAAGTCCACATGATTATATTAATGGTTGCACAAAAAGCATTTGACAAAATCCCACATCCTTTCATGATTAAAAACACATAACAAGGGGTCCCCTGGTGGCGCAATGGTTAAGAATCCGCCTGCCAGTGCAGGGCACACGGGTTCAAGCCCTGGTCTGGGAAGGTCCCACATGCCACGGAGCAACCAAGCCTGTGTGCCACAACTACTGAGCCTGTGGTCTAGAGCCCGTGAGCCACAACTACTGAGCCCATGTGCCACAACTACTGAAGCCCATGTGTCTAGAGCCCATGCTCCTCAACAAGAGAAGCTACTGCAATGAGAAGCCTGTGCTCAGCAACCAAAAACCAATGCAGCAAAAATAAATAACTAAATAAAATAAAATACATTTATAAAAAAAACCAAACACATAACAAACTAAGAATAGAAAGGAACTTCCTTAACTTGATAAAGAGCATCTATAAAGAGCCCAGAGTTAACATAATTCTTAATGGTGAAATACTCTGTTCTTGCCATTTCTATTGACAATTGTACTGGAGAAGGTCCATTTAAAAAGGAAAGAAATGAAATGCATCAGAATTGGAAAGGAAGAAATAAAACTTTATTTGCAGTTGACATGATCTTGTATATAGAAAATCCTAAGGAATCAAAAAGAAAAAACAAGAAGCTAATTTAATATTGTTTATTAATTGTACCACCAAAAAAACTCTAACCCCAAATAGAACAAATGAATAAGTTCAACAAAGTTGCAAGATTCAAGATTACTATTCAAAAATAAATTGAATTTCAACACATTAGCAATGAACATTATGAAAATAATATTAGGGAAAATTCCACTTATAATAGCATCAAAAATAATAAAATACTTAAGCAGAAGTTTAACAGAGGTCCAAAATTTGTATTCTAATAAATACAAAGTGTTGTTGCAAGAAATCGAAGAAGACCTAAATAAATGGAAAGACATTCTATGTTCATGGATTGGAAGATTTAACATTATTAAGATGGCAATACTCCCCAAATAGATGTACAGATCAACTCAGTCTTTATCAGAATTCCAGTTAGCTTTTTTGTAAAATTCGACAAGCTGATCCTAAAATTCATATGGGAATACAAGGGATCCAGAATAGCTAAAACAAAGTTGGAGGGACTTCCCTGGTGGCACAGTGGTTGAAAGTCCACCTGCCGATGCAGGGGACGCGGGTTCGTGCCCCGGCCTGGGAAGACCCCACATGCCGCGGAGCAGCTGGGCCCGTGAGCCATGGCCGCTGAGCCTGTGCGTCCGGAGCCTGTGCTTCACAACGGGAGAGGCCACAACAGTGAGAGGCCCGCAAACAGCAAAAAAAAAAAAAAACTTACTGCAAAGCTACAGGAATCAAGGCAGTGTAGTACTCACATAAGATAAACATATCAATCAATTAAATAGAACTGAGAATCCAGACCTTAAAACCCTTACGTTTATGATTTTTGACAAGGGTGCCAAGACTGTTCAATGGGAGAAAGATACTCTCTCTTTGCTTGGGCAACTGGATATCCACATGCAAAAGAATGAGTTCAGATTCCTTCCTTCTACTATCCCCCCAAATTAACTCAAAATGGATACAGACCTAAATGTAAGAGCTAAAACTCTTAGATGAAAACACAGCAGTAAATATTTATGACTGGGTTGGGCAAAGTCTTCTTACAGCTGACACTAAAGTACAAGTGACAAAGGAAAAAAAGAGATAAATTGGACTTCATCAAAATTAAAAAATTTCATGCTGCAAATGATACCATCAAGAGCATAATCTTAGACAACACACAGACTGTGAGAAAATATTTGCACATCATACGTCTAATAAGGGACTTGTATCCAGAATATATGAACTCTTACAACTCAATCATAAAAAGATAGCTCAATTTAAAAATGGACAAAAGGGACTTCCCTGGTGGCGCAGTGGTTAAGAATCTGCCTGCCAATGCAGGGGACATGGGTTCAATCCCTGGTCTGGGAAGATCCCACATGCCGCAGAGCAACTAAGCCCATGTGCCACAACTACTGAGCCTGTGCACCACAACTACTGAAGCCCATGCACCTGGAGCCCGTGCTCCACAACAAGAGAAGCCACCACAATGAGAAGCCTGCACACTGCAACAAAGAGTAGCCCCCGCTCGCCGCAACTAGAGAAAGCCCACGTGCAGCAACAAAGACCCAATGCAGCCAAAAATAAATTTAAAAAAATAAAAATTTCTTAAAAATGGACAAAAGATTGGAAAGATATTTCTCCAAAAATGATACACAAATGCTAACTGAATACATCAAGGGATACTAAAAATCTTTAGCTGTAATGGAAATGCAAATCAAAACCACAATGATATACCATTGCATACCCAGTAGGATGGCTGTAATAAAAACACAAATAGCAAGTGCTGACAAGGATATTGAGAAATTGGGACCTTAATATATTGATAGTAGGGATATGAAATGTTGTAGCCACTTTGGAAAACAGTTTGGCAGTTCCTCAGAAGATTAATCATAGAGTTACTATATTACCCAGCAATTCCACTCCTACCTAAACACTCAAGAGAAAGAAAAACATACATCCACATAAAAACTTGTACACAAATGTTCATAGTAGCATTATTCATAATAGTCAACAGTAGAAACAATCCAAATGTCCATCAACTGATAAATGCATAAATAAAATGACATACTCTTACAACAGAATATTATTTAACAACAAAAAGGAAGACAATTTTTTGACACATGCTATAACATGGATGGAACCTTGAAAACTTTATGTTAAATGAAAGAAGTGACTCACAAAAGACCACATATCGTATAATTCTACTTATATGAATGACCAGGATAGGGAAACCGATTGAGACAGAAAGCAGATGCAGGGTTGCCTAGGGCTGGGGCAGTTGGGGTGGGTTGAGATGGGGGATGCGGATTGACTGTAAATGAATATAAGGTCTCATTTGGGAACAATGAAAATGTTCTAAAATAGATTGTGTTGATGGTTGCACAACTCTATGACTATACTATAAACCATTGAACTGAACACTTTAAAGGAATGAATTATATTGCATGTGAATTATATATCAAACAACTTTTATGTGTAAGGTAGATGGATCAGGATAAGACTGTCTCAAGTCTACCAATTTGGAGAACATTAGGCGCAGTTCATGAAACCAAACATCTTCTTGGAAAAGCTGAACTTTGGGTTAGGAAGGGACTTTAAAAACAATGAAAAGGAGACTCCAACTAGCTTAAATAGCCAGGGAAGAGGATCACCTTGGCAGAAGTATGGGGAATTAAGAATTAAGGTGCTTAAATGGCTGATAAGGGTAAGGGAGAGAAGTCTAAAGTGGGTGCAAATGTTTGCAAAATAAGCTCCACAAGGCTGTTAAATTCGGGTGGCAGGAAAGAAGAGAAATGAACGCTTTGCATTGGAGAAAGTGTACTGAGCTTGGGAGGAGAAACTGAGAAGAGAGGAGGCGAGCTTTTCTGTTTGTCCATTGTTGCGTTTCTTCTAGGGCCGTTTATTTCCCAACTTGCTTCTAGATTGGTGTTGCCATCTCTGTGGTCTCTTCAAAGAGATTTGGGCCACTCTGGAACGGGGTACTCCGAGAAAGTTCCTGGGGAGTCTGGTTGACACAATGGTCATAAATACACTTGAGAAACTGGGTTTCATCAGCAACACTCTGAGCACCCGGGTACAGACTCTGGATGGATATTGTGCAAATGTTTGGCAGAAATACGGACTTTCCTTACTTTCAGGCATATCTGTGGCTTTTTGATACTGTAAACAACTGACACAGCCACAGAGGAGTAGTGTATCTGAAATTGTTTATACAAAAGAATTCCATCTGTCAGTGTGTTTACAGTTCACATGTGAATGGGCAAAACCTTCACAATAACCCGGCCGGCAAAAAAAAAAAAAAAAAAAAATCTGGGATTTGTTGCAAATAATGGTTTCAACAGGGTGTATTGAGAGTGTTCTTCTTGCACTAAAAGAGGTTTGCTTAGAAATTATGCTCCCTGATGACTTTATGGTATTTCAGTGTCCTTTAAAATGAAAGATGTGGACACTGGGGCTTGCATTTGGGTTTCTGTATGTCAGGTTGTGCAATGTTCTCCAGAGCCGGGCAAGGGAATTGGACCAGAAAAGTGTTTTCCCTGAGGCAAGGTCAGATGTTGACCTGAAAGCATAGAAAAATCTTCACCATAAAAGACATTACGAGTCCCTGGTGTAAGGCAGTCCTGCTTAGTTTGTCCTTTAATCCTTCTTTCTGTTCCTCTTTGAGTAACATTTTATTAAGCATTTGCAGCTCTTAACCCCTGTAGCCAGACCACTTCATTTGGTTCATCCCTGTAGACATCACCAGAGAGGCAGGCGCAGAGAAAACACTAAAATAGCAACAGAAGTGTTTGTGTTGTGACTTGCTAATGGTGTCCAGATTTTTGTTTTGAAGAACTATTCTTTTAAACTGCTCTATAGTTGCTGAATGTGGAAGATCACGATTTAAAACTTCATTGGGTATGGACTTTCAAAAATGAGGCCATTCAGTGAATTGAGCTAAAAAGGTTTCAGTTTAAAAATTTTGTTTGAAAGCATGAATTAATAATCATAATCATAGCTCAAAATTTTAATCATTTGACCACAGGAAAAAAAAGATCATCAAAGAAATAATCGTGCCTGGAAAATGAAACATGGGCACAGACCTGCCCTGAAATCGCCTTCAGAAATACTTATCTGTACATATCATATCATATCATATATGATATCATATTTTTTTCATATATGATATGATATGATATGATATCATTTTTTTTGCTTTTGGCTTTCCTATGAAATCTCTACAAAGACTTGAAAAACCTCCCTCAGTGATGTTTCTGAGAACCTTAGTACCTCTACCATCAGGGCATTTTTCCTAGTATATAATCTAATACCCATGTACTGCTTATTTGGCTTATATTCTTTTACTTCCTTTTTGTTAATAGAAAATTATTTTTTTTAAGTTATTTATATTGGTTCAAATCTTCCTTTCTCACTGAACTGCAATCTTGGTAGACCATAAATCCTTAATTTTACAGCATCACTGACCTAGAAGAGATTTAGTCACGTAAACCTTATTCGGGTTAATGAGTATTTTTCCTGGAAGTATCCTTTGAATTGACTGGATATTTTAGCATGTCAAAATATCTTTATCTTCCTCTCACTCCCCTTTCTGTTTCCTTTCTTCTTCCCCTTTTATTTCCTTTCTTTCCACCACTTCTTCCCATTCTTCTTACATTTCTTCCCTTTATAATTATACATTGAGGGCCTACTGTGTGATGGGCACTAGGAATTCAAAGACAAACCCAACCAAAGCTACTGTCCAGTGGTTGCTAGTCTGGTGCACTAGGCATTCAAGAATGTCAGTGATTAAAACAGCCTAAGTGCATCCACAAGACAGATGGGAGGAGCACCTAATTCAACCAGTAGGGTCAGGGGAAGTGTCTAAGAAGTGGTGACATTTGAAGTGAGACTTATAGGAAGAATAAAAGTTGGCCAGGCAGATACGGTTGGGAATAAAGTTCCTTGCAAAAAGCATAACACCTTCCAAAGCCCTGAAGCAAGAAATGTGGTGGTTTTCCTCTTTCCTCTTCCCTTCCTTCCTTCCTTCCTTCCTTCCTCCCTCCCCCTTCCTTTCTTCTATTATCTATCTATCTATCTATCTATCTATCTATCTATCTATCTTAGTCTGCTAGGGCTGCCATAATGAAATACCACAGATTGAGTGGCTTAAACAACAGAAATTTATTTTCTCACAGTTCTGGAGTCTGGAAGTCTAAGAACAAGGTGCCAGCAAGTTTGGTTTCTCCTGAGGCCTCTCCCCTTGACCTTCTCACTGTGGCCTCACATGGTCTTTTCTCTATGTGCCTACACCCCTGGTGTCTCCTCCTCTTATAAGGACACCAGTCCTATTGGGTTAGGGCCCCACCCTCATGACCTCATATAACCACAATTACGTCTTTAAAGGCCCTACTTCCAAATGTAGTCACATTGGAGCTTAGGATTTCAACATATGAATTTTGGGGAACACAATTCAGTTCATAACATTATCTCTCTATCCTAAACTTCAAAGCATGCCTGCTAGTTGGCATGAAATGAAAGATGATTTTAGTCAATGTAAAAGTAACCATTACCATACTGCCAAGCTCTAGGTTTAGCAAAAATTATTGATTCTATGAAATAACAGTCTCGATTGTAAGAAGTTTTAAGATATCTAATTCATCCCCTTCATTTTGCAGAAGAAAAAATTGAGACCTAGAGGATTGAGGTGACTTACCCAAGGTCATACAGTTTGTTTATGGAAGAACTAGGATCAGAACTTGGGTCTATCAATCACAGCTAAGGCTGAGTTTACAGACCGAGAACAGCCTTTAGTTTTGTAAAATATGCCTTACTTCTATCCACAATCCAGAGCCTTTCAAGGTATATTCTGAGTTTTTGTGAGTCACTATCAACAGAATAATGGAAAAGAGGCTAAGCAGAGTAGAAGAAAGGGAAAAAGAGAGAAGAAAAGGAAATATGTATTCAACTAGGAAGAAAAAAAATAATCTGGCTTTCTTGATTGCCTAAAACTGAGGTCATTATCTTCTTTCCTAAGGGTTCCTCCCCCAGCACTTACTGCTTACTTGCCATGCAGTAATTAGGAACCATCTATGTCTCCTCTCTCCCCCTTTCTCTCACTGAGAAACTCTAGCCCATCACTCCATCACAAATCCTGCCAATTTTGCCTCCTAAAATTGTTCTAAATCTGTCCTCTCCAGCCAATCCTATTACCACTTCTAAATTCAGGTTTTCACCCTCCTTCACACGGATTCTACTAACCATCCCGCAATTGTTCTTCTTGTCCCAATCTTGCTCTTCTTTAATCCATTCTTCATTCTTTGCATAAAACCTCTCATTGCCTATACCAGAGTGTCCCAATCTTTTCTGACGTATTTTCCCTTTTAAAACTATACAATCTCTTGATCCTTCTTGGAGGTTTTTTTTTAAATGATGATTTTATAATGTGTGTGGTATACAATAAAGGAGCTATTTTAGGTAAATCAAATCTTATTTTAGTTTATTTTATTATTAATTTTATTTTGATTCCAGTCTCAATAATATTCATAAATATAGACCCTATTTCACAAGTGATGCATACAATTTAATTTTCTTTCAGTAAATGATGTAGTAAAAAGTATAGTGTAAGACAAATACACTGAAAATATCATCGTACTTGGAATGAAGACAAACATACAGGAAAATGTACGTTAAAATTTAATTGTTTAATGGCATAAAAGATAGACAAAAATGCTTTTACTATTTGATGTTTGTAATTCTTGTCTTTGGTGCTTAAGTGGTTTGATTTTATGATTTTTCTATTTTCTTTCTAAATCTAAATCTGGGAGAAGTTTTGAGGTTGCCATTTGCAAGTGTTTCTGCACCAATAATACCTTTCAAATATGGATAGCCTTGACTGCCAGTAAATGAAAGCTAAATCAGGTAGTAATTGTCACTAAAATTTTTTGTAACTTTGAAGTACCAGGGATTTCTTCACATATATAACAATTTGATGAAATGAATGCCCTTTGTGAATCTGATGAAGATAAATTGAGTTTAATTTGTAGAATTATTATTTTTATTTTCATTATTGTTATAATTTTAACATCAGCATTCCTTATGCTTTCTAACGTTAACTGAAGATCAATTATGAGTATATGAATTATTCATATATGCATTCATATTCATACATTTTATGAATTATGAATATATGATTCAACAAATGAGAAATTGTAAGAAATTAAGACCCCCCCATAGTGTCTGAAATATAAGAATAATAATGGCTAATGTATTTCAGAGCTTTCATGGAACAGCTTAATTCTTGCTCACAATAACCTCAAAAGAAGGTGACTACTGGCATTTCACAAACAAAAAAACAGAGGTTCAGAGAAGTTAGGTAACTTGCCTGAAATCACACAGCTAATAAGCGATAGAGCTCTTCTGTTCCCAGTTTGAGTCTAGAGCCCACACTATTAACCATGTCGTTTTATTACCACCTGCTGAGTAAGTCCTAAGCAGGCTCACTGGATGTATACTTGGAGACTCCTGATGGGCTCTGTTTAAAAGGGAAAAAAATCATTTCTTTTTCCTGATTGAAAACAAAAACGAAATTGGGGGAGAACCTTACTACCATAAACATCAATTCATTCCTTGTACATCCTTGCTGCAGCTCCTCTTCGTGGCTCTGCTCGTGCTGTGCCTTCCTCCTGGTGTGCCCTCCCTTCGTCTCTTGGTTTGATTAACTGACTCATTCTTTAACCCATTTCAGGCAGTCTCCTCCAGGGAGCCTTTCTGCCTCCTTCCTCTTCCTCTCTCACCTGGGTTAGGGGGCTCTAACTTTCTCTGTGCTCTGCAGCATCCTTTCCCTCACCACCACCACTTCTGTCTCAGGCTGGAACTTTATTTACTAGAATCACTCCCCCTGTACAGCTCCAGATTTGAACCTTGCCAATGAGAGGAACTCATGTGAGATGTGGGTGTGGAAGTGAAGTGGAGATCACTGTTCTCAGTGAGGTGTGGGGTCAGTCACGGCAGCTTCCCAGCCCTCTCCTTGAGCTCCCACTCTGTGCTTGTGTGGGCTTCACACACCTCTCTGCAGGCTTCCCCTCTGCAGACTCCTGGAAAGCTCGGTTCCCCCAACAACACTCAGGTGCTCAGCTTGCCATCTTCACAGTGAAGCTTTCCTGGTGTCTGATCTCTCAGCTCTTCCAACAGGCCTGTTTTTCCCCTAATTTTATATTAAATCTTTTATATAGAGAGAGTGGCTGGTTTCTGTTTCCTGACCAAACCTTGACTGATACGTGATCTTCATCATCCTTGCTATCCCATTGGGTTGTAACCATCTGTAATCATGCATGACTATCTCCCCAACCAGACACAGGTGATCTAAAGGCTGGATGGACTTTGAATACCAAATACCTGGCATGGTATATAGTAGGTCCTCAGTAAATATTTGATTGATGAAGATACTTGGCTTCAAGAAACCGCAATTACCTTAGGGAGCAGAAGGTCCATATTTGGGGGTCTCCAGTGGATTAAGTCTTACCAGTGGCTGCCACTTGCAGGCATAAAGGGACAAATGAAGGGGGAGAGAAAATAAGAGAGGGAAAAGAAAGGGCACAGGAGAGGCAAGTCAGAGGAAAGAAATGAGGGAGGTGAAGAGAGGGGAACAGAAGAGGAAGCAGGAAGGCTTGGGTGGCCGCGTTTCCCGTTATTGGTTCTGGACTGGGCAGTTGTTCACACTAGAGCTGGAATATCTCACCTGGAGTGGCTCTACTGTCTTCTCCACAATCCTGTCCCAGAAGAAGAACTTGGCTTTCCACCTTCCAGATTTCTGCCAATGCCATTAGCCAAGCCATACAAAAGCCTCTAAATATCGAGCCTAGCAGAGCCCTGGGGTACCACAGTGCCCCTCTGGGGCAGCCAGGAGCAAAGCCCTGCAGGGATGCCTATTAGGTTGGAAGACACCCATTCAGGTATCCTCAAAGGGGTAGGAGCAGACAGAGCCCTAAGGCAAAGTGTTATAAAGGATAGAATCCCCTACATTTAAAAAAATCTCAGGCTAATAAAGTCAAATAGGTTTACTTTTCTCCCCTTGTTTAGTAATAAGGAACATTTTTCTTTTGGAGGTTAGAATGTTTTCAACCAAAAATATTAGAGGATTTTTCAGGGTGCATTTTGTGAAGCTATTATCTATTATCAAATTAAAAATTTTTGTGACCAAATTCTCACCACAGAAAAAGATGGTTTTAGGTGTACTGTGTTTTTTAAATAATTTTAATCATTTGTGCAGACTTCCTGATGCATAGCTGTCACGCTCTCCACTTATGATGAAAGAGAACCAGAAAATGGCTTTTTTGTTTGTTTTGCACAATACACACAGCTTCTTGCCTCTTTCAAAGAAAGAAGCTGCTTCCCACCATCTTTTGCTCCCTTTTCCAAGGGGAATATACCAGAGTATACCAGAGTATCAACTACCAAACAGAGAACAAGTTGAAATCTTTGAATAGATCGGGATACATTTGAATTTAAATTTAAATAACTGGTTTGCAGCCATGTAGATTTACTTAACAATTTTCTTTATTATTATTTTTTAATAGACCTTTATTGGGGTATAATTGCTTCACAATAATGTGTTAGCTTCTGTTGCACAACAAAGTGAATCAGCCATATATACACATATATCCCCATATTCATTCCCCCTTGAGCCTCCCTCCCACCCTCCCTATCCCACCCCTCTAGGTCATTGCAAAGCACTGAGCTGATCTCCCTGTGCTATGCTGCTGCTTCCCACTAGCTATTTTACATTTAGTAGTTTATATATGTCCATGCTACTCTCACTTCGCCCCAGCTTCCCCCTCCCCTGTCCCATGTCCTCAAGTCCATTCTTTATGTCTCCGTCTTTATTACTGCCCCACCACTAGTTTCATCACTACCATTTTTTTTTTTTTTAGATTCCATATATATGTGTTAGCATATGGTATTTGCTTTTCTCTTTCTGACTTACTTCACTCTGTATGACAGACTCTAGGTCCATCCACCTCACTACAAATAACTCAATTTCATTTCTTTTTAGGGCTGAGTAATATTTCATTGTATATATGTGCCACACCTTCTTTATCCATTCATCTGTCGATGGATATTTAGGTTGCTTCCATGTCCTGGCTATTGTAGATAGAGCTGCAATGAACATTGTGGTACATGACTCTTTTTGAATTATGGTTTTCTCACTGTATATGCCCAGTAGTGGGATTGCTGGGTCATATGTTAGTATATGTTAGTTCTATTTTTAGGTTTTTAAGGAACCTCCATACTGTTCTCCATAGTGGCTGTATCAATGTACATTCCCACCAACAGTGCAAAAGTGTTCCCTTTTCTCCACACCCTCTCCAGTATTTACTGTTTGTAGATTTTTTGATAATGGCCATTCTGACAGGTGTGAGGTGATACCTCACTGTAGTTCTGATTTGCATTTCTCTAATGATTAGTGATGTTGAACATCCTTTCATGTGTTTGTTGGCAATGTGTGTATCTTCTTTGGAGAAATATCTGTTTAGGTCTTCTGCCCATTTTTAGATCGGGTTGTTTGTTATTTTGGTATTGAGCTGCATGAGCTGCTTGTATATTTTGGAGATTAATCCTTTGTCCATTGTTTCTTTTGCAAATATTTTCTCCCATTCTGAGGGTTGTCTTTTCACCTTGTTTATGGTTTCCTTTGTTGTGCAAAAGCTTTTAAGTTCCATTAGGTCCCATTTGTTTATTTTTGTTTTTATTTCCATTTCTCTAGGAGGTGGGTCAAAAAGGATCTTGCTGTGATTTATGTCATAGAGTGTTCTGCCTATGTTTTCCACTAAGGGTTTTATAGTGTCTGGCCTTACATTTAGGTCTTTAATCCATTTGGACTTTATTTTCATATATGGTGTTAGGTAGTGTTCTAATTTCATTCTTTTACATGTAGCTGTCCAGTTTTCCCAGCACCACTTATTGAAGAGGCTGTCTTTTTTCCATTGTATGTTCTTGCCTCCTTTGTTGTAAATTAGTTCACCATGTGCTCATGGGTTTATCTCTGGGCTTTCTATCGTATATCATTGATCTATATTTTTGTTTTTGTGACAGTACCATACTGTCTTGATTACTGTAGCTTTGTAGTATAGTTTGAAGTCAGGGAGCCTGATTCCTCCAGCTCCATTTTTCTTTCTCAGAATTGCTTTGGCTATTCGAGGTCTTTTGTGTTTCCATTTGAATTGTAAAATTTTTTGTTCTAATTCTGTGAAGAATGCCATTGGTAGTTTGATAGGTACTGCATTGAATCTGTAGATTGCTTTGGGTAGTATAGTCATTTTCACAATATTGATTCTTCCAATCCAAGAACATGGTATATTTCTCCATCTGTTTATGTCATCTTTGATTTCTTTCATCAGTATTTTATAGTTTTCTGAGTACAAGTCTTTCGCCTCCTTAAGTAGATTTATTCCCAGGTATTTTATTCTTTTTTTGCAATGGTAAATGGGATTGTTTCCTTAATTTCTCTTTCTGATTTTTCATCATCAGTGTATAGGAATGCCAGAGATTTCTGTGCATTAATATTGTATCATGCAAGCTCACCAAATTCATTGATTAGTTCTAATAGTTTTTTGGTGGCATCTTTAGGATTTTCTATGTATAGTATCATGTTATCTGCAAACACTGACAGTTTTACTTCTTCTTTTCCAATTTGTATTCCTTTTATTTCTTTTTCTTCTCTGATTGCCGTGGCTAGGACTTCCAAAACTATGTTGAATGATAGTGGCGAGAGTGGACATCCTTGTCTTGTTCCTGATCTTAGAGGAAATGCTTTCAGTTTTTCACCATTGAGAATTATGTTTGCTGTGGGTTTGTCATATATGGACTTTATTATGTTGAGGTAGGTTCCCTCTATGCCCATTTTCTGGAGAGCTTTTAATCATAAGTGGGTGTTGACTTTTGTCAAAAGCTTTTCCTGCATCTATTGAGATGATCATATGGTTTTATTCCTCAGTTTGTTAATATGGTGTATCACATTGATTGATTTGCATATATTGAAGAATCCTTGCATCCCTGGGATAAATCCCACTTGATCGTGGTGTATGATCCTTTTAATGTGTTGTTGGATTCTGTTTGCTAGTATTTTGTTGAGGATTTTTGCATCTATGTTCATCAGTGATATTGGTCTATAATTTTCTTTTTTTGTGATATCTTTTTCTGGTTTGGGTATTAGCATGATGGTGGCTTCATAGAATGAATTTGGGAGGGTTCTTCCCTCTGCAGTTTTTTGGAAGAGTTTGAGAAGGCTTGGTGTTAGCTCTTTTCTAAATGTTTGATAGAGTTCTCCTGCAAAGCCATCAGGTCCTGGACTTTTGTTTGTTGGAAGATTTTTAATTACAGTTTCAATTTCATTACTTGTGATAGTCCTGTTTATATTTTCTAATTCTTCCTGGTTCAGTCTTGGAGAATTGTACCTTTCCAAGAATTTGTCCATTTCTTTGTGGTTGTCCATTTTATTGGCATATCGTTGTTTGTAGTAGTCTCTTATAATCCTTTGTATTTTGGCGGTGTCACTTGTGATTTCTCCTTTTTCTTTTCTAATTTTATTGATTTGCATCCTCTCCCTTTTTTTCTTGATGAGTCTGGCTAAGGATCTATCAGTTTTGTTTATCTTCTTAAAGAACCAGCTTTTAGTTTTATTGATCTTTGTTATTGTTTTCTTCATTTCTATTTCATTTATTTCTGCTTTGATCTTTACGATTTCTTTCCTTCTACTGACTTTGCGTTTTCTTTGTTCTTCTTTCTCTAGTTGCTTTAGGTGTAGGGTTAGATTGTTTATTTGAGATTTTTCTTGTTTCTTGAGGTGAGATTGAATTGCTGTAAACTTCCCTCTTAGAACTGCTTTTGCTGCATCCCATAGGTTTTGGGTTGTCGTGTTTTCATTGTCATTTGTTTCTATGTATTTTTAAATTTCTTCTTTGATTTTTTTTCAGTGATCTCTTGGTTATTTAGTAGCACACTGTTTAGCCTCCACGCATTTGTGGTTTTTACATTTTTTTTCCTGTAATTGATTTCCAATCTCAGGGCGCTGCGCTCAGAAAAGATGTGTGATACTATTTCGACACACATTAATCAAACCAACAAAAATTAAATTCAAGGAAAAAATATTAAAAGCAACAACAGAAAAACAAAAAATATCATACAAAAAAATCCCCATAAGGTTATCAGCTGAGTTTTCAGCAGAAACTCTGTAGGCCAGAAGGGAGTGGCAGGATATACTTAAAGTGATGAAAGAGAAAAACCTACAACCAAGATTACTCTAGCCAGCAAGGATCTCATTCAGATTCGAGGGAGAAATCAAAAGCTTTTCAGATGAGCAAAAGCTAAGAGAATTCAGCACCACCAAACCAGCTTTACAACAAATGCTAAAGAAACTTCTCTAGGCGGGAAACGTAAGAGAAGAAAAGGACCTACAAAAACAAACCCAAAACAATTAAGGAAATGTTAATAGGAACATACATATCAATAATCACCTTGAATGTAAATGAATTAAATGCTTCAACCAAAAACAGAGACTGGCTGAATGGATACAAAAACAAGACCCATATATCTTCTATCTACAAGAGACCCACTTTAGGCCTAGGGAAACATACAGACTGAAAGTGAAGGGATGGAAAAAGATATTCCATGCAAATGGAAATCAAAGAAAGCAGGAGCAGCAATACTCGTATCAGATAAAATAGACTTTAAAATAAAGACTCTTGCAAGAGATAAGGAAGGACACTACATAATGCTCAAGGGATCAATCCAAGAAGAAGATATAACAATTATAAATGTTTATGCACCCAACTTAGGAGCACTTCAGTACATAAGGCAAATGCTAACAACCATGAAAGGGGAAATCAACAGTAACACAATAATAGTGGGGGACTTTAACACCCCACTTACACCAATGGACAGGTCATCTAAACAGAAAATAAATAAGGAAACACAAGCTTTAAATGACACAGTAGACCAGATAGATTTAATTGATATTTATAGAACATTCCACCTGAAAGTGGCAGAATACACTTTCTTCTCAAGTGCACATGGAACATTCTCCAGGATAGATCACATCTTGGGTCACAAGTCAAGACTCAGAAAATTTAAGAAAACAATTTTCTTTAAGTTCAAGGAGTCGGTGATGCTCCTACTTTTCCCACCGACCCATTAGGGACATAATGTCTTTAGTCACAGTCTTTCACTAAAGTTGCTTTCACGTAAAAGACAGTAAAATTACTTCAAAATACCAAACTTACTTACAATTTTTATGAAGTACCCTGGAGAGTTTAAGAAATTACTTGCAAAAATTTATCTGTATATATCGTTCTCATATTCTTTTAAGAAACTGTATGCTTAATTCTTTATATTAAAATAATTCCCAAGTAGCACAAAACAGTGGAAATCAATAGGGAAAGTAAAGGCATTAAAGAAGTGACTTGGGAGTGAGGAAAATTGTGTGTTTAGGGGTGGGGTGGGAAGGTGAGGTGGAGGGGGTGAGGGACAGAGTAAATGGAATGCTTTTCTTTTTATTTCATTTAAAACTTGCTCTCTGCCCGGTCTTCTGACACGTTCACAAATACAAATTCAACATTAAAAGTAAATCAAGCAGTTAAAAAGTCCCATTGAGAAGACAACAGGGCTGCCCATTAGGGGGGGCCAGAAGAAGATCCTGGGTTGTCTGTTTCAGGCTTCCCCTTCCTTAGGAGGTGAACCTGGGCGGGGAGCCTGCAGACACACGTGGGCTGGGGACATCCTTGTCTAAGGCCTAATAGGAAGGGAGGTGTGGCCGCAGGAACAAGTTTCAAGAGAATAGAGCTCTCTGGGGTGAGTGGTGAGCCCTCAGGGATGGATGATGGTCTTGGAGGGAATGACAGGACATGGGGGAGGGGGGCAGGGGGCAGGGGGTGGTTCTGGTGGGATAAGAGGAGGACGGACAAGGTGAGCTTTGCAGTGCTCAGCGTGAGCTGTCAGTCCTTCCGCTGCAGGCATCTGTGCACCTGGGCCTCCTCTCTCCCTGCCATCCATCCCAGGAGCCTGGGCAGCAGCTTCCCCTCCTCCTGGCAAAGACCCTCCCTAGCACACTCATCAGAAAAACACAGCCGGGGCACATTACATCAGCACAGGGTGGAGCCTGGAGAACAAAACAGCCCCTCACTGCTTTGAGTGGGAATGATTCAACTCCATTCAGGAATGGGTCAAGGGGGAAAATCCACGGCTCAAACCTAATAATTTTTGCCTCTTGTTTACAAAGAGTTTGAAATGTGAGTGAGGCAGTGAGCCAGAGCTATTACCATCTTTTGCTTTAAAGGTGCCCCTTCTGAGGATGCCTTTGATAGTCCTTTGGAGTACTTTTTGCCTTTCTATACTCATCTTTAAAAAAAGAAAAAAAAAAAAAGCTGCTTTAGTTTTTAATAGTCCTTGTCATGATGCTAAGGGCCAGACTCCAGCTGTTCTTCCCAAACCTCTGGGAGAGGCCTGGTTACATCTCGTTCTCGTAAATCTTGACTCCAGTTCTAGCAAGTCTTTAAGCCTGACCCTGACATGCCCAGGCAATGGATGATTAGAAACAGGAGAGGTGGAAAAGTCCACTGCCAAGTTGTGTCCACTTAAAAAATACATCATCTGGCAACAGCCATTTCAACATGTGGAGCAAAGTGGCATATGTCTGTCTGTACGAAGCAGGGCAAGTTTACAGACTTACAATTTTACTTTTCTATTTTTATATGACTTTCCTGAGAAGACCAAAGTCACGGCAAGCCTGCCGATTTGCTGACAACATCTGGGCCCACGGAGAGAGGCCTCTGTTATTTGTAAAAGTGGATTTACCTGTGGTGCTTTGTGACAGAGATATAATTTAATAGATATGAAATAAATTACTTATCAATATATATTTATCAGCATATGTCTACTAGTATCAATTATTATAACTTATTAATAATAAATGTTTATGGGTATTAGGTACTCAATATTTACTAAAGTTCAAAATGCAATTACTAATTGAATGTTCACCAAAATCTTTGATTGGGGCTACATGACTCTTTCTGGTCAAAGCACTTTGAGTGAAATGATGTGTCAGTTCCTCTCTGAGGTGGTTAAAAGCTCTTACTTAACCCTTCAGCTCTCTCTTCTCCCCCTACTTCAACCAAGGGGACTATGTATTGATGTGGCAGAACCACCGGATAGAAGCTGGTGGCCCTGGATCACCATGGGGAACAAAGCTGTTATGGAGAGTCTTCAAAACCTAAACGGACTTTGTGTGAGCAAGAAATATATGTTCATGTGTAAGCCATTGAGATATCTAGTTTGGTCTGCTACTGCAGCATAACCTAGCCTATCCTAGCTAATAGTTCCTTCACCATCATCTTTCTGAAAAAGAAGAAAAGCTGTGAAAAGGGGAGGAATTAAGTAAAGTACACAGCTGTAGAGGTCGTATCTTCAGATCATCAAATACCTGACCAGAGGAGCTAGTGAAAGAACACTGGGGAAGAGGCCATGAGGAGAAGGTGACACCATCCCAATGTTTCTTACATAGTGGAAAAGTGTAATAGAAAACATTTCAATGTTTAATATGTAAAGTGATAGAAATTGTTGACAGAGAACTTGGTACAACATTTGTGGGAGGCAATTTGGCAACATATATGAATAATCAAATTTGTGCAGATCATTTGGCCCAGCAGTGTCAGTTCCAGAAACTGATCCTTCAGAAATAGTTGGAATAAGTGTGAAAATATATGTGTTTAAGAATGATTACTGCAAAATTAGTGGGAAATTATAAGCAGCCTAACTATCCAATAATAGGGAATTTTTCAAATATCTAATTGCTACATTTCTACTTTAGAATACTATACAGCTCTAACGACAAGGAGACAGATTTATATATACAAACACGGAGTGACAGGCACTCTGGTAGGCAGCCCCTGAGATGGCCCCCAGTGATCCCTGCTTCCTGGTATTCATGCCCTGGTTTAATCTCCTTCCCTTGAGTGTAGGTTGAATCCAGTGACTTGCTTCTAATAAATGGATATTAGCAAAAGTAATTGGATGACACTTTTGAGATTAGGTTTCCAAAAGACCAGCTTCTGTCTCTTACTCTTTAGCCCTTTTATTTGTGTGTTGTTAGGGAAGTTAGCTGCCATAATGTAAGCTGACCTATTGTGATACTGTGATTTATAATAAGAAATATATATTTGGCCTTCGCTCCCATCCCTGGAACAGAGCTCCTAAGACCTTTGGAACTTCCTAAATGATGAAAGCCACGAAGGTGTCTTCTGTTATATTAATGAGGGGACTTTTGGAAAGCACCTAGGTATCTTAAGGATGGGAACTGATTTCCAAGGGACCCAGTGATTAGAGGATTGGAACTTTCAGTCCCACCCCCTGACTTCCGGAGGTTGACGCACTCACCAATGGCCAATGATTTAATCAATCATGACTATGTAATGAAGCCTCCATAAAATCCCTAAAGGACATGGTTTGGAGAGCTTCCAGGTTGGTGAACACGTGGAGATTCGGGGGAGTGGCTCACCAGCAGGGGGCCTGGAAACTCCGTGCCCCTTGCCACATCCCTTGCCCTATGTATCTCTTCCATCTGGCTACTCCTGAGCTATATACTTTTATAATAAGCGACTAATCTAGGAAGTAAATTATTTCTCTGAGTTTTGTGAGCCACTCTAGCAAATTAATCAAACCCAAGAAGGGGGTCATTGGAAGCTACAACCTATAACTGATGGGTCAGAAGCATGGGTGACAGAAAACCTGGACTGGCGATTGGCATCTGAAGTAGGGGCAGTCTTGTGGGTCTGAGCCCTTAACCTGTGGAATCTGGGGCTACCTCTGGGTTGATGGTGTCAGAATTGAGTTGAATTGTAGGACCCCCTGCTGGTGTCAAAGAATGGCTTGGCTTGGGGGAAAAAACCACACACTGGAAGTGGGTGCTGCATCTTACCTGTGGAGAGGTTCCCGTGTCTATGTCTGTACCTGGCATATAACAGACCTTTAAAGACCTGTGTTGAATATTTAAAAGACCTGAGTTGTATTCATGTATTCAGCAAATATGGACTGAATACCCATATGGCAGACATTGTGCTAGCTCTGTGGATGCAGTGTTGAGCTGGTGGACACAGTCCTTCCCCTCATAAAGGGTAGAGTCTATTCAAAAATACCCCAGAGAGGCCTACAACTTGGGGGTCAGGTACATAGGCGGGTGCTGTGGATTTAAGCCCTACCACATTAGGGCAACTGCAGAGGAGCTGGGACCGGAAAGGGGACTTTTGCCTCCGTCTTCTGACAAACATGGCAGCTGGGGAAGTGGTCTCAACGCGCACACCAAACCCTGGGTTAGAGCCAGGTAGGAATTTTTAAATTAACATTACTATTTTCCTCCAATCTCATTTTACTTATTGTTAACGTTAGCCAGGCACATGTCAATAAAAATTCAATCAAAAGTATAGAAGTGTATAAAATGAAAGGTAAAAGCCGCCCCATTCCTGATAACTGTCCCATTCCCAGTGGTAACCTATTTGCCATTTATGTTTTGAAGCCTTGTTCCTCTGTTTCATGTTTTTTCAATTTTAAGTGGTAATTGCCCTTTACGAAAGCTGAGGAATTTAAATCACATAATCTTCCCCCATCCCTGTTCTCCTTTCCCCATTTTTGACTTACTACATTTTTGCATGTTCTTTTGGTTAAAAAATAATAAAGGGTAGAGTCTAGAAAGGGAGGCCAACATCAAGAGAGCACAGAGAGCAGCCTGTGGGAGGATCCTGAGGTGAGGATGGTCTTGGAGGGCTTGGGAGAAGGGATCATGGCTGAAGCAGAGTGAAGCAGGGGGAGATGGTGAGAGCTGAGGCTGCACAGGTGGGCAGAGGCCGCGTGAAGATTCTTGATTCTCTCCTGAGGGCTGTGTGAAGCCGCCGGAAGGGCTTCACCTAATAATAACCATCTTATTTTGAAAAGTTTATTCACTTTGAAAAGATTATTCTGACTGCTTTGTGGAGAAGAGGTCGACACTGGGCCATGAACGAAAGTAGGAAGGCTGGTTCCAAGGTGATGGCACTGGTCCATGTGAGAGAGGCGTCCGGGGAAGGGAGGGAGCAGCAGGTCGGGGGTACGGCGTGGTCGTGACAAAGTTGGTGGTGGATAAGGTGTGAGGGTTTGGGGGGAGGGAAGTGTCAGAATGCCCCTTACATTCCTGTCCTTATGGTGTCGTTTACTGAGCCAGGAATATTGGAGAAGTGGCTGCCGTGTAAAGATAAATGAGAATCTCACTTTGAGATGCCTGGGAAATATTCAAGAAGAGTTGCCAACTAGGCAGTTAGATTGTGGGTCTGGAGTGCAAAGAACGAGGTCTGGGTGGAGATAGCAATTTGGGAATGATTAGCGTACAGGTGGCTTTTAAGTCCATGGGGGAGAATGAAGTGAGAAGTCAGGGCTTAGGGCTGGGGATAGTGCATGGAAATATAGGGAGCACGAGGTCTGGGACAGAGGAGGCACTCAACAAATCTGTTATTATTATAACTTATAAAAATGATTGTTGTTGCTGCTGCTATTTTTGTTGTTAGTGGAGATAGAGATGAAAACACGGAGGGCGTGGTGTCATGGAAGCCAAGAGGAGAAACTGTGTGGAGGAGTGGGTGGCCAGGGTCAAGACCCAGCCATGTTGATTTAGAAGCGCTTCACTGCCCACAGAGGGATGGACCCGCGGACTCTAACTTTCCCTGGGATCTCAGGGCACAGCATTCTTCCTGATACACTTCCTGCTGTTACTTAAACCACCGGCCGTCCTTTGCTATTTAGACCTGGTCTGGGCGACCCCCAGGGTGCTCTTGGCCGTCTGGGCACATTCTCATCTCTACCCAAACCAACAGCGTGAAGAATCTCTACCGTTCAGCGGAGATGTTTGTTCACATTTTGTTCAGGTTAGGGTAGGACCTAGACACAGACATACTAGGGTTACTTACGCTGACAGTGTGATTGGAGGACTCAGAGAGACCTCCCATCCTGCCTCTGATTCTCCTCTGACTGGGGGAAGGGAGGAGGTGGGACAATGTCTTTGAGGACCTTGGAGAAGGAGCTGGTGATGCTGAACTCATTCCAGCGAGACCTCCTGTAGAAGGGCTGAGACAACTGAGAAGCGTAATCCAAGACCCTGGAAACTGTGTGTGTGTCCGGATGCTGGTGTAAGTATGATGAAGGAGCAAAGGACAGTCGTGGCATGGGAAGACAGTGGAAAGAGAAGGAAGAGTGACTACTTAACTTTCCTTAGAGGTTGCTCAATCCTGGGCAAATCCCCTTTGCAAGTTGCATGAATGAGCCAAGATATCTAAAGTTCAGTCCTGCCCCAGCTCTGAGGGAGGAGCATCACCTGACCACAGGGTCTTATCACAGTCTGCTTCCCCGGCCCAAAGTGAGACTGGGACTTCCTGGATCCTGTATATTGTACAGGTGGCCTCATTTTAAGAAAATCTAATAAATAAAAAATTAAATTCTTGAATCAATTCCCTGAATTGGAATCTGATGGAGGGCAGAGGTCGTGTCTTATATTTCTTCCACATCCTTCACCCATTAAGCCCTCCATAAATACACATTGTTTCTCTACTAAATCATTCATCTCAGGGCTCTTGGAAATAATGAGCTCCCAAGCACTCGAAAGATACATTTCTATTTTCAAAGATTTCCTGGCAACTCTTTATGGGTGTATCTATTCTTTACTCAAAAATACATCTGTAGACAATTTTAGTCCAAGTGCACATATAACCAGACAGAATCAAATTCATGCATTCATAATGACTTATCATGGCATTGCTTAGTTGGGCAATTTTATTTTAATAGGCAAATATGTACTTTATAATCAATAATAATTCTATTCCTAGGTGCATAGGAGGAAAAAGGAGCATAAGACATACTGCCTATAGGAAACTGGTTAATTTTTCCAGGCAAACGGTTATAACCTTTTAAAAGTTTTCTTGGTTTTTAGTTTTTTATTTTTAATTTTTGGCCGTGCCTCGTGGCATGCGAAATCTTAGTTCCCTGACCAGGGATTGAACCCGTGCCCCCTGCAGTGGAAGCTCAGAGTCTTAACCACTGGACCGCCAGGGAAGTCCTCTTGGCTTTTAGAAGAGCAAGTTTCTGGGACCCCAGGACCTGCTCAGAAGAGAAAATGAATCTGCTGAATTCAAAGAACTTGCATTCATTCCAGGTGGCCAGATTCTTCTCCGTTCCTCGTCCTCTGTTCCAGTAGAGCAGAGGTGACTCATCTGGTGGCAGTGGTCCTCAGTCTCTGGTCAGGGCGGGGGAGCTTGGGGCCAGCTGTGGGCTGTGCTGACTCGCTCCCCTCAGATCCTGATGTACACACACCACCGCAGCAGCCCTGCACTGCCCGCGGGAGCCTTCCTACTCCAAGTCTTAAAAGGGTGAGAGCTTTCACCTCTAGAGGACTCTTTATTTGGTGCAATTAACCAAAAGTTGAGGCCCTTTTTCCAAAAATCTCTGTATGTTTATTTTTTATTCTTTTGGAAGGGTAGATTTGAATGTCTGCTACTGTTGGGCTTATGGTTAGGTTCACAGACACAACCTCCCTTTTGGCATTTCTGTTGAATTCCAAGGAGCTGAGATGGTTCAGAGCAGGGTGGTGGGGGTGGGGGATCCGTCCTTTAAAGAGCTGGATTTTTCTTGCTCTTCGCTTTTCTAACTCCTCTTGGTGTATGTCTCCTTGTGCCATTGCTGTAGTACATTACGACCACAAATATGCCTCTCCCCGATGCAGTGCTGTGTAGCATGTTCCCAGAGAGATGAGTTGTTTGAAGTGAATATATTCACTCCTTGAGCCATGCTGAGAACAGACTTTTATGCACTTATACCTGTGTGGCCACCCAGGCTGTAAGCCTCTTGGAACTTTGGGGCTCGTCGTAATTCAAGGAAACCACTTTTATGCATAAATGAGAAATACATCCCTGGTTCGTGCATCACTGAGCACTGGGCCATGAGGAAATGGCAGCCACAACTCACAGAAGGAAGAAGAAAACCACAGCTTTGCCTGCAAAATTGGCTGCTTGAAGCAAAGTGTGCTAGCACTTTGGACAGGTTATATGCTCAAATTTGCTAAATCATTTATAGGAATCTCTTTTAAAAACAGAAATCTTTCCTTAAGCATCTGTGTTCTGAATTAGACACACCGCTATTTAAACTTCTTTAGTTTTTATTATTATGGTGAAGTGCAGGTGCAAGTATGGAAAAGCAAACGTTTGAGAAAAGCTAGGGCTTTTATAGAGAGGCAGGGCTCAGTTTGCAATCATCTGATGCTTTACAACGGGTGAGCAAAGAGCTTAAAGAATTGCATTCTCTTTAGGACAATGAGATTGCGAAATAGTCCATCATTTTGACTTGTTAACATAGGTAATGGAAAATGATGTCACCAATTCTCTTTAGGCACAAAGGTGTCACAGAAGTCCTTTGTCATGGACCATTACTCTGGAGTGTGAATGGGAGCTGGCTGCAGCTGGCCAGGGAAAAGGTCTTGAAATCCAGCTAAAGATAGGGAATTGGCCCAGGTCTGGGCAGGTGAGGAGTCAAGTCCAGAGAAGGCTACCAAGTCAAAAGGAGCAGGTAGATGGGCTTCCCTGGTGGCGCAGTGGTTGAGGGTCCGCCTGCCGATGCAGGGGACACGGGTTCGTGCCCCGGTTCGGGAAGATCCCACATGCCGCGGAGCGGCTGGGCCCGTGAGCCATGGCCGCTGAGCCTGCGCGTCCGGAGCCCGCGGGTCCAGAGCCCGCGCGTCCAGAGCCTGTGCTCCGCAACGGGAGAGGCCACAACGGTGAGAGGCCCCGCGTACCGCAAAAAAAAAAAAGGAGCAGGTAGATTATAGGAAGTAGGAATACAGATGTTAGAGAGTTGAATGCTGGTCCCTGGGTGGAGGTCAAGTTTTCTTTGCTTGCCTTTATGCTGCTTCTTGTTGCGTGTGGATAGACCTGAGTTTACAGGTTCTAATTCCTGGCTGAAAGCAAATGAGAGATCTGTGGGCGATGACAAAGATGATGACCACAACAGTGAGGATGGCAAGCACTTACCCGGTGATTACTATGCTCACTGTTCTAAACATTTTATGTATTTTAACTCATTAATTCTCACAGGGAGTCTATGACATAGATGCTAGTGTCATTCCCATTTTACAGGTGTGGACCAAGAGATAGAGTTTACATAAGCTTGCCTAAGCATAAGCATAATAAATGACAGAGCCAGGATTTGAACCTAGGCAGTCTGTCCCCAGAGTGTGAGTCCATACTCATAACTCGATTTCTTAACATATATTTTCCAACGCAATTTGGCTAGCCTATTAAATACTTTTTCTGAGGAACCTACTATGTAGGTCAACTTGGAAGCATAATGCTTCAAAAATACCTGTGTTCTTTCCGCAAATATCTCTGGCAGCTGGGAAAATATGAAAATAGTCAGCCTCTATGATTTGACGTACAAATTGTTTCCATTCTTATTTGCCTCAAGAATGTCCTCTGAATACTTCTTTTGCACTCCCCTTAAGCACACACCGTGGCTGAGCAGTGGAAAGAGATCTCTGGGAACCCCTTCAGACATTTGATTCTAATGTACTTAGCTCTTAAGAGCTGACAGTGGGGGACCATTAGAATAACATCACTTTCTGAGCACTGACAACATAATAGGCGTATTCTTGGCATTTTACCTGCACTATCTCCCTTAATCTTTGATCCGACTGATGAGGCAGGTACCATAATTCCAGTTTTACAGATGTGGAAACTGAGGCACAGAGAGTTCAATAATTTGCTTGCTCAACGTCCCTAAACAAGAAAGTGGTCAACCTGGGATTTAAACTTGTGTCGGGAAGACTTTAAAGTTCTTGCTCTTTACCACTGCAGTGCCGGTGCTTTAGAACCCAGTGACATTGGTCTGGATAACAATGTGAAAATGAATATGTCAATTTCCCAGGTGTACTGCAAGGAAGCAAAATTTGCCACCCAAAATACCTCTTTGCCATGTGGATTATTTTGAGCTGAAAACAATAAAGGCCCAAAAGACTCAAGAAGAAACTTGGACCTTTCCCCTTAGCTGCCTACAGAATTTAGATAGAGGGTCTGTTTTGTAATAGACCTCTCACCAGAGATCTCTGCACAGAATCTGGGCTAAGTGTGGTAGGGGAAACTCTAGGCAGGACCTAGAGATCAGAGTCCACTTTGTGTCCTGTTGTCTCTGTGTGGCTTAGCAAACATTTGTTTACCAAACATTTGCTTTTCCATCTTCATGTGAATGGCCTTCCTCCCCTTTGAAGCCCCAAACCCCTACCCTCAACATCCTCTTTTGTATTTAGCTGAAGATGGTATTTAAGGTGAGGGTTTTGGCCAGTTTGGCGAGTTATTCCATTCTCCTGGGCCTCTCCCATGTATACATGTTATTAAACTTTTGTTTGCTTTCTCATATTAATCTGCCTCATGCCAATTTAATTCTTAGACCAGCCAGAAGAAGGTAGAAGGGTGGAGGAAAGTTTCTTACTCCTTCAGTGTGTCAACTTGGCTAGGGTGAACCACATTTCCCAGAATTCGTTTTCTTGTATGTTTCTGGTGACAGAGGAGCCAAGGGAAAATTCTTGGGAGATTTCAAGGACTAAAGGGAAGCAGTAGCCCTCCTGCAGCTCATACGTATGGTGGCCAGTTTGCTGAGCCACTGCATGATTGGTGTGAAACAGCAGTTAGATCTGCAACACTCTCCTTGCCCTGGGCCCTGCTTCAGTTTCTCTGACTCCTGGGCTAGGTGTGTTAGCTCTGTGACGAAGGGTCCAGCTTCTGTCCATCACCAAGGTCAGGCACAGGTTTTATATACCCTTGAGGGGATTCAGCTCGGGCCTATGGCTTCCAGCGTGCCCTTGATATCCTTTACTTTACAGCTATCTTCTCTTTTGCCCTGTAGACATCCAGCTCCAGCATCAGATGTAGAGACAGAGACTGTTTATCTAGCTCCACAGTTGCACATGGCCGATTCCCTGGAACGAATCTCTATTGGTTCTGCTTCTCTGGTTAAACCCTGACTGCAATGGTCCCCTGCATGTCTTCTCTACTATGTGGTCCATGTCCCAGAATGAAGACCACTACTTAGGCTCTATATTCCATTATGCTATTCTTTTTGATTCTTACCTATGAAATAAACAAGGTAGGAACTGTTGTCCCATTTTACAGAAGATGAAGCTGAGGTCCTGTGAGGTTTGATGGCTTTCCCATAGATTGCACAGGATTAGGACTATTAAAGAGAAAACTGCAGGCTTGAAACGGTGTCATCTGTGCTAAAACCCATGCTACCATACCTAGATTGAATACCTGACCTAATTTGCAGTTTTGACCTTCCCAGGAATGTAGTCTTAATCGGCCAGTCTGGAATTTTCTGGTCAGTGCCAATGAGGCAATATGTCACATGGGCCCTCTCCATTACCCACTCCAAAGGAAGAAGGGATGGTCTGCATGATAGACCCTCACCCTTCCCCCCAAAAGAATGTAACCTGGCCTGAAACAATCTTTTCTTTGCTATTGCTAATAGCTTCCTTGCCTCAGCCTCCTGCCTATAAAAACCTTTGATTTTGTACCCCCTTTCTGAGTGCACTTCTATTTGGTAGCTGGTATGCTGCCCGATTCATGAATCATTGAATAAAGCCAATTCGATCTTGGTATTTACTCGGCTGAATTTTGTTTGTTTGTTTTTTAACAGGTTACAGGCCATTGGACCTGGAAGTTAAGTGTCCTATACTTGGTTTGAGTTTCAATATCATGATTTTTCAAATCGATGCACATACATTTGGCGTTTGATCTTATTGCCTGGGTCAGCCTTTTTGTCTGTAGTTTAAGCTGAGATTTCTTAGTGAAAGTCAATTATAATGGAGCTTGATTTCGCATTTCCTCCTATCTGTGTTTGAAAATAACCTGCTTCTACGGACTGACTGTTTCTGTCCCCTCAAGATTTCATATTTTGAGATCTTAACCCTCAGTGTGATGGTATTAGAAGTTGGGGCCTTTGGGAGGTGATTGGATCATGAGGGTGGAGCCCTCATGAACGGGGTTAGTGCCCTTATGAAAGAGACCCCAGAGAACTCCCTTGCCCCTTCTGCCACATGAGGACACAGCAAGAAAATGGCATAAAAAGGGTTAATATCTCTAAGTGCAGGAGCTTCCCTCTTACATGGCTACACTACCATCCTTACTATTGACTGGAACTCCCAACTGTTTTTGGAAGAAGGTGAGAAATGTGAACAGGAAAAGAGTAGACCAGGCCACATGGAAAAAGAAGGAGGGGAGGGGTATTTTGAACAGCTCTCAAGTTGAAACCTCTCAATAGATGTTAAGTGATAACAGTTCTCCTTAAGGTTTTAACAATGGAATGGGAGGGAAGGAGTTTTCAAGATGCAAGGGTCAGGACCACTGTGGGTTTGATCTGTGTGAGCACAGAGCCTTTAGGAAAAACTGCTCTCCTGAGTTTGCTGTCACTTTGAAATTAATTGAACAATATCATAAAGTAATAACTTTAAAATTTGGGAACTAGCTAGTCTCTTTATTTCATTGATTCCCTCTTCCACACCCCTCCCACACCCTTCCTTATTGTTTGGTTCAACTGCTCTGTTTTCTTGCTCTGCTCCGTGAGTGATCTCGGTCCTGCCACATTTCCTTGGTCATCACACACACTGATCATGAGCCTGAGTCCAGCTATTGAATCCAGGGTTTCTCACTGGTTAGATGTAACCGGGGTTTCTAGTGCTGTTACAAAGCTTATCTGCTCAGGTTATTTCTCAATATCAAATCACAGAAGAAAAACAGGATTCCCCTGCTTAACACAGGTAGGATTACACTTGGGAGCACTGATGATTTAAGCAAAGACTTTCCACCTACAGCCAAATAATTGATGGCTTAGCCATCTGCAAATAAACCAACGTTTCAATCTTGGTTCAAATGGGTCATATCACCTGCAGTTTCCAAACAACCAAATATTCCCCCAAAGTAAAATACCAAACAATGAGAATGAATACTTGCAAGTTAGCTTTTTATTTCTCCCCCATTCAATAAACTGGAGGAGCCTGTCGCTTGTTATGTTACTAGTTCTGTGTGACTCTGGGGTGGGTCCTGAGAAGGTGGCCAGATTTAGTCTGTAGTTTGTTCCCATGTTGTCTTCTCACAGCTGGAGAAGAAAGTCCATCCCCACAGGGTCATAAACACCAATTTCTTTATCAGTTAAATCTAATCATGTAACTAGACACAAAGGGTTTTTGACTTTCCTTGGAAAACTGGGAGAGTGTTTTTGAGGCAAATAAAACAAAAACTTAGATTTTTTTCTGTCTTTTGTTAAATTTTCCATCAATTTGATCCAGGCTTGCGTATCAAAGATTGCTTTCTATTCAACTTCTTGTCCCAGTTCTAAAAATACTATGCATACACTCCTTAAGAGTAATGTGTATATACATTTATATGTGTAAATGCACACACACACACACACACAAACACACCGTTAAGTCATTTCTATTTTGAAGAGCATTCAGACTGGTGGTCTGCCTCAATGTCTAAAGAATAGTCAACATGCTACTTGAATTATGCTACTGCCTGAGCCCTCATTAGTTCTCGCCTAGACCACTGTGATGGATTCCTGACTAGACCTCCTGCATTCACCCTTGGCTCCTGATAGCCACTTTCTACATAGCAGCCAGAGTAATTTAAAAACGTGAACCAGACCATATCACTCCCTCACTTATCACTTTCTGGGAGCTTCCCCTGCAATAGGAATAGAATCCAAATGCCTTACCACAGTCTATACAGTCCTATGACCTGCCTTTCTCTCTAACCCATCCTCGTAAGGATACCTGGCCTTCATTCTATTTCGGGATAAAGATCCCTTCTGCCTCAGGAGCCCTTCCACTCTCTTCCCCAGACTCCAGCAAGGCCAGATTTTTTTTTTCTATTCATTCAAGTCTTTAGCTCAAATGACATTTTCCAAGGTAGGCCCTCCCTACTCACCCTGGCTAAAGTAGCTGCCCCCGTCAATCTTTATTCTATTACTTCATTTTTATATTCTTTATGGAATTTTTCACTGCCAAAATTACCAGATGTAGTATTTGTAAAAGTGTTTGTTGTGTGGTACCCCCCCCAAGAATTCAAGTGCCATGAAGGTAGTGTCCTTATTCACCTTTCTGTCACTGTACTGTGGTGCCTAAAATCGTACAGACATATTCTAGGGGCTCAGAGAATTATCTGATGAGTGGATGAATAAATGAATAGTTCTACTTTAAAAACACTGTTGTGTAAATTTGTTGATTTGGTGCCAGCTTTTTTATTTTGAAAAACTTTAATCATAATTACCAGTGCTGATTGGCACTTAGGGAATGTTGTAGTTGGAAATATTGTTCAAACATTATTCCAAGGAGACATTCCCTTAGCAACATCCCTGACAAGGAATCATCTAGTTTCTATTAAAATACCTCCAGTGTTGAAAAGCTCACTCCTTATTTATGTAGCGTGTTGAAAGATTAGACAACTCTGGTTTTTTCCCCTTAAAATAAAGTAAAATCTTCCTTTTATGTTGAATATTAATCCTAGTTCTGTCTTGAGGGGGTGTACAAGATAAGTCTTTTTTCTCTTCCACACAGAAGAGCTATCCCATAGAGTCTTCTCTTGGCTAAATTTCTTCTGTAACCTCAATAATTCCTTATATGACACTTTTACCAGACCCTTCATTGTTGTAATATTTTTAAGAAATGTTTGCTTCCTTTTCCTTTCCCCTGAATGCATTCTTCTTTGGCAGCATTCCTATTAAATTCTGCCACCCAATGTAGAGCACAATAGAAAGCGATCTGACTCTGGAAAAAAAAGCAGGGATCTGAAAAATCATAGAGAGGTTGAATGTTGTAAGAGTTCCCTAATTATAGATTTAAGGGAAAGGAATCACGAGAGGCCACTGGATTTCTCCCTTTATGCCACCATGGAGATGGTGGGCTTTGCAGGTGTCACTCTTTCTCCTTGGACCCTCAGTAGGAGAGCATTTATTCTGGAAGAAAGGGCGTCCTTCACTCCTTGACTGTATGGTCTGCTACATCTTCAGTCCGAAATTGTAACAAATATAGATTATTTTTCCAACACTTAATATTGCTTCAAAGGCCACAGTTCATTCCTTCCTGGTCCCCTCCCAACTTCAATAACAACCACAGTACAAAAGCTGGATTTATTGTAGGAACAAAGTGGTGACTCTCCTTCAAATAGAAAAGTGATCAAATGGATAATCTCTGCCCCTTGGATTTCTCTGAAATTACTTTGGTCTCTACACTTTGGATGGCATGGGATTTAACTGGCTGTGTTGAAATGGCTTGAATGGATTCCAAGAAACAACTGAAGTCGGAGTAAAAACAAACAAACAAACAAAAAACACTTTAAAAAGTTTTAAAAAGTAGCAGATCAAGAAATTTTTTTTTTTCTGTTCCAAATGACTAGGTTTCTTAAAATCTATTTCTCTAGACTTAAGATCTGTTTAGAAAACTGAAATTCATTTGACTCTATTATCTTAAGTGGCAGTCGTTATTTCCTGAGAAAATAGAGTTATTCAATGGACAGTGTTGTCCCAATCATGCAGTAACTGATTTTATGAAGGTCCATGGCTTGGGCACCCCTGTGCTGTTGGCCTATGGGCAGGGAGAGAGAAGGTGGCTTCACAAGCCTAAAAGGGACACGATGCCCTCAGACATAGTTCAGTCATTGAAATACTCACTGCCGGTGTCTTACCCAAAGCACAGAGTTGGACAACATTTTCTACTTCCATACACACCTCTTGGCTGGTCTTGGACTTGGTCAAGTGATTTCCCACCCAAACCTGCGCTTAATCTCTATTTAAGGCATATAAAATTTTACAGCAATTGTGATAGCGGCTAGAAGCTATGAAATTGACTGGAGTGATACCTCTGAGGGCCTCTTTTAATGAGTTTCACGAATAGACTCTAGCTCTCCTGGTACTTCCTTGAAGGTCAGGTGGTCAACTGCTGTGGAACAGAGACCTCACTAAGCTGGAAACTCCAAATGGATCCAGTTCAAAAATTTTTTTTTACTTTCAAGGTTATTCATTTGGGCACATTTGCAGGAAAAGAAACATTTTAATACCAGGAGTATCATTGATTCTAGACATCTGTGTTTAAGGATTCTAGAAGGGAGAATTTGAATATTTTTAATTTTCTTTGATGCTCATGGTGTTTTTATGTGATCTTTATTAATGAGTTGTCCTTGATGGAATGAAGAAAATGGGGGAGGGTATATGCAAGAAGATAAATGAGACAACAGCGATGTGCCTAAACCCAGACATGCTGTAGAGACTGGAGCGAGAATTCGAGAAGATGAGCTAAGCGGATTGGTAGAGTCCAAAGAAATTATTGTATTATCTGTTTAATAGTTCTCCAGGGAGAAGATGCACATTTTGCTGGAAAAGAAGCCAGGGCAGATTTATTTGGTAATGTGTGGTCCATCTTCCACGACTGGAGAAAATTAGATCTCCATCCATGAGGTAGAGCTGGCAAATGTATGTTGGAGCTCTTTCTTTCGTTACTGGAACGTCAGTGCTCAATGTCAAAATCTAGAGCTCCTAAAGACAGTATGAGAAGCCAAAGAGATACATGGCCTAAAAAATGACATTTCTTTGTTAAAGATGGTGGACTTTTCCAGGAGAGTGTTCTATTGCTGTTGCTCATGTATTTTTTCACTTAAATGTTCTTGAAGAATCTAAATAGGGTGAGAGGATAATAAAGGTAATAAAAGTTGCAACAGTTGTGGTCATTGGTGTTCATGGTCAAGATTCTTAAACCTAAGCCTTTGTCTTAAAATCAAAGAGCAAGTGTAAACAGAGTCTTTTGTGAGGGAATGTTTTGTACCCATTTTCGAGCTAGTGCCCTGGAAGGAATGTAAAACAGAGTGAAAATTACACATAGAAACAAAGTTCTCTTATCTTCATAGACAATTTCTTCTCTTGGGATAAATCAAGACCACCCGTCATTGTAAGGACACTTGTTGTGATGGAAAGATGGGAGGCAGAAGACCTGGTAGCTTTAATTTTCCCCTGGATGCAGACAGCCAACATTACTTTGCTCTACTGTTTTCTTGTTTAGCAATTCAGGCAGGCCCGTCATTGTTCTTTCATTAGATTCTGACTCTTTGCTTTGTCTGTATGGCTACCTGGCATCTCTGTTCATCTGTGTGTCATAGCCTAGGTTAGTTCAGGTTTCCATTTCTGCTCTCTCACTTACAAGTTGTGCAGCGGTAGCGATGTCTCTTAACTTAGCCTGGAAAACAAAGCCTGAGGCCAAACTCTGCGTGTTATCACTTTAAAGGGAAATGCTATCCTAGAGAAATAATAGTGAAGGGAAAAGAGAGTGAGGCAGCATAGGAGGAAAATAGCAAATGTAAAGGGATATGCTCCCAAGCTGGCCAAAGCTTTGTAACCAGTAGGGTTGATTGTTCCATCTTTTAGGACATCTTCAGGGGTGCCCTGTGAATGATCATGTCTCAGAACAGTCCACCTGTGGGAAGGGAGAGAGGAGGATTTATCCATCAGCTCCCATCTCCCATTGGTCAAAGTTTGCCCCACAACTCCTTGCACTTCTGGGTTGTACCAGCTGGTCCTCGTATAGGCACAGTGGAAGCCCAGACCCAAGAGAGCTGCTCTGCAGTGAGCCACAGCAGCCAGCCAGGGGCCCGTTCGGCCAGCCTTCCCGCGCTTTGCAGGACCAGGCTCACTGGTGCACATGCACGAACACCAGGAGGCTCTTGTGGCACAGTCCCTCTCGTGGGACTAAACCAAACCCTGCTTTGGCAAGAGGCAGAAAGCTCTGGGTGGGAGATGGGAAGAAAGATGCTTTCAGTCATGTCCATAATGACATCGGATTCCAGGAGCAGCTGCTGCAGGGGGCCCAGCTGGCCCAGCACGTGGACTGGCACCACGAAGACAGATGAACCTTCCACCTGCAAAGATCCAAACCTCTCCTCGTGGCCTACCAGGCAATACTTGGTGCTGGGCAAGGTTCCTGATGGTCATGAGCAACAGGAAGCTCTTCTCAAATTAGGTCGTATGGACCCTGCTCAGGCCCTCTGCCTCAGCGGGGAAAGATTCTATTTCCATTTGGGTTCAAGCAGCCAATAACAAAAGCGAAGCTGAGGTTGATTCAGCGTAAGCTTTATACGGAATGGAGAAGCAGGAACTTACTTCACAGCTTAATTTGTCCCCCATGTGGCAAGAGGGATTTGATTTTAATGAGTGAAGACAGAGGGAAGAGGAATGAGGCTGATGATGGGGAGGCATATATATTAGTCTCCAGGGGAAGGGGCAGGGCTTTTTTGAAGGAGTGGGGTACCACCCTCTTTTTATCCATTTTTGGTCCTTAATGCCTGGTCATGGCTGCCGGTAGGTGTGTCATTTAACACGCTAATGTGGTAAAATCAGTGTATAGTGCGACTCAGGGTCTGTTGTAGGTCAAATTCATCACCGTCTTGGTCTCAGCTGGTGGCATCTGATTTTTTGGTCTGTGTCCCTATAGCTTCCTTTCTTATCTCAGAACCCTGTGAATTAAAGATTTATGTTAACTCCTGCTAAAGGTGAGGGTTGGCAGGTTTTGAGCAAGGACCTGGCACAGCTCTGGCAACAGAATGATTTCTGAGTGAATCCAGGGCGGGAAGGTTGCATAACTAGGGTCCAGCACATTACGCATCCTTTCTAAACCTTGGTTTCTTTTATGGGTAATGAACCGTAGCTACTATTTCTTATTCTCCATTACATACTTCCCTCCACAACATACTCTCTCCAACCTTGTGCCCTGCTCAGCTCTAAGTCTGAGTGCTTGGGGTCTCTTAGCCTTGGGATCTCCTCTTTTGCCAGGCTTTCTAAATTGTTTCACTGCTGGTTTGCAAGGATCCTAACAACCCATCCTCTTGGATGATGCTTTCTCTGTCTAAATGGGAGTGACTCGCCTATTTCTTACCTTCCAAGCAAAATATATGAGCATGTTATTTAGGTTCTCCTAATGCTTTATTTATTTGACAATGACTTGACGATGACTGCATTTGGAATGTCCTTCTGAAATATTGTGGGCATTGATATTGCCAGTTTTATCTCTTGAAAGGAAGTGTCTCTTATGAGCAGCAGCAGAGTTCTCTCCACAGGAACAAACTTATCAAAGCTTTTGGCTGTTGACATTGGGGAAGTAGGTATACTCCTTCCTGTTACTGTTTTTCTTATTTTGATTTATTAATATTCATTAATGTCCCCTTATTTCCTCTGACCCTCTTACCTAAGGAGGTTTTTCTTTCTGTTTAATCCCGTGGCGTGACTCCTTAATAAGGTAACAAGCTGCCCTACAATAGAGAAATGGATGATACGTACCTCTACCCCTCCCCCAACTCCACAGGACAGGCTCAACAGGTCAGGGCTGCAGTTTGGGTCCCAGGGACCAGTGCTGGGTAGAGAAACAAGGAAGTCACCATCTGGGTATCCAAGAGTGGACAAGTCAATGGATGATTCTGGACCACTGTCCTTAGGGAGCATGGAAGCTTCACACGAGCCCAGGCCAGTGCTGCCATTAAATACAAGGGGCTGCCTTTAGGTTGGCCGATGAGAGACAAAGTCAAGAGTTAGGAGCTGGGTGGAACCAGAATGAGGCCAGATCAGGAACAATAAAAGAAAGTTTGGCACAATTGCAAGAATAAAGCTAGAGCATGGTAACTTGACTTTAATGGCCATTGGCTGGACAGAAGTCAGCATGTGAGAGTGGTGACACAGATTAACAGTACAGCATCTAATCGGGGTAGATCTGATGTATGACCAGGACTGCCCATGTGGAAGGGCTCTTTTAACAAGAGACACACCTGCCCTCAGATCTCCAGCAGCCCACAAGCACTGAGCGATACATTGATGGAAAAAATATATATGTAAATAATTCCAATTTGGTCAAGGAAATAATACAGCAGGAGGTGAACTTTGCCCTCTTTTGCCTTGGCTTTCTCCCTGCCGGATGAAGTATATATTTCATCGCTGGTCAATGCAAAGCAGCATTTACTACCCCTCCCATGCATACACCTTAGCCCGCTCTGGCCATAGGCAGAAGGCCAGCGAGCCTTTGTTTCATGCTGTCTCGGAGTATGTCATGCTCCCTTGGACAGGCAACCTCCTCTTCTTGTTTTTGGGATGGTGACTTTTCAGCTCACAGCCTGGGTAAGGAAGCCACATTTCGTTAATGTCAAATTTACTCTGAACTTTGCTGGCCTCAAAGTTCATGTTGTGGAAACTGTAGCTCTTCCCATGGTTTGGATATTTTACATTTATGCATTACATTCAAAAAGCCAGAGTTTAAACTCATGGGAAAAAATAGCTAAATTGATGACTAATTTTACATCAGAAACTTTCAGCCAGAGAAATAGTATGCTACAGAGTAAGCAGGGCCACCCCACGCATGACCCCCTGCCCTTTGCTTGGATCAAGGAGATTTTCAAGTGTCTCTTTGAGAGAGGGTGGAGGAAGGACGGAGCGGAGGCCCAGCTGTGTGGACCCACACAGCAGATGGTCCTCGAAACACAGGCAGCCTGAAGTTACTCTCCACTGGGCTCTTCTGACTGAGCTATTGAGTCATGCAGCCACTTGTCATGCTGAAGAGGATTGTTTAGGAGGAAAATGGGGTGGGTTTTTCTTGCTTAATATATCTGCACTAGAAGGTCATGACCCATCTTTCTTATGGCACACACTTTTATTTATACACCATAAGGAATAATTTCCAACTCCTTTTCCCCACTCCACTCCTCTGCCAGAACATATAGAAACGTCCATGTTCAAAATGCAAGGCTCTTGTTTTCTTGGCTGAATATCAAGATTTTTGCAGATTCTCAACTCCTTAAGAGGGGAGAAGCATAAAATCCAGCTGTAGAAACCCACAAGAGACTTAACATGATCCAGGTGTTTCTAGTTTTCTTAGGAAAGAAGGCAAATGTCTATGCAATGCCTGACCAACCGTATCTGGAAGATATTGCCCGATAACACTAGGTTGCTGATCACGGTTTTGATGGGGGTTGTGAGTGAGTCCACAGTGTGTAACAACTACATCGGATTTATCAAGATTGGTTTTGTAGTGGTATTCTGAAAGTTTGTGACCTTATATGTATCCAACTCCCATCTTATTCAGTGCTCGTAAAAGTGGATTTGAAAGCAATAAACTTGTAAAGACAACGTGGTGGGATGGAAAATGCAGGGAGTGGGGAGAGATGGGTTTTAGCCTCAGTTCTGCTACTTGTCAGCCATGTGTCTGTGGACAAGTCTTCAATCTTTTTGTTCATCATTTTTTAAATCCATAAAACTAAGAAAATAATATTATCCCTACATACCCTACTGTAAATGAAGCAGTGTGTTGGGGACAGATTTATTTATATGGATAACTTGGACAAAGCTATGGATAAAGCATTTAGCAGTCTGTAGGCTTATCTGTTCAGTCTGTAGTAATGTTCTGACCCACCACTCATGGACCAGGTATGGTCTACTATATGTTTAGACTGTATTTTTTAGTGGTTAAAATTAAACTAGTTGGGCAGAATGAACTAATTCCCCAGAGTGAATGTCAAGCCACCTGCCAAAATCTTCCTCATCCATCCTCAACTGCCACCTGCTTCTCAAAGCAATCCAAGCTCTTTTAACCTGTAACGACTCCCAACACTGGCTATTTCCATGGCCGCTCTTCTGTTAGTCCTGACCATGGCTAATGGTCATTTGGGAATATGTCTTCCTTCCAGGGCCAGGAACCTAGCCTTAGTCAGTCTTATACCTGCCCACCTTAACTTCTAGAGTAATATGCATGCAGGTGTACAATGAACACTTTCTAAATTGAATTACTTCGTTTCTTTGGTAGAGTTGGCAGGGGAGAGAAAAATGGTGGTGGCTGCTGAGGAGCATCTGGGGTGGGTGGAGGATGGCATAGGGAAA
>NW_006770037.1:1626165-1632971 GCF_000442215.2 Lipotes vexillifer
GAAAGAAAATCAGAGTAAGAGCCAGGGAACTGGATGGTAATCCAAGCTTTGCCACTCTGTTACTGTACTGTGGCCTTGGCCAAGTCACTGAACTCTCTGAACGTTTGTTTCTTCTTCTTTATAATGAGAGAATGGGATGAGTTGGCCTTTAAGGCTCTTTGTTTTATGCTACCTTCATCTAAGCTAAGGTGCTGAAAAGAACTTCAAGCAAATCAAGAAATGTTTTAAAATGATAATCAGCCAATAGGGTGATTCCAAAGCAATAGACATCTACTCTGTTTTGAGTGGTAAGCATTATTTTACAAAAATATGGTATTCAGGGTAAGGAATTTATCAAATGTATCTGTGAACAGTTTAAAATTAAAAATCTAGCATTATAGGAGTAATCCAAGATTATATCCACTTGGGCTATTGTACAAGTTGCAAAGTACATTATACTAAAAATAAATATGGATTAGAATTTAATAAAGTCTGAATTTTCGTGGTTCAGATTTTACATACATTTTTTTTCTTCATGTCTTCACATTAGAACATTTTGGAGTTATACCTGAAACTTGAACTATCCTCTAAAATAGCACAGGTATGAAATGTATCTTTATTAGTGGAAAAGGACAGACCTCTTCCACATGTGTTGGCTAGTTTCAGTTCCAAACTGCAGGACTTTCTCTTGTGGAGTAAAAGCAAATTTCATAGGTACTTAATTGGAATCTTTGGGTGGTATGCACTGCACCAAATTATTTTATTGCTGGGTCCTTGTAATTTATTGAGACCACTGTAATATGATCTTGTTGGATCATATATGTACATATATAAACATTTCACATCTCTCTATATCAATTGTACTGAATCTGCAATGTAAATTTGGCAATCCAGTCAACTTTACAATCCTTTTATCAAGATTGACTTTCCATCTATCTCCTTAAGGACCAAGAAAGAAACTCAATAAATTTTAAGGCTCTTTTTTTTTCTTCTTTTAAACGCAGTGGAATCTTTACCAGATGAAGTCAACCCTTAAATGAGTGAACTATTTCCATTGTCCAGCTGTCCAAGTAAATTTAAAGCAGAGGGTGTTTTTGACAGCTTTGTTAATGTAGCTCTTTTTTTTTTTTTTCCTTCTTGCTGGCAATTCCAGCATAATTGAGGTCTAGTGTTGAGCTTTAAATATGTTCTTGAGACTTGAAAAGGAAGCTTGATGAGGCGTGTACAGCAGCATAACCTCTCAATTATTCACACATTTATATGACTGTAATCACCAAGGCCTCTCATTGTAAATGTTATGAACACTTTTATAACCAGACATTGATATGAGCTAATGGGCAGTGAATTGCAACTCAAATGGTGAAACTACAAATAGTAATCAGAGTATGGTCAGGGCCATCAATCATAATTAACATCATCATTGTTCATTTCTAAAATCTCTGATGTTGTATCAGTCACATGTAAGAATTAGCTGAGTAATTTCCAAAACTTCAACTCAAAACGTCATATGTGTTTGACAATGACTCTAGAGCCTCCACACTACTCACTGGCTTAGTTGAGGACGAGGAAGGCTACAGTTTTTGTGTGTGCTCTTTTAGAGTTAAGTAATTTAGAAGGTCTCTGTCTATCATTCAGCAAGATCTAACAGCTGTGTTTACTAAAGTGTCCAAATTTGGATTCTACTGGTATAACAATAGCTAACAAGATGGGAGGAAAATCCTGCAAAAATGTTATTAGTGCCCCTTACCTCCCTTGGTCCTTTCCTCCCTTCCTGCCTACTATCAATTAATTAATTAAATCATTCAACATATACTGAGGCCTGAGCCAAACACTGTCCTAGGCACCAGGGAAATGACCCAGACACACTCTTTTTGAGTATTCCTGAATTAGTTTTATCCTGGACACAATCTCTAAGTCGTGTAAAAAAAAAAAAAAAAAAAATAGCAATAGGTTGAAGTGTATTCTGTTAGAATTTAAGTCTGGGTAACCACTTCCTTCTCCTTCCACGGTGGATTGAGAATAGAGATGTAAGCTAGAAGATTGCTGGTCATTTTTTGTTTCTGTCCTTGAAACAGTTGAGGAGATGGCTGAGAAGATAATAAGGGACTAGGCAATTGCTTAAAAACAACATTTTGAAAGAAAAAGCTCCCGACAGCCGTGCCGCGCAGTTTTCCTATTTCTTGAAAGCTCTTAGGATAGGCAGCAACGGACGTATCTATTTCCAGATTAAATGAATCAGAGAGACTGTGTGTTTAAGGTCCACCATGGATTGAAAATCACATAGAGTTTATTACACATCAGTTAATGCACGCAAAATTATGGGTAACAAATGATCTTTCCTAAGTCCCTTCTCACTAAGGATTGTTGAAAATCCAGGCCAAGGATAGCTAATAAAAGACATTGATACAGATACTGGAAATAATGACATACTAATAGCAGCCCTACGTCCCTGACACATGTTTATTCTCTTGGGTCTTCTAGTGTGGCTCTTTGAGTGTCACCCTAACTCTTCTGCAGACTATTGTGGCATATGATCATTTCCATGTCTCAGGGCCCCAGGAGCATTTGGTCCAGGTTTATTTGAAGCACCATTTTGTTGTTATTGTTGTTTAGTTTTAACCAATTTTGTTTCCAGGGATACCTTGCTCCACCCATTTTAGTGTGAAAAATGCTTGCTTCTAATTACTCATTAGCAGGGAATGCCATCTTTTTTTCTGTGCACTCTTATAGCCTGAGCTTTTTTCCTTTCAACCAAAACGTACAAGGGAGAGGACTTTTACCTTCGAAATTCTTCCAGATTGAAGTTAAAACAGAGTTCTCCATTAGCTGGAAACACAGCTGCCATCACCCATCTTGCATCAGCTCTTAAGTATCCTCCCCAACAGTGGCAGCTCCTTGGTCAAGCATTTTGTCAGTTTCATGCCCTCAGTGTTGTGAGCTGTGCTTGGACAGGTCCCCTCACAGCCGCTGCCCTGATGAATCAGTGACTCCATTGTCTGCCAAGACCAGATTGGACTGATGGGGTACATAGGATCCAAGGATGGCCTGTCCATAGTCTTGGTGGTCACCTCCAGCAGGGATGTCTGGGTGGAAAAGAGGAGACATCCTCTCTCTGCTGTCTTGTTGGAATTTAGAATTGAGGACAGGGCCTGAGGAGGTTAGCTTTAGGAGTAGAGCTGAAAGGTTATGGTGCAGACTTGGGGCCAGGGCAGCAATTATTAGCTGAAAACTTGGGGATAAAGATCAAGAGAGTGGGGAGAACAAAGCAGAGATGCACTGAGAAGGTGTGAGTGGGCATCTATGAAGTTCTTGAGAGAAAGGGAGAAAAACAGACTCACAGGCAAGTTCATGGACAGACACAGAACCAACCACTGCAATTCCTGACTGCTGTCTGCTTCCAATTTCACCCATGCTTCTTACTTTGCGGCACCTGGAAAGAGGCACCTTTGCCCCTTGTGACCAAACATTAGCGAAGTGTGGTGAACTTTGTTGAGTATTGCAGCACTATAATTAACAGTATTGCAGCAACAAGGTAAGTTAACTAAAAGATATCCGATGTAATCGCTGCCCTCCTGCTACCGCTTGCGATCTGCTGAATTTTCTTCTAAATGCCTTGATATTAGAATGTAGTTAGAAAACCGCTGGAAATTGTCTTCTCCTTTGTTGATGCTCATTAAAAAAAATCAGATACCATCAATATCAGAACTTAGAGGTCCATATTATGTAGTCCTTTGTTATTTCATTTTAATGAATGCTTTATGGAACCAGTTAGTTGTTACATATGATATAAAAATAGGCTATAATGAAGTTTCTTGCTGAATACATGATCTGCAAACCACAAGACGTTTGTATTCCAACCTCATGGTGTGAGAGCTGCCAGAAGATTACTCTTATTGGGGAATGCCACGTTCTGAAGGCAGTTGAATATAGAATTCAATCCTCTGTGGGGTTAAGTGAAAGAAGTGTATTCCAGAGCATTTACATAAATAACTATGTTATTGTTCAATTGTGTGGTTGCCTGTCTCTGGAGAATATGGTTCAGCAATGGGATCTAATAAATCTTTAATTTCGTCAAGTGTAGGATAGTCATGAGTAAGGTAGGTCTTCCCAAACTAGCTGCTATGTAAAATTTATAGCATCCTTGCTCACTCACGTATTTCTCTTATGCAGTGTATTTATCTTCTTTAATTAGCTTTCCATGCTTGTGTGGACATTATTCTTTCTTTCTCTCATCCCTTCAGTTGCCATGGAAGGAATGGATGGCTTAGGCTGGAGTGGAACCTAATGCCATCTGTAAACATGAAGGTGAATAACTTCTAGAGACATAACTCATGTGGTCCAGTGGATAACAGGCATTCATGTGTATTTTTAATATTCATGCATTTGATCATCCTTGGTCTATATTTCTTACCCAGACCCTCCAACTGCACACACACACACACACACACACACACACACACACACACACACAAACCAACCTAACATTGAGTTAGAAACTGTGTTTGTTTTTGTTCAGACAATGAAAAGGGAAATTTTCCTGGGGTAGAATATTTCTAATGGTTTTTTTTTTCCTTTCGAATTTTAAACTACAGTAGGCACACTGAGTGCCTTTCTTTCAGTACTGGAGGCATCCATCGTCCTGTGCAGAGACATTATCTGTTTCATTAACACAGTGGGAGTGCCATGAAGGGGTCCGTGACCTGGAGCCCATCTTGCTTTAATAATGGCTTAACACTCGTAAAAGATTTTTAATGGCTACATGAGACGTATTTAAATATTAAACGCCATTCCTCTCGGTTGATTCACAAACCCCAATGAATAGGACTCCTTCGTCGCTTCCAAGGTTGAAGAAATGTGCCTGGCTTCTCACGCCAGAACCCACTGCCCCACGTGCTCCAATTCAGAGGTTCGTTTGCTTTGTTCCCCCAGACACAGTGCTGCATCCTGCCAGACGGATCACACCCTTGCTTGACGAACACTTTGTGCTTCTAAGTTTGAACAGACCGGCGCTCACGGTTCATCCGTGTAGTTAGGTTTCAGGAAGGACTCAGGAGCTTGGCGACAATGCTGCGCTTTTCACAAGGCCTCGTGATGGAAGGTAACATCCCGTGAGACCCGTCCTGTTTGTTCCATCACAGTGAGTCCTCCAAGGTCAGGGCCTGACATCTCCTTGCCTAATAGCATGATGATCCTGCATAGATGACGAGACCAGAAGGAGCTCTATTTGCCTTTCTTCCTTGCCTTCTGCTGTGGATGTCGTATGGAGATGCTTTCATTTACAGAAGAGTTACAGACTTCTTGTGGGAGAAAATCACGGTGGAAAGGTATTTTCAGGTAGAGAGCTGAGGCTATGTGAGCCCAGAAGCGCTTGGGGTTTGGCAAGTTCTGTGGTAGTTTTAAAAAAATATTTGGGGTACAGCAGAGCCCAAGATGTATTTCGCTCAAAGCGCCATTTCCCTTTCTTTTTCCAAAACTGTGTATATTCTGGGGAAATTTAATCTGTGTATTTTGGAATCATTTAACCCTCATTCATCAAAACATTGCAAGGTAAATACTAGATCTGGGTTCAAGAAATCTCTAGAGTTCTTTGATAAGCAGTTTTTTCCTTTGAACTCGAAAGTAAAGTTTTGCCAGCTTTGAATGAACCCTGAACCCAGAGCAGTACAGAGCTTACTTCTCAAATTATCTCCTAGCCAGTGTGTGGAGCTTTACATGTATCTAGTATAAAGCAATGATGGGTACAAGGCTTTTTTGGGACGAGGCCCTCAGAAACAAACCTTGGACATTTTTGGGCTTTTCCTTTGGAGCCTCCTAGCACTCCTTTGGCTCTGCCAGCATGAGATCTCTCCTGGTGCAGCCACAGGCCCAGGTTCTGGCCATGGGCAGTTCTGGCCCTACCCATGCCTGGTGCTCTGAACCTCCCAATCCCATCTTTATTTAAAACTATATTTTGTCCATCATGGGGTTTAATGCACTAACTTTTATTTTTAAAACATTGCATTGAAATATTATTTATCTTGATTACTGAGTTTTTTTTGTCACCCTCTTACATGTTGTGCCTCACTTGCCTCACCCTAGTCCCAGCCTTGCCTTAAACCTGGGGCTTCCCTGTCTTCATGCTGTGACTCACATCAGGCATGTGTATGCCATCCAGACAAACAGACAAACAGCTCCTACCTAGAGGGGTTGCTGCAAGGGTGTGGCGGCTTGCGAAGGGGTTCGGTTAATCTGGAAGCGTGTCTCTAATCCATTTGAGGCACCCTCCGTGTGCAGTGTGGGTGGGCACAGCGGCTGAGAAATTCTGCTCAAGCCCACCCCTGCCTTTTGGTTCAGCTGGACGTTCTCTTCCTGTGGACCAGATGGCCTGTATCCAGTGTGTTCCATCATGTGCCCCTTCTCCCACCTGTCTGAGTTAGTGCTGAGGCCATGGGTTTGTAATGGCCCTCTTGTCAGGAAGTTATCTGTATAGCGCAGAATAAGGATGGAGTAGACACTTACTCCTAGGACACAGTCTTTTCTCTTCAAAATGGCTATTTAATTTTAATCTCGTGCAGTTTGGAAACAAGAAACATTCTGTCCACTCTATTATGCATCCCAGTGATACCTAAGGGTAGATCCTGAGCCAAAGGAAAGGGAAGAAATTTGTGTTCACGTGGAATATTGTTGTCAAGACTGGATTTAGGGCTTCCCTGGTGGTGCAGTGGTTGAGAGTCCGTCTGCCGATGCAGGGGACACGGGTTCGTGCCCCGGTCCGGGAAGATCCCACATGCCGCGGAGCGGCTGGGCCCGTGAGCCGTGGCCGCTGAGCCTGCGCGTCCGGAGCCTGT
>NW_006770037.1:1633118-1660650 GCF_000442215.2 Lipotes vexillifer
AAAAAAAAAAAAAAAAAAAAAGACTGGATTTAAATTCAAGGTCTTTATATTCACAGTTGATGCCTTCATTATAATCGTTATCACCAGCAGTGATTGTGTAATGCCAGACCTTATGTTGAGTGTCTTGTTAGGTGCATTGTGTCGTTTAATCCTTACCACAATCTGAGGTCAGAACTATTATCCCTAATTATAGATTAGAAAATGGGTTTTGAGAAGTTAAATAGCCTCCCCAAGATCACCCTGATAGGTAAGAGTGGGATCCAGAAATTTCTAACTCAAAGCTCTGGTTTTTACCCATCTTTCTGCACACCTCCTGCTGTGTAGTCCTCACACTGGAAAAAAGTCAGTTTCCCCTCTTTTTAGGGGCATGCTGATAGTAGCCTTTCACACTAAGACACTAGATAAATAGAATGCTGTAATTCTTTCATTAAAGTTTTGATTTCAATGTTTTTTTCAGATTATAATGAAAAAATGCTCATAGTCTAATTTATAGCAAAGCCCAAGTCACTTTGCTTTCCCATGTTGCAGCCTTCACAGTACTTTTCTTCTAGAGTTCAGAAGCCAAGGTTCATCCAAACAGCTGCCCCTGATCCAGTTTCTGCATGTCTAGATGGAATCAGACAGACAGCAAATTATTGTAAAAGTTTTGGGGTTGGGTTGAGGGAGAGAAAGCTCTAAAGCATTCAGGTTCAGCTGGTAATAAGAATGTCTGTCTGCTCTCCTTAAAATCCTGGGTGTAGACCTACTGTGTATTCGTTGCTGGCTCCTGCTCTCAGCACGCTACGGACTCTGCAAGGAGTTCCCAGCAGATCTGCTTCACTCATTCTCCTCTGGGAGGGCTTTTCCCCTGGCCTCCAGAGCTCCACTGAGAGCTTTCCCCAGACTGCTTCTCCAGCTAAGGGCCTAGTCTGTAGACTTGGCCTATTTCTGGGATAGCTGATTTAGAGAACACGGTACCTTGGGAACTGCTAGGTCCCACCCTCATGTGGGACATCCTCCACACCACCTCCCACCTTGCGAAGTTCAAACGAGGAGGCTTTTAAGAAGGAGCTCTTTAGCTGACAAGGCAGCTTAATGGGTCTCGGATTGAAAGCACAGCAGCCCGCGTCCGGGACTAGTTATATAAGAGAGGCTCCAAGAGAGGATGGAACATGGTTTTCTACAAATAAATAAGGCAAAAAGGCTACACTCACTAGTGCCACAGCTGGGAAGCAACTATGAGCAATGAATTTCTCATGCTAACAAATCCAAGCTCTTTGGAAAACAGATGCTGAGCCCTGGGACTGGCACTGGATCTCCCCTGGCAGGAACTGCGAGGTTCAGTGATGGAAGGGTATCCGGAGACCATTTGTTCATAAACACAGCTGAGGGCCAGCAACCTGCTTTTATGCCCTGCCTGAGCTGCACTGATGGACCCCTTCCATGCAGCGTTTTCACAACTATGAAGGCAGACATGCAAGGCTTCTGCAGCCCACACTCTAGAGAAATAATTAAACAGTTTTTCTTAACCTCTTGAACTTTTCATTTATTATTGCCATCCATTATGTCTACCTTCTCAAATCGCAGAATCCCGAAACTGAGCTCTGGGGTCAAGGGTTTATTGTTTAATGGAGATAGAACATTTTGTAAATTGCACGAAGTCACAATGTTTATAATAGAAGCTTCTGGTGTACTGAATCTTTTCCATTTAACAAACAGTGAGCTTTGACATGTGTTCTTCCTACATAGCAAGAAATTTGGGGGTAAGTGCAGTACTGGCATGAACACATTACCAAATCTTTCCTGTAAACCAAGTGACATCCACAGTCAAATAAAAACGTTCCCTCCACCAAATACCAGGAAATGCTAAAAGTATCACTATTCTTCTAAGGTCATGCTAAAATGAAGTTTTGGCTTTTAGAACACAGAGTAAGGATGAAGGCGGCCAGCATTTTTGTCCAATACACATTTGCTGCAACAAGTCCTCAGGGACAACCTCCTGGTTCAAATATGAACATGTGTATGGGGAATTTTCCCTAGGATTTAACCTTCAAATGAAAAGCGTAAATATTTTAAGAAAATGTACAAATGTTAAAAAATATTCCTGTTGTCTCTGTTTTTACTAGAATTTGTACTTTCAAGTCAGAAACGGATTTGCTTAAAACAAAGCAAACATCCTCAAAAATGTACCCAGCCAAAATAACCAATGTATAAATACCTAGGATTAACAAAATATGGATATTCTTAAGTAAAGAAACAAGAATTGGAAGTTTGGAGGAAATGATAGGAAAGAATGTCTTAAACCTAAATTTTTAACCCGTTGTGTTGGAGATCTAATCAGTGTTTTTAAAGGAAACAGCGTGCGTGTAACACACCCCAGTGTGTTTCTTTTGGGACTTCATTAAATTAATACTACATAAAATCTTCTGGGCTATAAGTATAGCTGATAAAAACCAATGTAAAAAGTGACTTTCCATGAGTAATTAGCATAACAGTTTTCTTAACACTTAATAATTGGTTCGTAGTACAGAATGTATTTTTGGCTCGTTTTTATGAGGTCAAAACGTATACAATACTTACATTTTACATTTGTTATGGTTCAGGCAGATTTCCTTGAAAAGTTACCTCCTCCCAACATGACATTTGGAGGGAAAGGCTCACTCAATTTTTTTCTCACTAAGTTTCTAAAATAATTTTATAGTATTTAATGTTCGTTTCAATGGACTCACTGGCTCAGTGCAGGCCAGCCAAGACCTTTGCAGGGACTCAGTCCTGCCATTCCTGATTGACCAGCAGGTGTCACTGTGGGTTTGGGAGGTAACCCAACTGACCACAGAAAAGAATGACTGTGGGGGGTGGGGGGAGGGGGGGAAGATGTAGAGAAGGAAAGAGAAATGTAAAAGCAGGTTCTTAGAAGAAGAAAAAGTTAAGTAAAAATCCCTATGTTTACATAGATCTTTTCTTTAGGAGCTCAGAGTTCTCTGTACCACTTTCCCAGCTCCTGTAGACCCAGATTCGATGATGCTGAATTAGTCACTGAAGATAACTTCACTGTAAAACAGCCATGCAGCTGAGAAAAGTTGAGAAGGGGATTCTTGTAGCCTTCTCCTGATTCCTCAGGCTGTAGCTCTGTGCTCTGTGGATATACATCTTTTTGACCCATAGGTACCTTTGCCTAACCTCAGAAATGTGCAAAGTCTTCCAGCTCTTTGGTAGGTCATAATAGACTCGTGTTCTAGAATAAGTTTCTGGCTATCAGCAACCTCAGTGGTAAAATAAATTCTGCTGTTTCATTAGTTGAAGGGGCATCTTGGTCTGGAAAGTTGGTTCTTATATCTCCCCCAAATCTGGATTGCTCATTTTCAACAAAGCTAGCCTATTCAAGTCGTATATCTTTCTGGGTACATGGAATTTCTTAATAAATAAAATTTCAATTGGTAAAATTAACACATATTTCTTGAACAACTGTCAGCTTTAAGAATGGATGGCCATAAAACCTCCCTGCACAGAGAGGAATTCACAGCTGGCCTAATTTGAGTAACAGGCTGTAAATTGATTTCTTTTTTTTTTTTTTTTTTTTGTTTGCACAGATTTATTTTTTTAACATCTTTTTTGGAGTACAATTGCTCCATAATGGTGTGACATTTTTTTTTTTTTTTTTTTTTGGCTTGATATGTGAAAATTACATCCATGTTGCTGGTGCAGAGGGAAGGCAATTTTTTTAAGATACATGGCTTGACTTCTCCAAATAAGGCTGAACACATGTGTGAAACATCCTAATTTAGTGAAGTTCTGAAGAAAACAAAGCAGAAAAGGGTTTTGAAAGAAAATAGAAATCTTACTACATTCTAGAGAGCTTCTGTGCTCCTGTGCCTCTAGCATCTACTCTTGTACCACCCATCTCAGATCACGGACCGTCATCTCATGATGAAGTTGTCTTACGACACTGTTGGAGGTATTACAACCCAGGAGGGTTGAAAACAAAAACAATTCACCTCTATTATGAGCCTCGTGCAGTTTCTACCTGGTTTTAATTCCCTCACCTTTATGTATCTATAAGGTTCCTAATGCTATAATACATTCTAGTGCTGGTTCGAATTAATTATTCAACTAATAAAGTTAAAAAAAGAAATAGATTAAATGTGCAGGTTCAGAAATATTTAGAAAACTTAACTACAGAGTATGAATACTTTGTTTCCAGCTACCTTACTTATCCATTCACAAAGATAAATCTGAAATAAGCTGATTTGGTTCCATGGAAGATAATACAAAGGATGGCTTATAACTCTTAGTAAAAGTTCTTCAGAAGATCCATGCATTTATATATATGCCCCTTTCCCAACTCTGAGAAGGCCATTTTATTTGTACATAAGAACGTGTTATTAACATAACATCATCTTCTCTGGCGCTCAGAGATTAAGACACTTTTGCTTAGGATTTCTGGCAGATTGTGTAGGAATCATAGCAACAGGCGCTATAAGCACATGAAGCTGATGGGTGCCGGGTGAGTAGGAGAGAAAGAAGAAAGAAGGATGTTAGGTATAAAAATATTTATCCAGGGTAACGGAGTATCAACAGAATTTTCTTTTCAATTAGTTGTACATATCTGTGAAGAATGGAATCCTTGGCCATTGGTTTATCCTTTGGAAAAATGCCCACCATTTCCTAAGGAGTTTCCATGACAACTCCTTAGACTGTGGCTCAGAGGAAATAGTGATCCCTATTATTTCTCACAGTCTACAATCAGATATGGCTGGGTATTTTGTGTATGTGTAGTGGACTGCTATTGAACCCATAATCAGATATAACTGGGTATTTTGTGTATGTGCAAGCATATGCGCACACATACATGTGTCTACCTTTACTAGGATAGGAGTTGCATGTTATATATCTCATAACCCTTAAACCTCCTGCCTTGATACAAAGCATTTGGTAGGACTTCAGTGAATCTTTGTTGAATGAATGAAAATTATAAAGGATACTTTTGTTTGACAAGCACGGGTATCACTAGATTAGTTTTATGTAGTCCATATAAATAACTCACTTCTTGTGGTTCCATATCCTGATGCGAAAATTATGCATTTACTGTGTTTTCGTAGATATTAATGGGAGCTATTAAAAACTAGAAATTGTTTCTAGGTTGGTGGTCTTAGGCCTCTTATTGAATGAAAGAGACTTGAGGTAAATTTTAATTGTGAAAGGAATAAAACTCTACACATTGCTTTGTTAAAGTTTAGCAGGTTGTGCGCATTATTTTCTATTTGTTTCATGGAGAACAACAAGACATTTTCTTTAATTTCAGCATTTCATGTAAAAAAAGCAAATGGAATAGAGAATAAAGGGATGGGAGTAACCAATCTGGCATTGGGATATATCCCTTTCTTTACATCAAATGTTTTGTTTTAGAAGTGTAGCTTAAAAATGAAACTATGAGTATGATGAGCCAATTAAAAAAAAGAATGTGTTATATATACGTTTTGGTCCATCAGGTTTAGTTATTATGAACCAGATGATATGCTTCTGTTGGAAAAATGTTTTTAGAAGTTATTTAAAGTTATTTATAGAATGAAGCAAATCAAATCGTTACTTACATTTTGGGGGAGGGGAGCTGTAAAAAAATATGCGGAAAAGACTAATGTTTATGTACCATGATTTCATTAACATATTTCTACTTTCTTTGTCATCCAGGATAAACTCTAAGGATATGTCATGAATTCCTGAGCCACAATAAATCTGGGAACGTCAGACTCTGTGTGTGGGTAAAATGGATAATTTTCTGACCTTTAGTAAGCTTTCACTAGAGCAAAGGAAGTCCGTCCACATAATGTTTCCCTACTACAAAATACTGGCAGGAAGCCAAAGTATGCCCTTTGGCAAACTTCCAGTCTGGATGGCTTTCCTGGAGCTAGAAGACATTCATGAACCTGCCCAGCCCTGTGATTTTTTTTTTTTTTTTTTTTTTTTCAGAAAGCCTCTGGAAAGACCTTTCCAACGTGCAACCTGCTGAGGAAGATGTGAGAACACATTAATCACGGATTTCTTCAAAAGGAACTTGGGGCTGAACTGCTCAAACTCAACAGGTCCACCCTCCTGCTCAGCGGGGGCCACAAGACTATCACAAAATGCTGGCAGATAACCTAGACGTGGATCCAGCTGAAAACTAAGCTTAGGATAAGAATAAATTAGAATTTTCTGACCCTTGGAGATGAGCTGCAGCCATGGCTGGCTTTACTTCTGAAGGACGAAACTGATAGCAATTAACATGTGTTAGTAAATATATTGTTTATTCTTGCTTTCCAAAGTTTTATCCCAAATCACAATTTTTTTCCCTCACTGTTTTAAATTAAATCCATTTTCATTTTAAATCATCATAGGAGAGAACTGTCTTACAGAAGTAATACACAGTTCATGTAGTACTTATCAACCTTAGAAGTTAAACACATTTCTCTTTTGCTTTTATTTCATCACTTCTTATACTGTCAGTTAGTTTGACATCGTTGGAGAGAAGTTGAAATTTAGTTATGAGCTGCCCAACAAACTTTTCTGAAAGTTTTCTCTTTCTCAGATGGGTATTCAGAGCATGACCCCGTTCCTCCCAATACCAAAAGAAAAAAAATAAGGACCTCTCAGAAATGTTTAGGTCATATTTAAGCCTTTTGGTGGATTTAGGACATTTCAGAATCACCTTGGTGTTATAAACCAATACAATTCCTGAGATGATTTTCACACATGCTTATGAATAATCCCCTCTCTTTTGAAAATGAAAGAGCAAAAAAAAAAAAACCCAGCCAGGCCCACAAATGAATTATTGGCCTACAATAGACCCACTTCCGGAGAAAATAAAATTAAGAATTGCACTAAAGAACATTAGAGTGTTTTTTGCTTAAGACTCAGCTGTCTGGGTAGTTAAGACTCACTCAGACATTTCCAGAAGCTGACTCTAGACCAATAGCCTCCTGACGTTATCTCTTGCCAATCTACAAATTCACTCCATCATCCAGCTATTCACATGACTTTTTCTTCCTCTGTCCATGATGTTCCCTCAGCTGTGAACATCTCACTAACTTTATCCAAGCCCAATTCATCATTCAGAGCCCAGAAAAAGTACAGCACCTCCTCAAAGTGTTCTAACCCATCCCTGATTTAATAGAGGCTCAAGCTTCCCAACTCTTGGGGCACCTTGGATGATTCCAATGGTAGTGACACATCCTGACTTGCATCAGAATTATTTGTTTGTGTGACTTACAGCTAGAAGGCAAGTTTCTTCATGCTGAAGATCATTTCTCATTTGTATTTGTATCCCTGCAGTATTTAGTATAAATTGCTTAACCAACATTTGTTGAGAAATTAAAACATGAAATTATTTTAAGTATTGGCAATGAAATGGTCAGATTCTTTCTTGAAACATAAACAGTCCTGCAGAGAATATGAACTATAGTCTTGTTTCATTCCCTTTAATCACTGACCATTTATTTATCCATGCTTTCAATAAGCATTTGATTGACCATTAAGGACAGCACTTAGTGAGGGGGCTAAAAGGGCTTGACAACAAGTGGGAAAAGACTGCAATTAAAATTAAGATGATAAAACAAAACGTTAAACAATATAAATATTGCTGATAACACGTTAGCAAAGAGGTGAAGCAGGTGTCCTGGATACCACACTCTGCTATAAAGGCCTTACTCTCTCACTCCAATTCAGAACACGTCTTAAGGGTCATCCCATCTTCAGAACTTCCTGCTGGCTTCCAAGTCCTCCTTGAGGACTGCATGGAAGCTCAGCTTCTCCTTCTACACAATCCTACTTTCTGTCCTTCTCATCCCTTCCTTTCAACAGGTGCTGCCCTCAGAAGCATTACTTAGTAACTACTTGCATGCCTATATCTGTCTCAGAGTTTACTTCCTCAGACCACCCACCTTGTCTCCCTGCTCCACTCCATGTCTACACTTCCGATTTTACTGTCACTCCCCATAACAACAGTCCTTTGACCAAGTCTAGCCCCCCGAGCTCCCCAGCCAGGCAAGATGTAATCTACCCCGAACTACAAATGATGAGGGCCAGCCAGGTGTTCTAAGTCAGGAAGGGAAAGAATGAGTAACTGAGTGGGAATCAGGGATTCAGCCCAAGAGCAGGCAGAGAAAGTACCAAGCGACAGCAATTGTACAGGGGCCGTGTTGGGATCAAGTAAGTAGGTAAACAGGTTAGAAGAAGCAGGCAGTGAGCCAGGCTGTTACAGACAACTGGTGCAGGAAAATACGGCCCCAAGGTTGGTAAGCAATGTGATTTGATAGTGTTAGGGACTTAAGTGATAGGAAAATGATTTCTACAGTGACTGGTGATTGTATCTCTTTGTCTGGAACCAACTTTGTGATATTACTCAGAGTTAAGTCATGGCAGAAGAAATGATGGGCAGGAGGGATAAGAGGTAAAACTAGAAGCCAGCAAGGCGGTTCACCTTCGAAGCATATAATCTCTTGAGGTGAACAGTACCTATCATATGACCTTTAGGTATTAGGCTGAATCATTTGAAATTGCCAGTATTTGACAATATTCGGCCTCCAAAAATGCCAGTAGTTCACTTAATTTACTTATTGACCTCCCCCCACCTGAATGTAAATATTATTTTCCTCAATACTATATCACAGTACCCAGGACAATGTCTAGCACAGAGCAGGTTCTCAATACAAGTTTTGGATGAATTAATTAAGAAGTGAATTACTTAAGCCCCAAATATTTCTTGGCTATAATTTACTATATTCCTTAGGACTCCTTCAGTTATAAATACCAGAAGCCCAATTTATATTATTTAAGCAAAGAAGGGAATTCATTGTCTCACACAACTGGAAATTTGAAGGATATCAGGAACTAGTTTCAGGAACAGCTAGACCCAGGGGCTTAAATAATGTCATAAAGATTTGGCCTCTTGCCTTTGTTCAACTCTGATTTTTCTCTGCGTTGGCTTTATCCTCAGGCAGGATCCCTCAATTTGATGATTCCTAGTGGTTCTGGGCTTATAGTCATTAGCTTAGGTATGAAAATAAAAATGCCTCTTTCTCAGTTGTTCAAATCAAAACTCCTAACCTTGAATTTCACAGAATCTACTTGGGCAATATCTGAGGAGCTAAGGGAAAGACGTCAGGTCTGCCTTGGTCCTATAATGGGAGACACGGTGGTTCCATTAAGAAGAATCATGTTGCTGTTATTATGATTATAGCTGACTCTTATTGAGCACTTATCTCCCTTCTGCATTCCTCTAAGGGAAGTACTATTATTATCTCTACCTCATACATGAGTCAATTGAAGTAAAGAGAGGTTAAGTAACTTGCTCAAAATCACACAGCTGGGAAGATAGAGCCAGGATTGAACAGTTCCATTTACAGCCCATTCCCTTTACCACTACACTCTGTTACCTGAAGAGGAGTTTAGGGTTAAGGGAAAACATGGTTGTCTTCGCTACTTCTCTAATTAAGTTACAGAACCAATGGTTTTGTAGCATGAGATTCACTGTGGTAAAAGGAGCGTTGCTGTTTCACTTGTCAGAGTTGCCATGGTGACAGTTTTCTCTAAGATAATCCCAGAAGTTGTCCTCTGGCTGCCAAGAAAGTGATCCAGGGCAGCCACTTGCCAGAGCTCTCTTTTTTGATTTCCTCATGCATCCTTTTCCTCAGCTTGATGACTTCCATCAAGTCAGTTTTTTTCTGTTCAAAAATGATATTGAGTGTCTTCAATGTACTCAAACCAGAATGCTCTGTGGTTGTTTAAAAAACACTATTAAATTAAGTATCTTAGTTACATTATGTTTAGACCCTTTCTAGCTTTGACATTCCAGTAGCTTCAGGATATATGTGTTATCCACACTCTAGTTGACAAATTTTGGGTGCTGAAATTGACTCCCTAGTAAATGCCATAGCTCCTTCTGTCCCTCCATTCCCTACCTATCCCCTTGAGAGTAATTATCAAAGCTTAATTCTAACGGGTAAAAAAAGTGGAGGCTCAGATGTTCTATTTTTCCCTTAAAAACGATGCCTGGTGCTTGGTTGAAAAGAACTCTGGGAAACTGGAGAAAACCGAGGCCTGAAAGTGTGTCCACTTACCTGGTGTTGATGGGGCTTGTCTTTGAGGTAGAATGTCTGATCAGCTTTATTTCCCGTAGAGTGGGAGTGGGTCAGGTGAAGGATTTAGGTCAACGTTCTTCCCAATAAGGCTTCTGCTTGGCTGACTCATGCATTCATAGCTGTTGGACTGGTGGTTGTAACCTCTGCTCCTCTTTGCAGACCAGGATCCTCTGCAACTGCTCAGTTTCTGCTTTTTGATGACATTAGCTCTGTCTTGTCCCGATGCTGCCTCTGGCACTCACCTTGTTTAAGTGATTCCATCTCAGTTAGTTCAGTTGTAAGACTTACTGATAAATCCAAAACTATCGACGAGTTCAACGTTAGATCAATGGATTTCCCTCATCCTATAAACTGTGGCCAGAGGGCTCCTAGCTCATGGACCTAGGACCAGTCCTTCACTAGGGGTCAAAGGTGGAGAACAGTTTCAAGGAAGAGCATATGTATGCAGGAGTGCGGGTGAGATAAAGGAGCATGGAAATTATGAGTGATTTCTTAACTGATATATCCACAGGGAAAATACAATGAGAATTAGGTTTCATGATAATGATCTATAGATCACACTTAATTCTGAGGTGGCTTCTGAATAGTCATCGACTAACTACAGTCATGGAGGGGTTGTGACAGTTACAGGTTGTTCATTTTCTGCTGCTTGGAAAATGGCAATCTAGCTATGCCATACGAATAGCTATCCACTAACCAGGACACTGAACCCAATAACATTCCCAGTACCAGCTCAAACTGCACAAGAGATTTTTCTGCATTGGGTCATTACACATAATTTCATGAAATGGAAAAATATAACACAAAAATAATGACTTAAGTTGGCAAATCAAAAGCCCTGTTATTATTGAGGAGGGAAACCTGATTGACAGCAATTAAAAAGTCAGGTAAAACCAAGTACTAATGAGCACGTGAGAATTCTCCTGTATTGCAGATGGGCATATGGGCCAGTACAGACATTCTGAAGGACAAGCAGTATGTGAATATGTGAAAATAGGTATGCATCTTCCCCATGGCTCAGTTGTCTAACTCACATATATTCCTCAAGAGAAATTCCCATTGTCCCATTGTCTAAGAAAAATCCATATGAGAATATTCAGTGCAACATCACTTATGGTAGCTGGGACTGGTGGCAACCTAGATGTCCATGACTGGAAGTAATGGATAAATAAAATGTTATGATGCGTCCCACATAGTATGCAGCAGTTTGAAGTAATAAACTAGATTAGTATCCAGAAGCATTGATAGATCTTAATAAGAGAGTATTAAGTGAAAAAGTAACAAACAGGAGAGCTTAGTGTGATATTACTTTGTAAATTAAAAACAGGTACTGCACAAAGCAACACTAAGTTCTTCAAGGACACATGGATATCCAAGGACAGATAGTAAACACATTAGAGGGGTTACCTGTGGCGGGGAGAGCAGGGGAGTGAGGATGAGGGATGAAGGGGGAAAATAATCAAACTTGTAAGAAAGAGAGAGAGGGTTGCATGGCCAGATGCTGATAGTGAGCCACAAACCGAGGAATATGATAATTCTCAATATTGTACACCTGAGGTCCAAAGAAGAGAGAAAAGTGGAGGGGGAAACGCTAGGTTAGTAAGGAAACCCACTTATACGTGATGGGGAAGCTAGAGGCCAGTGCTCTCTGGCTCGAAGTTCTCCCTTCCCCTGCCTGTAGCACTAACTCCGGGGCAGAGGTTTTCTGGTCCTCGTTGCCCCACCTTCTAGCTGTCTGACACAGAGCGGAAGAGAAGTGGAGACCACTGACAAGGGTGAGTGACACCTGGAACACTGATGATGAGACCTGGGAGAAATGCAAGTAAGTCCTGAGCTGCAAAGATGAAAACCAGCAGGAAGCGGTTCCAAATCTGCCCCTTGTGTGACTCTTCCAGACCTTGGTTTGCTTATTGGAAAAGTGAAAGCGTCTCATCTTAGCTCTGTGTCCCAGGCCTGGTGGCCCATGATTCTCCCTCTCACAAGCTCATCGCTGATGAGAATGTCGTGTGGAGAGATGGTGCCCGGAAAGCGCACGCCCTCTCTTCATGTGTAGCCTGAGGAAACAGCCCACTGCCCTCCATGACCCCACGGCCAAGTGCACTCAGGGTCTCCTCCCAGCCGCCTTCCTGTTAGATAGAGGAGTCAGGTAAACACGTTTGCTCTGATCCTTTAAAATATTTTTCCTTGGAATTCTTCTAAGGAAATGTGATATGCAGAGATAACAGATAAAATTGGCACATTTAAAGATGCCATTCTGAGGGCTGTTTTGTCATTCCTTTGGGTGATTAATTGTGCAGGACCATCTGAAGAATAGGAAATAAGGTAGAATTACACTTTGTATAGAAACCAGGTGAAAGTAAGCTCGTCTACAAAAAGCAGGAACATTCTAAAATAAAGTACTCTTTTCATCAAAGATTTTTTTATTAGGAAACTATAGGAACTTCCCCTCTCCCTTGTTTCTTCTGAATAGTTCTATTTTCTCCCCAGGACTTTAACATCTCTTGACTAAACAGACATAGGTATTTATTATATAAGCCAAAGCCAGCAGGCTAATTAAAATCATGCATCACCTTCTTTTCCGATGGCCTCAGCTCTAAGCTACTCCCCCAAAGGTCAGTGTCCACCTGCACCATTCACAGTGATGGGTTTCATGAGAGGAGACTGTGGAAGGTTGGTTATATGCAATATGCAGCATGGCTATGTTGCCCCAACAGGGAAAAAAATGTCTTTCTAACCCCAATGCTGAATTGTACATTTGCATTCTGCCTCATGAAAAAAGACCCCCATGCTTTTTTCTGAAGGTTTGAGAGCATCTCCTGCAGAATGACAGAGGCATCCTCCACCATGGAATCAGCAATCTATGGCATGTTGTAGGGTCGGTGGTCAGATGGGCTGCTCTTCCCTCAAGGAAGATCCACCTCTCTATTGGTGATTACTGCGAAGGACCAGATGTTTTCCTTTAACCTCCTATTGGTTCTAATCTCCCTCAATCTTTGATCCCAGCCCCACTTGAAAGTAACCCCTCATTTAGCTCCTCTTGGGTGGTCCTCACTGGAGATTTAGTTAATTCTAACTTCTTGTACAGTCTTCCCCCATGTGCGTCCATGGTAAAATTCTACCTTTCTAATTGCTAAGAGGAAAATTGTTAATCCTTTTGATTCAGGGAGCAGCGTAATAGCCTTAAAATTGGCAACTTAATTGAAAAACTCAGAAATTGCTGACTCCTCGTGGTCGTTCTTTAATAGCATTTCCTTCCCCATTCTTTATTTTTTTCAAAATAAAATAAAATAAAATTTGTTATTTAAAACATGCTTACAAAAGACTGTCTTCTTGTTGTCTCTCTGTTCCAAGGTTCTGTTTGGATTTCATGCGGGGTCTCAGGTATTTTATTGGTTATTACAGATCAGCTTAATGGGTTATTATAGAAAATGCTCACCAGAACACAGGAGGGACATGTGACACTGACTAATGGGAAATAGAAATTCTTCCCCTCCTCCTTTCCCATTATGTAAGAATAAACAACTTAAATTGCTACTCTTAGATTCCAAGGGTTTTTTCTAGGCTACATATGTCAAATATCAGTGTGAGTTTTGGAGATTGGGTTATTCTGCATTGTGACTGGTATATATTAGTATTTTCTTGATTTCATTATCAAAAGCTAACCAAGCAAGTTAGTTTTCTGAAAGAGATTTCCAATTTTGCTTTGGGTTTATGAAAGCAAATTCCTTTTAAAAAATTCTGGGAATAGAAAGGTTTCTGGGTTCTTGACGTATTCCATTGATCTTACTTATGAATAGTGAAAAGGTCAAGGATTTTGCTTATTTGTTTTCCATAGGCACTCTAAATTTTAAAAGATTTGGAGACTTTTAAGGGACTTTTAAGAGACACTTAATTTCTTACAGATGCATTAGCATATTGAATTTATGTGAAAGAGTGAAGGCCAGGCAAAGGATATTGGGTTCATTATTTATTAGTGGAGCTAGTCAAAACTTCCCTGTTTTAACCAAGTAGTGGTTTGGCCCCTATTCAAGAAGCCATCTCTTAATATTGCTGTCCCCAGCAATTAACGTACCCTGGGAGGGTGGGTGTGCCTTTACTATACTCAACTATATTGGATTCTAAACTATGCAGGTCTATCTTGCCTCTGTCTGGACTGGACATGATGCTTCTGGGTAATTATCCCAAAGTATGTGCTACCCTTCCTTTCTACTCCAAATGAAACTCATCAGCAAGGCCTACAAACTGTGCAGAGTCTGAGCCTCTCTCCTCATCACATCTCATTTTGCATCGTCTCCCCCATGCTTTCTCCATTCCTGGCACACTGGCCTTTTCTCAGTGCCTCTTACCATGTTCCTGCATCCTGCATGGAGAACTATTTCCTCATGGTCACATGGCTTACTACTGTCCTGCTCAGTCTGTCTCCCTCATGGAAGACTTCCCTTCCTGACTGTGCCACATGCAGTTATAATAAGCTCTTATATTACCATGTCCTTCACATCACAGCATCAATTTTACATTTATGCCTTGTTTGATTGTCTTTCTACTCCACTATTTTGAGAGCTCCATGAGGGCAGAGGTGGGGTTGAGTGTTGTTCACTTTTATTTCTCTAGTGCTTAGGAACTTGCCTGATGGTTAGTATTCAATAAATATCTATAGAATGAATGAGAGAATGAATGAATGAATGAAAACATTAAGGTTCACTTGACCTGCACCTGACTATTTCATGTAGGAGGTCAATGTTTGTATTCTGAAGCTCATACTTCGGGGAGTATCCACATTTCCTCTCTTGCATTATTAAAATTCTAGAGGGTGAAGACCGGCTCTCAGTCTTCTGAGACAAGTTTCTCTTGCCTAGTACTGAGTTCAGTCTCAGACAGTGGTGGGGGCCAGGACCACGCCTATGGGGCGGTAGAGCAGAGAACCCAACAACATGTGCCCCTCTGCTTCCTTTACAGAGAAAAGTATTCAAATCAAACAAGTGGAAAAGAAGCAGAGACAGAACAAAAAGGCAAAGGTAGCCTGAGGGGTATGTGGGTATGTGCACCTTGGTTAATGACTCAGAATCTCAAGGCTGAGTTAGCACATAAAAAGTCTTGGGTTTCTCTGAGCACCAGCCTGCAGTGGACACCTTCCTGCCTTATCCCCATAGGAAAGAGCGTATGCCCTACCTCCACTGGAATCTTACCATAACTGTCAAAGTCATATGGCATTAGCTATGCAAACTCCTAACCTAAACTGTTTTGTTCTGCAATGATAGAACTCAAGATGGAAAATTAAAATTGACCTTTCCATGTTTCATTTATCCTTCTCTTTATCCCCAAATTTAGTCTTATGGAGCCTCTGCCCCTTTATAGCTTTTTTGAGTTACACTGCAGTTCTGAGGCCCTCAGTATGGCCCCCGGGGGCCCTGACCACACTGGCTGGGCCCAAAGGACTAGTGTTGATAAGCGACCTGCACTTAAATAATTGCCCATAGCAATGGAGTTTCCTATATGATGATCTCTGGCAGAATCCAAAGTTTCTCTTTCAAATTAGCCTTTACTTTAGTAATAGAAGCTAGAATCGGGCATTAAAACTAGTTTTATACAGTTTTCCCACTTATTTTTGCTATTATTTTGCATGTTTTAATTTTTTCTTTAAAACCATATTCTTAAGTGATTTAAAGCACAGTTGTCTGTGTAGAATTTATGCTGCTGCATAGAATAAGACAAAATTCACCCTTTTAAATAAGAAAAGTTCATCTTTTTTCTGGTGACTATCAAGGGGAATATAATTTTATCAAGCTATTTCTTCTCTACTCTATCCACTGCTTGTCAAGTTTAGAAACAAAAATTGGAAAATGTCACACTTTCCAAATGAGTCCCTGTAGTAAATAGAAACTTAGCTCTATTTTACCACACCGCGTAAGACAGCGCTTTTAGAAAGCATTTCAAGATAGGTAATAATGTGTCTCAAAGACTAGAAATATTGATGTATAAAGTTAGGTGTGAATAAAATCTAAAGATAAATAGTGTATCATTAAAAAGTGAAATAATATTATTTTGATTCATACTTCACAATTTTTGAAGGAATGTTAAACTCTTATATAAATATATGGCCTCCCCAGCTGTTCAAATAGTATGATTAATTAAATGGATTCTGTCTGAAAACCAACACTGGCTCTTGTTCTCAAGTTGCAAATATGTCTAATGTAAAGGGAAATGGAAAAGTATTTCTCTGCTATCTACTGCATTTGAGGTAAAGAATTAATATTGTTGAGATTCCAAAGTATTCCTTAGCATGTATGTAAGTGTGTGTTTGTGGTGTGAACACGTGGGTGTGTATGGTATGTTTTTTTTAATGGCAGGAAACTTCACCTATAAGGAACTCAGCTATTTGACAATCTCATCAATCCAGAATAAAGCCAAGAATCTGTTAAAAGCCAACAAAAGAGACTTCTGAGAAGGCCAGACAGAGGTGATCAAAGCCCACTCACTACATCTCATGCATTTAAATATAGAAAGAAAAAAGTCATAGACCTTGAATTAGAATATTACCATGTTTTCCTTTAGTATAAGTTAAATAACTTGCCTGGAGGGTGCAAAGCCTGAAGGGGCTGCTGAGGCAGATTGCAGTGGTTGATTGGGACTGGAAACTGGAAGGCCTTAATTCAGGGTCATTAGGTAGTCAATGAGCTACTGAGAAGGAGAGAGACTTTATCAGACACGTTCTTTAAGAAAAATAATCTGAGTAGAATATATTTCAGAGGCTGGAAATCAGAGGCAGTTACCGTACTATTTCATTAGTCCAGAGACTATGGCATTAGCACGGGTGAGCTAGGGTATGGAGAGGAAAGTAAAGTCTTAAGAAATATTATGAAGTAGAATAAAAAGGAATTGTTTTGGTTGAGAGAAAATTTAAAGGTGTCTTGAAAAATTTAAGTCTGTGGGGGTAAAATGGTGCTACTGACAGAATTAAGAAATACAGGAGGAAGAACAGGTTTGGGTGAGGGTGGAGGAAGATGGTGAATTCAAGTCTGTAATTTGAGGTACAAGTAGAATATCTAGGAGAAGATGTCTAATAGGAGCTTCAAATGCAGAGCTGGACTGTCTCTAGGACCAGGTATAAAAGCAAAGACCATAATAGCTAATATTTACTGAGTACTTACTAGGCATAAGGCACTCTCCTACACATTTTTCATTCATTCAATGTTCACAACTCTCCCATAAGGTAAGTACTATTTTTAATCCATATAAACATTTATTTTTAATAAATTAAAAATGTAGGGCTTCCCTGGTGGCGCAGTGGTTGAGAGTCCGCCTGCCGATGCAGGGGACACGGGGTCGTGCCCTGGTCTGGGAAGATCCCACATGCGGCGGAGCGGCTGGGCCCGTGAGCCATGGCCGCTGAGCCTGCGTGTCCGGAGCCTGTGCTCCGCAACGGGAGAGGCCACAACAGTGAGAGGCCCGTGTACCGCCAAAAAAAAAAAGAAATGTAAAATTAGTAATATAATCATTGTGAAAAATTCAAGCCAAGATAAGCATGAAAAGTCAAAAGAAAGAATAAAAGTTTGTAAGTCAAGTGAATAACAGGGTTTTTTCCTCTAAATAATGTTTATAGCAAATTAGAAGCAATTTTTTAAAAAGACAATTTAACAGAAAAGTAATAGCTGCGTAGAAAAGGAAAAAAGCATCAAAACCACAAGAAGTGGAAAAAGAATGAAAACAAACATGCCACCACCAAGGAAAAAACACACAGAAAACCTATGGCAATTTTGGGCATTTCAGGAGAGAAATAGTCTTTCTCACTTTACTAAACTCTGGGGTTCTAACTCTCTAATAGCCCACTAGATAATTGACTTTAAAATCTTATCATGAAAAAAGTTAAATGATAGTTCATGTAATCTTTTAGGAAGGCAGAAAAATTTAGTTCCTATACTATTTAAAATCAAAGGTCTTTTGCACAATGAATTAAACTGTAATGTAATCAATAAAGTCAGCAAGACCACATGAATTATTCCATGGTGGTTCCATGCTATTGAGTATCATATTATGTTTGTAACAAACTAGGTGTCAAATCGTCCTTCCCAGGCAAGCAGAGACTGGACCCAGGTTGAAATTCTACTAGCAGGGATTGGTATTGGAGTGGGTGTGGTTTTTCTGCACTTTGGGAGCTCTAATTAAAGGGGAATTAGAATCAAAGTTGAGGTAAGGGTTGGGGTGAGCCCAGGAAGTATGGGAAGTTCCAAAACATCTGGTCCAAGGGTAATGGATGAAAAAACAAAAACCAGATTTAAAGCAATGGATCACATTAGAGAGCTGCAGACAAGATGGAGTAATGAGGTTTGAGAGCAGGGACCAGAAAGACTCCCAGAAGCAATGGGCTATAGAAGGTACAAGACTTTTCTAGGGTAACGAGGGTCAAGCACAAGGTTAAAGAAGGAACAATGGGGGGCTCAATTCTTTAAGCAAAGAAATGAAAGTCTTTGCTTAAAGACTCAATGAAAATGAGTTTACAAAGAATGTGGAGAAACATCTGGAAGGCAAGAAAAGCAGGATGATAAATATCTATGTATTTCATATATATTTATCTCATTTATACTGTATTATAAATATAAACATATGTTATAAATGTATATATATGTATATACATGTGTATTTATGTGTATATATACAAAACAGAAGATGAAGGTTAGCTACTGTTCAGTGTTTACTTGCACTAGTGATCAAACAGAAAGGAGAGAAAGGAGCTTAATTTATAATGAGAGGAATCTTGTGAGCTTTTGATCTGCTTAACAATATGTATTCTGCCCTTTGCATGTGAAGATACCTCTCCAGAATTATAAGCTGTTGTTTTGTACATTCATTTATTCATTCTTTTTTAAAAAATTAATTCCTCCATTCATTCAGCAATGTTTATTGAGTGCATACTATGTGCCAAGCACCATGCTAAATACTCACTTTACACTGGCTAATAATGCAAGGACACGAACAAATAAAATAACTATAAATTGACACATGTTTATGAAGGAAAACAAGTGGGGTAATCAAGTTAATAAGTAAGACCTAGTTCAGGTTCAACAATTAGAGAAAGCTTCTCTGAGGAACTAACATTTAAGCTGGAACCTGAAGGGCAAATAGGATCAAAATAGTGAAGAATGAGAAGAATTGTTATTTCTTATCTATTGCTGCATAACAGACAACTCCAGAATTTAGTGGCTTAAAACAATAACCAGGTCCCTGTTATGGTACTCCCATAGTGTACAATAAAAAGTCATGGACGAAATACATAGAACAATTATCAGGAGACCCTGAAAGGTGGATAGAAGAAAACATGACTCAAGAAACAACCCAGCAGTGAGTTTCTTATTTTTTTGTTTTTATTTTTCCTCCTATATATGCAGGTGAATGTAGCCAGAGGAAGAAAAATAACCTCAAGAAAACAGAACAGGAAGGGGTTACTTCTCAACTCAGTTTATGAGGCCATCGCTACCTTGATATCAAATCTTGACAAAATTAGCACAAGAAAAGAAAACTACAGACCAATATCTTTTATGAACAAAGATACAAAAGTTCTTAACAAAATAACAGTATTAGCAAATTGAATCCAGCAATATATAAGAAAAATTAGGGGGATTTATCCCAGAAATACAGACAGGTTCAAAATTCAAGAATCAGTCAGTGTAACTCACTAAATTAAGGGGGAAACAAGAAAAAAACACATGGTTTTTATCAACAGATGAAGAAAAAGCATTTGGCAAAACTCAACAACCATTCATAATTAAAAACTCTCAGCAAGCCAAAAATAGAAGGGCATAAAAAAAGCCCTACACTAATATGATACCTCATGGGAGGAGACTGAATGCTTTCTCCCTAAGATCATGTACTAGGCAAGATGACTATTGTCACCACTCCTGTTGCAGCACTCTTTACAATAGACAAGACATGGAAGCAACCTAAATGTCCACTGACAGATGAATGGATAAAGAAGATGTGGTATATACATACAATGGAATATTACTCAGCCATTAAAAAGAATGAAATAATGCCATTTGCAGCAACATGGATGGACCTTGAGATTATCATACTAAGTGAAGTAAGTCAGACAGAGAAAGATAAATATCATCTGATATTGCTTATACGCGGAATCTAAAAAATAATTATACAAATGAACTTATTTACACAACAGAAACAGACTCACAGACTTAGAGAAGGAACTTATGGTTACCAGTGGGGAAGGGATAGATTGGGAGTTTGGGATTGACATGTACACACTGCTATATTTAAAATAGATAACCAAAAAGGACCTACTGTAAAAAATAAAAATTAAAAATTAAATAAAAAAATATCATATTAGAGCTCCTAGCAAATTCAATAAGGCAAGAAAAATAAATAAATGGTATTCAGATAAGAAAGGAAGGAGAAAACTATATTTATTCATAGATGACATTATTGTACATAGAAAATCCTATGGAATATAGAAAAAAGCTCCTAGAACTAATAAATGAGTTTAGTAAGGTAACAGGTTTCAAGGCCAACATTCAAAAGTAAATTGCCTTTCTATAGTCCAACAAAGAACAATTGGAAACAGAAATGTTTTTAAAAAAGTAACATTTACAACAACTTAAAAGATTGAAACATTTAGCTATAAATCTAATAAAATATATTCAGGACCTCAACCCATACCTCACATCTTACACAATAATTCACTCAAAAAAGATCTAAATATACAATGCAGGGCTATAAAACCCTTGAAAAAAAATTATAGGAGAAAAATGTCCTTGACCTTGGGCTAGGCAAAGAATTCTTAGATAGTACACCAAAAGCAAAATCTAAGAACAAAAAAATAAATTGTATTTCAACAAAATTTAAAATTTTGTTTTTCAAAGGATATCAATGAGAAAATGAAAAGAAAAGTAACAAATTGGGAGAAAATATTTGCACATTACATATTTGACAAAGACTTTGTATCCAAAAAATATAAAGAACTTCCAAAACTCAACAATAAGAAAACAAAGAACTCAATAAAAGCATAGGCAAATGATTTGACCTAACATTTTGCCAAAAGGAATATGCAGAGGGCAAATAAGTATGTGAAAAGATGTGCAACATTAATGGTCATTAGGGAAATGCAAACTAAAACCACAGTGAGTTACCATTAGAATGGCTAAAATAGAAATACTGAAAATAGCAAATGTTGACAAGGATGTTGTACAACAAGAATTCTCATGTATTGCTGGTGGGAATGCAATATGGTACAACCACTCTGGCAGTTTCTTACAAGTTAAACATACACTTAGCATATGACCCAGCAATCACACTTTAGTAATTTATCCCAAATAAATAAAAAGTTATTTTCAACCAGAAACCTCTACATAAATGCTTAAAATATTATTGTTAAAAATCACCAGAAACTGGAAACATCCACAAAATACTTCAGTGGTTAGTAAATCCATACAGTGGAATACTACTCAGCAACAATAAGTAACAAACTATTAATACATCAACAACATGAATGATTCTCAACTGTATTATACTACTTGAAAGAAACCAGTCTCAAAATGTTGAATACTGTATGATTTCATTTATGTGACACTAACAAAAGCAAAACTATAAGTTCAGAGAAGAGATCAGTAATTGCTAGAGTTTGGTGGGCATGGAGTTATGACTACTGAGGGGTAGTACAAGAAAATATTTTTGGATGTTACACTTTTCTGAATTAATTTTTGGTGGTGGCTTCAAGAATCTATGCATAGGTTGAAACCCATAGAACTGTAAACCAAAAAAAAAATTTACCGTATGTAAAATTTTAAAAATAAGGTAAATTTTAAATGGCAATAACCATTTTATTGCTTACAAATTTGTGAGTCAGGAATTTGGCAGGGTCCTACTAGGATGGCTCTTCTGTTCCTTATGGCGTCAACTCAAATGGAATTCGAAAATCCAAGACAGCCTCATTTATATTTCTGAGTCTTGTTGCTGGTCATCAGCTAAAACCCCTTGGTTCTTCTTCATGTGACACCTTTTTCTGTATATGGTCTATTATTGTTCAGGGTCTCTCTCTGCATGTGTCCTCTCACTTCAGCCGGATGGCTTGAACATTTTTACTTAGCAGCTGGGTTCTGGGAACAAAAGTGGAAGTTACAAGGCCACATAAGACCTGGTTTCAGAAGTTCCAGAATGTTACTTCTATTGCATTATATTAGTCAGAAATCTAGTCTATTAAGAGGGGGGAAAATGGCCTCTATCTCTTGATGGGAGGAGTGGCAAAGTTTCATTGCAAAGGGGTGTGGATGCAAAGAGACGTCATTCACCGTGTGTGGGAGTGGAGTAAGGAGGAGTACAATGAATATTCCATGGCATGCCCAAAGGCTCTGAAAAAGCTGAAATAAGAGGAAACTAAAAGAAGGTCATTGTGGCTGATGATGAATGAAAAGAAGTTTCAAGAGGGATAAGGTAGGAGGAAAAGGTAGAACAACATCATGTGGGATCTGACAGGTATTGTTGTGAGTTTGGTTTTATTCTAAGTGCAGTAAGAAGCCATTGAAGGATTTCAAGCAGAGAAAATCTGATACAGTCTTGCTATGTAGAGCATGACTGTTTGCTAAAGGTGAATAAAATTTAACTAGAAGTTGAGTAAAGAAGAAAATCAATCAACATTTCTTTTCCCCTACAATCATCATCAGCACCTTCAGGGTGAAAAATATATTGATGTCAATAGAAGTTTTCTTATTTTTGTGCCTCGTGTCTCACATCACAGTTTTCCAGGTTTCTCTTGTAACACAATAGGGTTTGAGGTAAACTATGTTTCAAATCGACTTTGCATCTTTTTCAGTGACCTGGAGATTCTCTTGGTTATCCTATTATTTATTCATACCTGCTTCTACTGTACATACTGTGGCCCTGGTGCTAGCTTTAGGTTTGCAAATTTTCTTTCCATACCTGTGAATAAAGCCACGAAGATGGAATTCACCTACCCGAAGTATTTAATTATATTAACTAATGTTCTTGGACCAGTGTAAGAAAGTGGCCAAGTATAATGAATAAGACAGACACGACCTTGGCCCTTACTGCTCTTACAGTCTAATGAGGAAGACAAAGAACAAGTAATTATAAGTAGGATGAGTGTTACCAAAGCAAAGTACTAAGGTGTGTTTGAAAGAAGGAGCTGACCTAGAACTGATCATGGCCTGATGACAAGAAGACCAGTCATATTGGAACAGAGGGGCATTGTATAATAAAGAATTTGGCTAGACTTTGGTCTCTAGGAGGTAACCTTTAACTCCTTGGAATTTCCTGAGTGATCAGTGTATTTGTTGTTCCTGGTAGAAACCAGAACTATGCCTGAATTTATGCTTATGAGGGGACTCAGGATGGGGTTAACTACTCTGGAAGAACCAACCATGTGATTATAGCATTAGGGCTTGACCCATGTGGTATCAGCCTGACATGTGGGGAGGGGAAGGATGCTGGAAATTCAGTTCAATCCTGTGGTCAATGATTCAATCAATTGTACCTATGCAGTGAGACCATAATAAAAACTATGGACACCTGTGACTTGGGTGAGCTTCCTGGTTAGTGATACACATGGGTGTGCTGGGAGGGTGATGGGTCCTGAGGGCAATGGAAGCTTTGCATTGGGACCCACCCAGCTCTGGCCCTATATGTCTCTTCATTTGCCTGATCCTGATTTATATCTTTTACATATAACTGTAACCATAAATATAGTTCTTTTCTGAGTTTTGTGGGTCCTTCTAGGGAATTCTTGAACCTGAGGTGGTAGTGGGAACCCCTGACTTTGTAGTCAGTTGGTCAGAAGTGCAGCTGTCCTGAGAACTCCAGAGCTTGTGGCTTGAGTCTGAAGTGAGAGGAGTCCTGTGGAGGACTGTGCCCTTGACCTGTGAAATTTGACCTAACCTTGGGCAGTGTCAGAATTGCACTGCAAGGCCAATAATGGGAAATCCAGTTGCATTGACAAAATTGGGCCAGATTATGGAAGATTTAGATATCAGGCACTAGACTTGGAAAGGGAACATTGTACAATATAATAAAATAACAAAACCTTAAATTTAGTTAGCCTTTGCCATGTGTCAGACACTTCTAGGTATTTTTTAGGTACCTTAGGTATCTTTTCCTTACATTTTATCTCCTTCTATCCTATCGTAGGAAGCATTAGTAATTATTTTATAGATGAGTACTAACCAAAAAAAACCCCACAAAAATAACGATGGATTCTTCACTAGTCTAAGATTTACCATTCATGTGCTGCTGACCTTGGGAAGACCATAACTTTCATGACCTCATCAGCCCTTCCATCCCTAAGATTTTATGATTGCACATGGTTAAGGTGCATTCTAAAAAGTCATGGGTTATTAAAGGAGTCTCTAAGAGCACATTTAAATTTGGCCATCCATTTGTATTTTCAACAAATATTTACTGAACATCTGCCATGTGCCGTACACTAGGCTATGCTTTGGAGATACAGGGATAAGCAAGGTATGGTTCCTTCCCTCTCAGAGCTAATAGTCATTCCCTCAATACCTGTACTCTTGGGTAAATTCCCTTTTTATTTCATATGAGTTTCCGTTTAAATGAGCAACCTGAAAGAAAGTGGGTAGATCACAAAAAGGCAGCAGATTACAGGGCGGGTGGAGAAGACTGGCAATGAGTTTTGCCTCACTATTAGGAGAATGGAAAATTGAATGGAGGCAGAATGCTAAGGACAGACCGTGGGCACGTGAGAGTCACGTGATTTCTGGCATTAGGTAGTGATCTTGTGGAGCAAACCCAAACAATAGTATGTGTGTGGATTTTGTACCTAAGTGACAGGGAGGCGGGGCAATACCCCCTCTACATTTTTACTCTCATCTGACTATACAAGGAACACGACCCCAGTTGCACAGCCTAGAAAAAGAAGGAGAGCTTTAGATTTGCAGCAGAGAATTCAAGAGGAGGAAGACACAAGACTGGCTCGCCAGGGTGACGTTAGACACGCATAAAGACTAGATCAATGTTTCAGAGTTTGGTAGATATCCAGAACCATTTGGGGGTACTCTGTGAACATACAGTTCTACCCTAGACCTTTCAAATCAGAAGTTCTAGAAGAGATTTAGGAATAGGGCTTCCAAGATCACTTTGATGCTCTGTTACACTTGAGAACCACTTGTTTACCTGCTTGGCAAGCAAGGAGGTGAATAAGGACTCAAAGAGAGCTGTCATCAACAATGGCCCCTTTGCTCTCAGGACATTATTCTTTTCAATGGTTCGGTTTGGTTTGTAAAGCAACTGATGTATGGATCCTGCTTTTCCCTTCTTCCACCTGTGAATTTTCATTCTTAGTTTCTTTTGTTGGCATCTGAAATCTTGGGAGTTAAAGGGACAATGTGTTTTGTATTTATTTGGAGCAGGGAGATCATTTCTGCCTTGTATAGTAGACATAGACTGGGTACTTTTGGTGAAAATCTCAAGGATGGGGTGGAAAGTAGATTTTAACCATCAAAATCATTTGAACTAACCAAATCAACAATAAATCACAAACTCGTTTTCTGTTCAGAGGGGAGAAGACCAAGGCACTGGATGTGCAAATTAGCCAGGCCATGACTTGCTGGCTCTGGTTCCTTTTGTAAACAAAAGCAGGCCTGAATTCGATCAAACATTACTTGTTAAAGTAAACTAGCAGAAAGCTGGTGAAAATTAAAGTAGAACAGAAGATGTTTTCAATAATTTCATTCTCCAGCCTTTAGCTTAAAAAAAAAAAAATCTACCCACCATTCCATTCTATGGGGCATGTCCTTCTTTTCAAGGCACTTTCATGAAAATTAAAGAATTTTAGTCATACACATACTGAAAAATGCCACCTGTAGTATTGGGTAAATTGCCTTGAGAATAAAATTCTGAACACTATTATTTGTAGTTTGGACAATATTTCTGTAGGCTTTTAGAGACTTTTTAAATGAGGGAAATGGGACCCAATAGGTTGACTAGGTGAGAGACTAAATTGTTTGATAAATACCATGTGTCTGGTATGTTATACTTGTTTGAAGTGACACTGAGAGATTAGTTGTTTCTAGACATTTTTTGGTTAGGTCTTTATACAGAGCTGATGAGTTTCCCCTCAAAACTGAACAAAGCCTGAGGGGTTTTGCTTTATGGGGCTAGAAACAAGCCGGACCTTTGCTTTTGCCTGAGGTGAAGTTTTCCTCTGAGGTGACAGGTCCGAACTTTCTCAAAGGGGGACAGTGGGATTACCACCAGAATCCCTGGATGAAGGGAAGTGCTAATTATTAAGCCCTAACTTAAAAGTCTCAGTAGGAATTTTCTACTTTGCATGTGGAACTGTCATTTTGGAGGTTGTGTAGGGACAGAGATCCAGAAGGTCATTTCTAAGAGTTTTGGGACTAGGTGTAGCCAGGCTGTCCACCTAGGCCAAAAGCAATCCTGAGTCATTGCCTGAAACTGCCTCCACCTGTGAGCTTGTGGTATGTTCCAGCAACTGCAAGAGGTGTTGATTCATTTCAGGCCTAGTTTGTCTACGATGAAGTTCAACCCACCACAGATGGACTCAGGGGAACTCCACTGTGGGCTCCAGGTCTGTGATTCATGTTTTGCCTGTGCTTTTCTCTGCACTGTTGATAGTGAGGTAGACATCAGACGTGTTTAGGTCAAAAGATAACGCACAGCACCTCACCACAGTGCGGAACAGAGGTGGGCAGGAAGATCTTGCAGGCACAAACCAACTGCTGCTGATGAAATAACCAGCAAAGTGAAACAACAACTACACGAGCAACAGCATTCCTCTGCTCTGGAATCAGATCCAGGAGGCAGACGTTTGTGGTGGTCTCCCCACAGACCACACACCAACATCTAACCCTGGTGCAGAAGAACGTGGGCTTCTCCCTACTCAGGTACACCAGCTGACTGTAGAATACTCAGCTTGGGGTGAATGCAGATGAGCATCCTCCCTGCCCTACCCATCAGAGCTCTTACGAATAGAAGAGGATTCATTTAATGCTTAATGATGATTTGGATATAAAATAATCACCAATTAATCTTCTATAGACACTTTTATTGTGGGTCTTCTTAGAGACAGTGCACGGGTTGAAATGACCTCTTGTAATTCCGTCTTATCCTACGGTCTCATGATGATTTGTTGCAATGACGTCAAAGGGTGGAAACCATTTTCTCCTGACACTTTAGGTATCAGCCATGGGAGGAGCTTTTTCTACTTCAGGGTTGTGGCTTTGCTCTGGGAGTTGACGGTTCTATTTTGAGAAATACTAAATTGTTATCTTTCATCCTGGTACCCATCAATGACATTGGCCCAGCAACCAGTTACAAAAGTAACTGGGCTTGCAAAAGGTCCTTGGGGGAAAATGTCCTGGCTCAGACTCTAATAGTCCAAGGAAACAAGAACAGCTTCCTAGCACCCCGACCTTGATGCCTGCCTTGCTGGGGTGAGC
>NW_006770037.1:1661648-1678008 GCF_000442215.2 Lipotes vexillifer
GCAGGAATGATGTTTGCACCATCTCGTATCTCCGCCTTTACTCCTTGGTGTTTATTCCATTGCTGAAACCCTCAGAACATCACTTTTTCTAGCACATATTGTTTGTCTGAAAATACACCTGGAGCGCTGCCCAATTTGGAAATGACTTAAATTACAAAAAAAGCACAGCTGTCTTTAACAGCTCTAGGAGTTCATGCAATGAGCCTACAATTTATTGAGTAGGATTAGATGCTTATTGCCTATGACACTTTAAATACCATTACATTGAAGTTTATACAAGAAAGTCCAAGTTTAAAACTGGAATCTTAGCAATAACAGCTGGGCCATTTGTTTATGTGATAGGCAGGAAAGAATGACTTCTGTAATCTTTGTATTTGGCTTCAAGATTCTGCTTAGAAAAAAAAAAGATGGGGGGTGAAGAGGCTAATTTCGGATTGTCAAGCTGAGCTGAACACTGCTGGCTAATTTGTCCCTCATGTTAAGACCTCTGCCAAGGTTCCTCTGTATCCTCTTGCTCTCTCACACCTGACAAACCAGCGCTTGAAATACTGTAGCCCACCTCTCTGACAGCAAGGGGTATGTCACTAGCTAGCTTGCAGCTCTCTCCCCCAGGCGGCTCACATTCCGCATTTTGTTTCTAGCATGAAAGACTTTGTTTTAAATCATAATAGCAACCAGGCTGTAATCACATTAGAGCGCACATGGAGAACTTGCAAAAAGTCATGTGTTTTGGATTTGACATTCTGATTTATGGTTGTGTGCTCCAGTTACACAGCTGCAATCTCATTTTCCGACAAAGATGTTTTCTATTTTTCTATTACTTTGCTTCACCCTGTCTTTATGTTGGGGAAAATGAAAGCCACCAGGTGAAGTCATAACATAACTACAAATGTTTTCGTGTTTGGGTTGGAGAGCGTAATAAATGGAGTATACCGGCATTTCAAACACAGCTTGTTATTTTTGAATAAAAGTGTAAAGGGAGTTGCTTACTTAAGGTAATCGCAAATTAAATAGGTACGTGGAAATTTGTTTGTAAAACCCAGAATTATCCTACAAACTTTCTATCTCCATCATCTGATATCAATTTCCTAGGAGGGAATGGATGGCAATGTTCCATTTTAGATATTTAGGTAAATGAAGCCCCCTACTTAGTATGCTCACTTCACAAAATTCTAGTAAGTTCAGGCTTAGGAACTCATAAAGATAACCTCTGCCAAACTGGACATTGCGCAAATAAGGAAAGTGACTCGCCCAAGGTCACACAGCTATTTAGGGACAACGCTTAGACTACAACTTAAATTTCTTTCACCCCAGTCCAATCCATTTCCCACCACTCCGTTTAAAAGCAAGTAAAACCGTACTTTTTATGGTAAACCGACCACCATCACAAATAATATTCCAAACAAGTCTTCTGTTAACATATGAAAAAGAGGGATGGGATAGGGAGAGTGGGAGGGAGGCTCAAGAGGGAGGGGATATGGGGATACATGTATACATAGAGCTGATTCACTTTGTTATAAAGCAGAAAGTAACACACCACTGTAAAGCAATTATACTCCAATAAAGATGTAAGAAAAAGATTACCTACCACAAAAAAAATAAAGGTTATACTCCATGTATATACAAAAAATATATGTAGTAACACACCTGTAAAGCAATTATACTCCAATAAAGATGTAAGAAAAAGATTACCTACCACAAAAAAAATAAAGGTTATACTCCATGTATATACAAAAAATATATGTATATATGAAAAAGAAAATTCCTCTTACTCTTTTGGGTTTTGCTTCAAGTCTAAACATGTTCTTGTTGTTGAGTGTGGTGAAAATTCAGACCCATACTTGGTTCATCAATACACATGGCACAGTGTTCTAACTTGCTCTCATATTTGGAGTACATTATTGTCAACAAGTGTAACAATCTTGAACTCAAATATGTTAAGATTTAACACATTTCAGTTCTTCATATTTGAACAATTTCAAATATAGTTATGTTTTTAGCAATTCAACAAAGTCTTGAGCAAAGGGTAAAAATTATTTGTATAAGAAGAATTTAAAAATACATAGTATGAAGGTACGCATGGGTACAAATGGTCTGATTGACATGGAAATCTCTAAAAAGAGTAAAAAGAACATTAGAGCTCTATTGTTTGGATCATCATTTTGGTGCCCATTTTCCTCTCACATAGATTTGGTCTTTGCTTTCTTGGAGGATTTTGGTTTCTGGTCATTAGGTCACCATAGTTTTTCTATAGAGAAGAAAATCCATATACATCGTGATTAAATATAATCTTTATTAGGAGGATTTTTGGGCTTCCCTGGTGGCGCAGTGCTTGAGAGTCCGCCTGCCGATGCAGGAGACGCGGGTTCGTGCCCCGTTTCGGGAAGATCCCACATGCCGCGGAGCGGCTGGGCCCGTGAGCCATGGCCATTGAGCCTGCGCGTCCGGAGCCTGTGCTCCCCAAATGGGAGAGGCCACAACAGTGAGAGGCCCGCATAACGCAAGGAAAAAAAAAAAAAAAAAAAAAAAATTAGTAGGATTTTCTATTGTAGATAAGGATTCAATTTTTTTCCTTTTATTCAGGGAGTGGAGAAAGAATGAGGGACAAACAGTTTTACTTACTACTTTTAGCTGAATGCACATGAGCAGATTACTATATCAAAGTTTTAGATTCTCTTAGCTGTATGAGAATAATATTTAGCAGGTGTAGTAGACATATTTCTGGTGTTGATACCCCTCTCCCCCCAACCTCTATTCTTCCCTTTTCCTGCCAATAGCACCAAGATTTCCTTTTGGTGAAGTTCCTCCTACCTCAGTCTCATCCATGAGACAAACATCATCTTACGTGGAGCTCAAAGGGTGAGCTGATCCCTTAGGCCAATCACCTTGTCTCACCTGCTCCTCTGTGACAGTGATGGCATATGGGTGGACACGTGACAAGGTGGGCCAAGAAGACTGAATCTAAGGGCTTCTGAGGACCTTGCCATTCAACGTGCTGTGGTAAGAATGTGAGGCCTGGAACTTAGCAGCTATTTTTTTTTTTCTTCATACATTTATTTATTTATTTACTGGCTGTGTTGGGTTTTCGTTGCTGCGCGTGGGCTTTCTCTAGTTGCAGAGAGCAGGGGCTGCTCTTTGTTGCGGTACACAGGCTTCTCATTGTGGTGGCTTCTCTTCTTGTGGGGCATTGGCTCCAGGCATGTGGGCTTCAGTAGTTGTGGCACACGGGCTCAGTAGTTGTGGCTCGCTGGCTCTAGAGTGCAGGCTCAGTAGCTGGGGTGCAGGGGTTTAGTTGCTCCGTGGCATGTGTGGGATCTTCCCAGACAAGGGCTCGAACCCGGGTCCCCTGCATTGGCAGGCAGATTCTTAACCACTGTGCCATTGGGAAGTCCCAGCAGCTATGTTTTTTAAATCTCAAGGGGAGAACCTGGACCTTCTGAGCAGCTGACATTGAGGAAGGCTGAAAGGAGGGACAGAGAAGAACAAATTTCGTGTTATGTGGGTTGAGCTGCTAGATCAAGTTTCTGCTGATCAAATCTACCTGGATTTCTAGTCACATGAGATTTAAAAAAATATATCCTATTTTAAGGTTTTCTGGCATTGTAACTGGAAGGCTCCCAAACTCCTAACTAATATACCAGGGAAGTAAAAAGAGTGAAGTTTCAATCTGAACCTAGATATCAAGATGGTCTTTTAGAAAGAAGTGCCTTTGTGGAATCTCATCTATCTCATAGCGAGGATTGCGCTTATGTATGTCATCAGCACAGTGACTGACCAGAGTGGGTGCACCTAAGAATTGTAGCTATTGTTATGATGATGGTGATTATGATTGCTAGAGTATGGGTTAGAGAAATTATTTGGCAAATACAGAGAAAAGATGCTGGGAAGTGTATCTTTGGCTGACATGATTAAAAATAAGCAAGATTATTGTTAATTAAAACAATTTTACTTTACCACAATGTTTATGTAAAGACAGACTTTAAAATTTGCCTAAATTTCCCCACTTAGTATTAAAAAGAAGGTCTGCTATTAAGTTATTCTCAACCTCTCATTGTTTCTTTCATGGGTCTTTAGTGAATGGTGAATTCCCCTTCACCCCACCCGCCATTATATTATGATAAGCTTAAGGCTGGCTCGAGATCCACATTGTTCCAAGAAGACAATACCCTCAAATATAAGCAGCTTTTCTTAAGCCAAATGCAAAGTACTATTTCGATTGTCCTTGAATTTTTCAGGGAACGTCAGTGTGTGGTTTCTGAAGGTAGGGACATAGCTGGGAAATGCTGCAAACTCCATTAATCCCCCTATTAGTGCGTGAGAAACGATTTCCATTTCCTACAGGTAATCTGCCGATTATAAAATTTGTCAACCAAATCATGTATAAAATTTGTATTGACAAACTCTTACAAATAATATAACTCTTGTTTGAAATAGTTTTGTCAGAAAATTGGAACTACCTGTATACACAAAATCTGTGGGTCCTCAAAAGTCACTGAGTTTTTTACTTGTTTTTCTTTTAGTGTGTATTATCCATGACCTACAGGATAGATAAAGCACGATGTATATTGTGTTTTTTCCTTTTTTAACATCTGTATTGGAGTATAATTGCTTTACAATGGTGTGTCAGTTTCTGCTGTGTAACAAAGTGGATCAGCTGTACATATACATATATCCACATATCTCCTCCCTCTTGCGTCTCCCTCCCTCCCACCCTCCCTATCCCACCCCTCTAGGTGGTCACAAAGCACCGAGCTGATCTCCCTGTGCTATGCAGCTGCTTCCCACTAGCTATCTATGTTTTTATCTTAGAATAATTTAGGGCAGAATCTGTATTCATATACCCTTATTTATCACCAATCTTTTCACCATCATCATAGGTCGGTAATGTTTATTAAATTACCCAGAGTGTTATGTGACTTAGCTAACAGTGGGTAGGAGATGATTAAACCACCTCAGGCGCAAATTTACTGATACGACACACTGCACAGAGGGACTTACCAAGAAGATGATGAAACTTAAGATTTAGGACCTTATACTTGCATGTCTTTTCTAAGGACCTGAGATAGACCGTAGCAATTTTTACTTGTAATTTTCTATTTGCTTTCCTAAAGATGGCTTCCCCAAACTGTGTAAGCCTCAGGTGTCACAGAAACAGGGAATATCTAAACTCCGTGTTTCTTTCCAGAGGTAGGAGGAAAGGGGGAGCAAAATCCATTTTAACTTGTATTCCCAATCACGGTGACTTTTCTACGAACAGAGTGTTTAAAATACTCCCCTTTTCTGGGGGTGCAGAGAACACAGCTTCAGAAGCAGCACCTTAGCAAGCAGCTCATGTTAGCGAGAGCAAGTTGCAGGGCTGTGCAGCCATTCCTGGCAAATATGCAAATCTGTGGGCTCTGCTGGGTGGTGATGGTGCATTTTATGCATCAGCTTGACTGGGGTAAGGGATAAGCACATAGCTGGGAAAGCATTTCTCCGTGTGCCTGTGAGGGTGTTGCTGGATGAGATTCGCATTTGAATCTGCAGACTGGGTAAAGAAGAGCACCCTTACCAGTGCAGGTGGGCATCATCCAATCCACTGAGGGTCTGAATGGAACTAAAAGGTGGAGGACAGGAGAATTTGCTCTGTGCTTGAGCTGAGACATCGTCCTCTTCTGCCCACAGACACTGCTGAAACTAGTTCCTGGGCCTTCAGACTCAGGCTGGGACTTACACCATTGGCTCCTCTGGTTCCCAGGCCTTTGGGTTTGGACTGAAACTACACCACCAGCCTTCCTGGGCCTCCAGCTGGCAGATGGCAAGTCACGAGGCTTCTCAGCTTTCATAACAATGTGAGCCAATTCCTCATAATAAATCTCTTTCCATATATCTGTATCTAGGCTCTTAGTTTTGTTTCTCTGGATCATTCTGACTAATACATACAGAGCTGTAGAGAGTAAGGACTTCTGTGATTTGTCATCAGTCTTGGGATAGGAAAATGATAACACAGGGTGAGCGTAGCATGCAGGCGTGAGGACATTGAGAAGAGGACCCATGGAAACAGGAAGAAAGTGAGTGTAACCAGACCAAACAGAGATCTCTGTTTTCAACAGGCTACTTAAGTGTCTGTGTCAGCCTTTTGTGAAAGGAAATTGGCAATTAGCTTCGGAACCTCTGCACATCCTTTGGAAACTGCAGCTTTAAGCTAATTATATAGTGTCTGGATAGTAGGATAACCATATAATATAGTACTCTACTATACCATATATGTAGTAGAATGTATTTATCATTTTACAGCACAAGTCATTTATGTAAAACATTTCCGTAATGATATTCACATATGAATACAAGCTCACTTAACATACGCTCAGACAACACAAATAAAGGAAAAGTCCACTCCGGGCTGTCCCCCTTCCTCCTATATCCCCTGTGTTAATTTCACTCATCTCCTTAAGAGGGGGAACTCATGTCATCAGTTTGTGTTATGTTCTCCCACACCTTTTAATACATAGGTTTACATTTGAACTGCAGTTCAATGTAGACGTTATTTTGTTGAACTTTTCGTATCAACTTAAAAGAAATAAGTATAGAGTATCCTACAATATAGGCGCTACAACTTTCATTTTAAATTCAACAATATATATTAAAGATCTTTCCATATCAGTACATGTACATATCTTTTATAATTAACTGCTGCAAAATATCCTATAGTGTGACCATACCAATACTTATTTACATATCCCCTAATAGATCTTTTGCTCTTACAGTTCATACTGCAATGAATATTTGTGTGTATTTTTCGGTGTATTCATGTGTGAATTTCTATAGGGAAGAGTACAAAACAGTAGAATTACTGGGTCAGTGAGTCCTTATACCTTACTAGAAGCTATCAGATTGTTCTCCAAAACTGTTGTTCTAGTTCACACACCCACCATATATGAGGGTGCTCAGTCCCCCATCTCCTTAATAATATATGATGTTATCAATCCTGTTAATATTTTGCTAATTTGATGAGTATAAAGGGTTTTCTTAATATTGGATTAGTTAATTTCCAAGTTAAAATTTTGGCATCTTTTTAAGTTCTTCGTTAAAGAACTATCCTAAGTATTTTTTTATATTTAGATACTTGTAGTTGCAGCCTATCTATTATGGATGAGATTCTGGAGCCCAAAGTTGCCAAAACAAGGTAAGCAGCCCTTTCAAAATAGAGACATAGCAATGTATATTTTTGGCTAGCTGGGCTGTGTATTATTACATTGTTCATCAGAGATGGTCTCTACCTCAATATTCCAAGGGAAGACGGGAGAGACGCTTAAGTAACTAACTTTAAATACATCTAATAGACATAATTAAAGTAAGTTTAATTTTACAAACATTTATTCAGCAATTATTATGTTCACAGCCCTCTGCTAGGACTAAAAAGATAAAGACGTATGATACTTAACTCCAAGTATTTCACAGTTTACTAATGAACACTGATAGACTGAAAAATCAGTGTAATGCAAAGAATATTTCAGTAAGGATCAAATGACATAGAGACTGGTTCTCCAGAAACTTCAAGGAAAGAATTGGGATAGCTTTCCTTGAAGTGGGATATCAGGGCAGGCTTTAGAACTTGTGTCTGGGCAAGACCTTGAAAACATACAGATTTCATGTGGCAGGGGGAACACAGAAGGACATTCAAGGACAGTCAAGGCTGAGAGAACAGGGGAAGAGAATACACGTTGGACTATCCATCATCCTCTGTGGCCCAATGTGTGAGTGTGTGCGTGTGTGTTTGAGTGTATGTGTGTGCATGCGTACGTGGTGTACACAGTAAGAATGGGAGTTGAGAGTTAATGTAGGAGCTAAGCCTGGAAGGTGAGTTGGGCCTGGGATAGACATTGTTATGCAGTACAGTGTTTCTCAAAAGGCAGATTACCAACATCTGTGAACAGGTTAATCTGCTTATTTAAAATACACACCCCTGGGCTTCCCTGGTGGCGCAGTGGTTGGGGGTCCGCCTGCCGATGCAGGGGGCACGACTTCGTGCCCCGGTCCGGGAGGATCTCGCGTGCCGCGGATGCGGCTGGGCCCGTGAGCCATGGCCTCTGAGCCTGCGCGTCCGGAGCCCGTGCTCCGCGGCGGGAAAGGCCTCAGTGGTGAGAGGCCCGCATACCGCAAAAAAAAAAAAAAAGCACATCCCTAGCCTCACCCAACCAGATTAAAATATCTGAGATATGGGGCTAGGAATCTTCATTTTGAACAATATCCCCCAAAGATTTGGGATTTTTGCTTTTGTTTAAATGCACACTAAATTTGAAAATCACTCTTTCAGACAAGGGTGAGCCTTTGAAAATTTTGATCTTCTTTTGGGAGGGGTCTAAGGAAATCATCAGTTAGGGAACATCCCACAGTTAGTTGAGGGAAAAGAAAGGGAAGTGACCCTGAAAAAACCCCTACTGTCTAGGTGCCCTTGAGACATACTGTCCTTAGGATTGCTCTAATATCAGGATGCATGATGGCCAGAGCAGCCCAGGTCAAAAGCAGAGATGCGTTTAGGACCATTTAAAACCAATCTTAGCCTTAATGCTCTTTGCAAAAGGCATAATTAGGAATGTAAAAGTCAGATTACCTCTGATTAGTGAGGAACAGAGTGAAGGGTGAATCCATTAGAAGCTACTTGTAAGACACTCACACTTTAAGAACATTGCTTTGATGGCTTTCAAGGGGCTAGAATGAGGGGGAAAGGCAGCAGAACCAGTTCCTACTTCAAAGACCTGTTACAGTGTTTACCTTTTTAGGGCAATACTCTTAAATGTTCTGAAGAGTAAAAGGGCAAAAGGCTCTTTTAATTTGAATATGATTGATTTGGCCATTTACAGGTAAATTTTGGTTGACCATAAGAGTGACTCCATACTTTGAATCAACTAACATTTTTGAAATTGTTTGAATTTACCTGTATGTATTTATATTTTATTTGCATAATTCCGTAGGCTTTATGCATTTTCAAATATATCAAAGATTCTAATCCTTGCTACCAAGAGATATTGGGGCTAGGGATCTTTATTTCCCATTTGGAAATGAGACAAAAGTTAAGTGGTTTCCATCATTCAACACTAGAAATCAGGTTTTCCAATTCCAAGTTCAGGATTCTTCTCTCTAAGCTCCTTGAAGACAATTAAAATATGACAGGGATGCACTGTAGCACCTGAGGAAATTGGTCTCTGTCCCCTGCAGATACAAAGCACTTGGAGAACTACTGCAATCTGAGAGATGGAGGAGAATGGTGTACAAAGGATTCTGAGGGATGTGGCCGTGAAGATGCGGATGTGGTGAAACAGGAAGAGGCAAACTGCTGGACAACCTTCAGATTCTCCCTGCGGAGAGATGCTTGAGTTGGATTTTTGGTTGCTGTAGCTGAAGCAGAAGATGCTTCACCAAAATATCCTTCAACAGGGGAATCATCTTTTGGAGAAGACACTAGATTAATAATAGGAAGGAAGGACTGAATGAGAGTGGGGAATGAGCTTAGGGAGGTTTTAGGGGGAGAGGAGGTTCTTAGACTAGGCCACAGTGCAATAAAAAGGACCAAGCGTTTAACAACATACATGGTGTACCTACCAAGTACTGAGCACTGTGTTATTTACATACTTGGGAACAGGAAGAACAGATAGGATCCAGTAGATGTAAACTTACAAAAGTTGTCTCACTGAAGGTGCTGCCAGAGTTTCCATTAGCAAATAGCTTTAAAGAGCTTTCTGAAATAAGAAAGGGATCCCTTTTCTCCACACCCTCTCCAGCATTTATTGTTTGTAGATTTTTTTATGATGGTCATTCTGATAGTAGCACAGGGAGATCAGCTCGGTGCTTTGGGACCACCTAGAGGGGTGGGATAGGGAGGGTGGGAGGGAGACGTAAGAGGGAGGGGATATAGGAATATATGTCTACATATAGCTGATTCACTTTGCTATACAGCAGAAACTAACACAGCATTGTAAAGCAATTATACTCCAGTAAAGATGTTAAAAAAATAAAAATTAAAAAATAAAGTAAAATAAGAAAGGGATGTGGGATGTAAGAAGCATGGCAACAGTCACTAGAAACGGCAAACATGGCTAGAGCAATATATGAGTTCATGCCGGTGTTGATTTCAGCGCGTGGTCTTAGAAGCCTAGTATTTTTTAAATTGCGTTCAGCACCTCGATATTTTAAGAATATTCTCGACACTTCCTTTAATCCCTTCTCTGAATATTCATAGAGACATCGCCTAGGGCTATGAGCTCATAAATGAAATAGGATCCATTCCTTGATGCAACTGCATGGGAGACATCCAAGAAAAATCTGCTCCAGAAAATGATTTGGTGACTCAACATTGCTGGCACTCTTTCTTCTGAACCAGGCCTGTGCCAGCTTTGGTGTCAGGGGCCACTGCTGGAAGGACTGGCTTTCAACTGACTTACAACATGGAGTCTTTTTTTTTTTTCATAGTTATAAATTTTTTACTTGTGTTAAGAACTTTTAAGATCTACTCTCTTAGCAGCTTTCAAATATACAACAGTATTATTAACTACAGTCACCGGGCTGTACCTTACATCCCATGACTTATAACTGGACGTTTGTACCTTTTGACCCCCTTGACCCATTTTGCTCACCCTCACACCCCCCCGCCACCTCTACGCTGGCAACCACCAATCTGACCCCTATAACTGCAAGTTTGGTTTCTGGTGGTTGTTGTTACAACATGGAGTCTTAGTATTCCCTGGTCAGTAAGTGTCCAGCAGGGTTTTCTACCCATTAGGAGACCTTCAGTTCGATCATTTGGCCAAAATACAATTTGGGTAATCTACCAACCCAGAATTCTCCAGTAATTTCACTTGGATAACACATTGCGTTTTTTTATTCTCTTGGCCATCTCCCCCGCCAAACTTGCATCACGTTACATACTATTAAACATGTTTCACCACCAAGCTGGCTGAGGCTGCAGGTAGTACAATAATTGTGCTTTGCACTTACCACCTCCTTTCAGAAGCTAAGTTTATAAACCACTTGCCTGTCTGGCAAGAATGCAAAAGGAGGATCTTTGATTCTATCCTTCTGTATTTCTCACCTTTGAATTGCATTTGTCCTAAAGAATTCCACAGATAATGAATGGGTTTATACGAAAGGCCGTTCATAACATCTTGATTTTTTCAGTGAAAAAAATTTTTTGGATCTACACTCTCACTGGGGAGACTAAACACACATGAAATGGTGACACAGCAGACAGAACATACGAAAATGCTGTAGAGAGATGTGGTGTAGAAGTGGGTTGAAATCCACTGACTGGATTTCAATCCTCATTCTATCACTTATTAGTTGTATGATTCTGGGCAAGTCACTTAACTGCTCTATGCCTCATTTTCCCATCTTTATAATGGGAATAATGACGGTTAATTAACACATCTAATGTTTTTAGGATAATAGATCAATGATAGCTCTTAAATAAAAAGATGTATGTAAACAAAGTGTGAATTTTTGAAGGGGAGATTTCTTTGAGTTAGAATACTTAGGGATATTTCCATGGACGCTTGGATGAGGTTGATTTTGAGCTTTGAAGTTCAAAACAAGTAGAAATATTATTGTTTTTGCACTCACTGACTCCCTTCTGAAGCCAAGTTGATATCCCACTGACCTATCTGACAAGAATTTATCAGTAGTGGGTCTTTTATTCCATAATCAGAACTTTTAAAAATTATAAAATAATGTTTACTGTAAAAACATTTAGAAAATATGCAAGTACAGGGAAGAAAATATAGTTTCCTTTATCCCCTATTGACATATTCTTGTATTTCCTTCTTGTCTTTTCTTTCCTATGCATGTATTTTAATCAAAATATGGTGATGGTGAATATATAGTTTTGTGTTCTACTTTTTCACTGGATTCCAGGGGATGGCATTTTGCATTGCTGTCAATTATTCTTTAAAAACATTGCTTTTCATGTTGACATCATATTCCATCATATTAAATCCCTTGGTCATTTATTGTTATAACTTAGATTATTTATAATTTTCCTCTATTATACAAAAATGACGATGAGTATTTTTCCCCATGGGTCTTTGTGAGATTCTTTCATTATTTCCTTAGGATAATGAACCTTAGAAATGAATATATTGGGTTAAAGATTAAGGGTGTTTTTAAAACTTTGAATGTTTATGGTTAAAATGGTTTCAGAAAAGTTAAAATAAGTTATACTCTTGCCAGCAATGTTTAAGAGTTTTATACATCTCACTTTTTATTCATTAAAATTAGTATTATTTTAAAATCTTTGTCAGTTTAACAGATGAAGCATAGCATTTTCTTTTAATTTGTAACTATTTGCTTACTAGTGAGGTTGAGCTTTTTTCATATGTTTCTTTGCTTTGGATTTCTCCATTTGTGATAGTCTGTACCCCTTGTTCAATTTTTTTTAGGGGGGGTGTTTTTGTCGTTTCTATCTACTCGAATGAGCCCTTTACACAGTAATGATAGTAACTCTTGGTCACATTTGTGCCAAATTATTCCTGTTTGGTTTTGATGCCCATGAATTTTCCATTTTTATAAAGTCGGTCTAAAATTTTTTTCCGCTTGTGATTTCTTTCATTGTTTTTCAATCTAGAAAGTCTGAAATTTTGTTTATCTTAAAAATCTGTATAAGAAACGAAATTTTTTACCAAGGAGAGGTAGAAGAGATGCTTCTTCATCATTATGCTCTCTTTTCTCCTGCTCTTTCTCCTCCTACTTCAGATGAACCTATGTTAATCCAAGGCAATTCAAGACCAATGTTTGGAAAATGTGTTTTTGTCAATTCCAGAGTTTCTACTCTTGGCTCACACCAGTTTCTTGTTGAGTCTGTGGTATATCCAGTAGCCAGGTTAAGTAGAGAATATTTTCCCATAAGCTGGTAAAAAATCATGGGATATTGCTTGGCAAAGATTCAGACTTTGGAAAAGCAGTTTAAAAATTATATTTTTCTCTTGACTCAGTTTGCTTGTGACTCGACAGAATCCAATCCTCTGTTGGATTTGCTGTTTTTGCTGTTGATTAAACCCGGCTCTGTGGAGAAAACTAAAATGAACATTGTCTCATCATTCACTTTCCTGGGAAGACTGATTCCTACCCTGTACATTGCTTCTCAGCAGGTCTGCCATAAGTGGGGGAGAACTGGGGAGAGCCTACACAGTCGTATCTCACAGGAGGTTTGATGTAAAAAGATTAAATCTTAGCATTGTTTCCCAAATTATTTTGAGTGTCAGCTTAAAAGGCTTTTAAGGTTTTTTTAAAAAAAAATTTTGAACGGAAGTATTAACTGGAACCACCAGGGGTGGTTAGTTTGAGAAAAGCAATACTGTGCATCTTAAATTGGGTAGAAACTTTTATGACTCAAATTCTTCCTTTATTATACCCAGATGGTGAGAGCAGGCTGCTGTCTCTGATGCCCTGGTGGAAATAAACCATCAAGGAATGCTTTTCTAAGATGGAAGCCTCACTGAGAAGTTTAAACATGGTGCCAGCATTGCCTTTTACTTAGCATCTTGCCTGGTGCTTTATATCAGAGCATCTTTAACTTAAATAAAATTCATTGAATTCCCTGAGGTGTAAAGTTCTTCCTGAAAATTGCAGTTGCCTATATATGCATTGGGTAAGAAATTAACTAAAGATATTGCTTTATCAAATGACTACCCACCTGAAAAGATGAAGTAATCATTTGTTCATTCAACAAATTATATGTTCATTACTCATTAAGTACAAGATATCCTAATGGAGTTAGGAAAAGAAGTTGCTGTATAAAAAAGTTAAGTATGAACTCTGGGGAAAATGTTTAAAAGTACAATTCATGTCATATCTTAATGGAAAATTCATTTTGAGAAAACCTTTATTTAAAAATATAGGTTAAATACACTTGTTTAACATAGCATCAGTATTAGCTTCACATGTGTAGTCCTTAATAATTATAAAGTATGTTTACATAGGATTTCTCTTAATCTATACAGCTCTTTTGGGGACAGGTAGGAAAGGCATTAACCATCGTCATTTTACATGTTGATGAGTTGATAGCTAAAGTTACAAGGCTAGAAAGAGATGGAACCAAGAATCAAAAGTAGGTCTTTTGAGGCTTAGGCTGACCTCATTCCTTCTCTACTATAGTGCTGAAAGAGAGGAAAATAATAAATAGCTACATTTGCATGTGTGACACTTTAAAGGTTAGGGCAGCATTTTAGTGGTAATTGCTGTCATAATTTTTCTTTTTAAAAATTAATGTAAATTAGGGTATTGCTAAGCTTTCATCTCCTAGTAAAAATGAAAGAGTAGCTATGGTTTAAATATAGTAAGATGCAGAGAAATTTCCTAATATAATATTTCAAGTTTAAACATGGAACACATATTATTAAAATTTTTTTTTAGGAGGGAGATGCCCCAGATTGTCTTATCCGAGAAGTGCCTCAGGATTTCCTTTGTCTTGGGTTTTTTCTATTACATTTGATAATAACGTTTATCAAGGGATGCAAAGCTGGACTGGCAAATAATTGTAGTCACAATCACCTTAATTGTGCTCTTCCTCAAGAGAGAGGGTTTCCTCTCTGAGGGTGGTGTGGGTAGACAATGACAGGCTGGGTTGTATGCTGCTGAAACCACTGTTCTGTGCTGGAAGAATGAGCAACAGATCCAGAATGTTGGTTGTTTGACTGAGTATGGATTTTGGCTAAACCCAAAGCTTGAGAAAAATTTTAGTCATGGTCCCGTTGTTCAGTAGAAAACAGATGGGAAGAAGACTGTCACCATTTATACTTGGGATACAGTGCAGCATAGATGCAGACCTGGAGAACAATTGTTCAAAGGTCATAAAACCAAGGAACTAGAACATAGTCAATTCAATTCAACCAGTGTTTATCAGGTGCCTCCTCTGGGTCAGGCACAGGGCTGGGACCTAGGACAGTAGCAGAAACTAAGTGAAATATAGCCTCTGCAGCCATGGAACTATAGGACAGGAGAATTACTGATATTAAACGTGTGATTGATTACAAGAATGATAAAAGTCATAAATAAGAAAGGACAGGGGGGGACTTCCCTGGCTGTCCAGTGGTAAAGAATCCACCTTCCAATGCAGGGGACTCAGGTTCAATCCCTGGTCGGGGAACTCAGATCCCACATGCTGCAGGGCATCCCACATGCTGCAGGGCAACTAAGACCGTGCGCCACAACTACTGAGCTCATGCGACTCAACAAGAGAGCCTGTGTGCCATAAAACTACAGAGCCCACATGCCCTGGAGCCCGTGCACCACAACTAGAGAGAGAAAACCTGCACACCGCAACTAGAGAGAAGCCCACACACTGCAACAAAACATCCTGCATGCCTCAACGAAGATCCTGTGTGCCACAACTAAGACCTGACGCAGCCAAAAAAAAAAAACCAAAACAAAACGAAAGGGCAGGGGACTATGGGAATGAAGACGACTAAGGGGATTTAATCTAGTCTAAAGTTTGAGGGAAGACTTTAATCTTTTAATCTTTAAAAAATTCTTAAAGACAAAAGCAGAAAGATTTAGGAAAACCAAGGTGTGATGGCTAATTTTATGTGTCAACTTGACAGGGCCGTGAGGTGCCCAGATATTTGGTCAAACGTTATTCTGGGTGTTTCTGCGAGGTGAGATTAACATTCTAGATGAGATTAACATGAGACTGAGTAAAGCAGATTGCCCTCCCTAATGTGGGTGGTCCTCAACCAATCAGTTAATGAATTTAAACGATGTGTTTTAAATGTCTTTGTATCCCAGGGCTATTTTTTCTCATGTAATTAGGTCATGCCTTAGAATTAGTATGATTTATCAGAAGTATGAAGCTACTGAATATTAAGCTAATAATTTATTAAAAATTTAAAGTGGTTACTGAGGTTTGACAACATTGATTTCATATTGCCACTCAGTTGGTAGAAGAATCTATCAACATATACATATCTGTATATAACCATATATATGTAGAAAAATCTATCAACTCTATATAACCAGAGTTATATCAATAACTGGATGCTGTAGAAAGGATGAATCTTGCAGATAAGCAAACAGTTATCCAGGAAGAGTGTGAGTTACCAGCCATTCAGTAAACAGTAGTAAATATGATGTCATAGTATGAGAATAGTGAATATTGGTGAAAACAAAAGAAATAGAAAATGTGGCATTTTTCCACATAGAGCTTACAATCTAATCCTGAACCAGATCAAGTACCTTGACTACAACCACTAAAGGACCTTTAGAATAGTACAAATTTCAGCTGTGCAAACTGAAACTCACATGGGAAGGGATGTGGGGCCAGAGTGCACAGAGTTAGGTGGCGTTAATTCACTCAAGACATTCTTATTAAGAATAAATCAGGCTGAGGCATTCC
>NW_006770037.1:1678062-1723723 GCF_000442215.2 Lipotes vexillifer
GCAGTGAACAGAGACACAGTCCCTCCTGGAGTTTAGGCTTACGACACAACTGTGAGCTAGTAAACAAAAGTCATCCCCCAAATTAGTCAGTGATGCTTGTGATAAGTCTCTGGGTGCTAAGAAGTCTGGGTGCTGTGAACATGTATGAAGGTTAGGAAAGGCTTCTTAGAAGAAGTGACGTTTCAGCTCTGACAGAAAGAAAGAGTAGGAATTGAACTGACTGAGAGAGAAATGGGAGAGACTGTTACCCACAGAGGGAAGACCCCCATGTGGAAAAGAGATCAACGCCTTTGGAGAATGGAAAGCTTAGTATGTGTGGTGCACAGTGAGCTAGAGGGAGCGTGAAACAAGATATGCTAGATGATGTGGGCCTTGAAGGATCCTAAAAATATGGGAAGGCCACAACAGGCTTCACGCAAAAGGATGACATGATCAGCAGTTCATTTTTAAAAGATGGGTCTACCATGTGGAGAATGGATTGTAGGAGAGGAAGAATGGAAACATGGAAACAAGATCAGCAGTTCAAATTGTTACAGTTGTGCGGGCATCAGGTAATAGTGGATAAACCTGGGGTGTTAGCGGAGAACGTGGAAAGAGGAAGGATAAATACATTTGCTGCCAAGGTGAAATCAATGGAGTGATTACATGCAGGGAGATATGGAAAGGGAGGAATGAAAGTGGCTCCAGAGTTTTGGCTTGAGTATCTGGGAAGGTGGTAGAGTCATTTACTAATCTGTGGAAAAGGATAGAGGGGTTCGTTTTGAGAACAAGGTATGAATTAAACCGAGGATACCTCTTGAAGGAGTTGAGAAGTGAGAAAGCACTCCATAAACAACGGAAGGAAATGGTATTGAAGGGCATGAAGGCAGAAAGAAGGCCATCAATACATGTGTCTGCTTGCAGACGAGTGACAACAGAGGAGGAATCGATTGAAATGGAGAAAAGTGGAAGACCATCTCAAAAGAAAGTCAAATATACTTGAATTCAACCTGTTGTACCTAAGAAGAGATGGTACTGAAGACCACTGCTTAAAGGTTAGGTTAAAGATTTTCCTAATGCCTTGCTCAGGATGGATCCCATGGGCAGATAGGAGGGAGGCACCCTTTCCTCATTTGACACCCTGAGGACATCCAACAGTGACAAAAAATAAATAGAGCAAAATGCCACTCTAGGATATTCAGTCCTATCCAAATATTGGAATGGGGAAGGGGGTCGTAAATAGTGGGAAGAAGGACTCCAGATATGAGAAATCCTCTAGGAGTTGGTTTGAAAATAAGAACAACAGCAACGGTAATAGCGATGTATACAAGTACCGTTCATTGTGGTTTTAATACGTGCTCACTAAGCACTCGCCATGTTCAATCTCATTTAATTTGTGCAATCACTTTATGAGGTAGGCATATTTTAAATCTCCACTTGCAGTTAGAAAATCGAGTTCAGAAACATAGTTAACTTCCCAAGCACCAAGCAACTAAGAAGTGGTGGAGGCAATATACAGGTTTAGATTTGATAAACTCTAAAATTCTTGTGCTTTACAGCTAATTACTCCAAATCATTTCTGGCCTCCAGAAACATCAGGGGGCCCATGCATTGTATCCATTCTAGGAAGAATCTGGAGATGGCTCTGAGCGACCCATCTATACCAACCTAGTAGATCCTTCTGGGGTCCCACTGCAGTGGAAATAGCTGCTTAGGGATAAAGGATACGTGAGAGGACTGGACATAAGAATAGGGACGGAATCGAAGCCTCACCATTCCTTCCCCGCCACCTCAAGTACTGCCACAATATCTGTAATAAACCTCGATGCATTGATCACTGTCTTGGGTTTCATTCTCTGAATCTCTAGGGTAAGAAGGACTCTGTTCCGATAGCCCTCCTCCACCATCCCATATGCCTTCCGAGAAGTGGGAGCACTTCTACCACTTAGAAGAATACCAGTGTACATGGGCTTCCCCACACACTACCCAGCCCTTTGTGAGGCTGGGGGAGGTCGAAGAGGATAAGGGTGAGGACTGCGGAGGGACTTTTAGCTTAAACAGCCAGGAGACAATGGCGTCCGTGGAGGGTTGTGACTACAAGCTAGAAAGTACAGAACTTAAACTATACTCCACTGGCCACAGGTAATAAATGACTTCCACTCGTTTCTCTTGTATGGAAATCCAGCTGATGCCATATCTCACAGGAATGTCAATAATGACTGTTTTGTAGCCTCAGCAATTTCATTGTTAAAAGCCGTGCACCAGAGTAGAGGATGGTAATTATGGGAGAGAAGATGGGTTTTACTAAGACTAAACTCAATCTAACATTGGGTCTTAACAAATCTTGAGTTTCAAACCCATTCCACTCATTGGGAGTCCAAGTTTTCATGTGTTTGGAACACTCAGCTTCCTGCCACTATGGAAAAAGGACTTTAAAAGACTTACGAGGCTTCATAGACTTCAAATAAATCTTATGAAACAACATGTTCACGTGTTAAGTGTAAATGAGTCAGAAACATAAGGATTAAATTTCCCTTAAAATACACAGGGGTTTGAAAATGAAGGGAAAAATGCTAAGGGCAAAACGTGTTTTGGATTTTGGCAAACCCAAAACATTTGAAAAAAATTGGTTTGATGTTTGATGAACCCTAAATACAGCAGAGTTTGCTCATCTCTCGTAATGAAGACCAATAGACAATTTTTTGTGTGAGAACACAGAATCTCATCGGAGTGGCCTCTGGACTCCTCACTACTGTAGAACTTGACTGATTTTCATTTCACTAATTCACAAACTTCTTTACTCAAACGATGGTTGGTGGTCTCTCCCACACGAGGTCTCAGCAAAGACATAATAAGAGAATGCTGGAGAAGACGTCTGGGATTACTAAGACTTCATTAGTCTTATAAAATGCACTTCAGGGCATAACCACTGTACAATAAAACATTAACATAAATCATTAAAATGGAACCATGCCTTGTCAAGATAAACAAGAGGAGTGTGTTTTATGTGGCATTGTCCTTATTTCTTTAAATTGGTTCGTTCACTTGCTAATTTGCAAAACTGAACAATCAGACATTCTGTGGTATGGATTAAAGCAGTGGGATTACTCCATTCATAGATTTCCCATCAATACCCCTGATTTCTATCAAAGTTTCTAAAGTTGTAAAGCTGGGAAGAGTCTGGTGGATGCTTTAAGGCCGTGGCAGTACTATTTTTCCTCCTGAAGTGTTTCTGGGGGCTGTGAGAGAACAGAATTGGAAATGTCATTTTTGCCCCTTCGAAATCTTAGATCTTTGATGGGCAGACAGTGGCTCCCCCATTAAAACTATTCTCTCTGTTGTTATTTGTGTTGGCTTTTGATTTAAATTGAAATTTCTTTATCCTTATACTGCTCTGCTAGTCAGATTTGTGTGACTTTTAAAAGACTCTTTCATAATGTGTATCAGGAAATGTTTCAAAGACAGGCTGCTATAAAAATAGCAACAAGAGGCAACATGGATTGAGCAAGTGCTACGTGCCAGCCCTGTGCTAAGCTCATTGCATACCCTACACTGTAGAAAGTTCTATGACAGAAGTGCAATTATCTCCATTCTGCAGATGAAGAATTGGAGGTTCAGTGAATTAAATCATGGTGGTAGAGTGGCTATTTCAACCATTCATTTATTTAATAAACACTTATTAAACAATTGATTTGTGTCAGGCATTATTCTAGGTGTTGGGGATATAATGATGAATAAGACATCTCCTGCCCTCACAGAATTTATATTCTAGATGCAAGACCTTTCTTTCCTGGGAGCCTGTTCTTGACTGCTCTACACTTTCTAGGTGGTTTTTAGGTGTAGAGGGACGGGAATAAAAACTTTATATTGATTTTTTGGGGATTTGGCTCGTATGAGAGGAACAAGGCTGTTCGTGGGATATTGTTCTCCGGATAGAAAAAAGTTGCCAAAGAAGGAAAGAAAAATTCTAATGAAGAAGTTATCCTCCTCCATTTTGCAAATTAGGTTTTACTGTAAATTTAAAACTGTTTCTAAATACATTGATATGGACTTGGACCTTGAGTTTTTAAGAACGGATTTTAAGAACGGTAGGTCTGGAGGATGTTCTCTTCTGCCTTACGTGTCCAGTTGAAAAAGAACTTTGCTTTATATCTGTTAGCAAGTACTTGCTGGCATCCTTGTGACTTTCTTAACTGACTGATTTGAAATTTTAGTGATTTGAGGGTAAATGGTCAGTGAAAAACATTTTAACCCAGAAAGCTTTGGACTGAATACCTCAGCTGCATTTTTAAAACTTTTTAGGGTTTAAGAATTTGGGGATGGAAAAGGACCTAGACCAACCCTCTCACTTTATAGAAACTGGGAAACTGAGGATAGAGATTTGAAATACACTTAGCCCTCATGAGGGCAGGCCTGGTCTAAATTTCCTATAAAAGAAGCAATACAAATTTTTCTTAGACTAAATTTTACTGATTACTCAGATGTTCTCTGTGAGTAAGGGTAAGGAGTTACCCTTACACTTAAGATTGAGATAATATTATCTAGAAACTCCATTCCCTGTTTGTGGAGAGTAGAGCAACTTTCCCAAGTTTTCTGCAAATTTCCAAGGGCTCACGTTCCCATGCGCCCCTCTGGTTCCAAGTTCCCATGTTAGTTCTGTTTGTGGTTGGTCATGTCATTCCTCACATTATATTCCTATTCCATGATGTGTTGACCTACACTTGGAACTCTGAGCTTTTAGTTAATTCCACCTCTTACACACGAAGAAAGACCCAAACAAACAAACAAACTATTTATATGAAGTCTTTATGTACTTATCAGACTTCACTGAGGTTTTGGTAAGATGGAGAGGATTTAATATTGTGACATCTTAACATGGAATATTGGACATTCTTAATCTTAAAATTATCCTTGTCCCTTTCAACAAGTAAGGCTCAGTCTCCAGCCATGTTACCCCAAAAGCTCTTTCCTTCTCTTCCTTCTCCCATTTCCTTTTCTGTCTCCTTCCTCTTGGAACAAAAGCCGAGTTCTTCTATGGTCTCTATTATTTTTTAATTGAGATACAATTCACATGCCATGAAATTCACCAAAGTGAAAAATTAATATTTTTTTTAGCGTATTCACTAAGCTGTGCAACAATCACCAATACCTAATTCCAGAATATGTTAATAACTGCAAAAGCAAACTCCATAACCATTAACAATTCTCATTTCTCCAACCCCCCAGCCCCTCGCAAACATTAATCTACTTTCTGTCTTTATGGATTATCTATTCTGGACATTTCATATAAACGGAATCATACAATATATAGTGTTTGGGGTCTGGCTTCTTTCACTTAGCATAGAGTTTTTAAGTGTCATCCATGTTGTAGTATGTATCAGTATTTCTTTCCTTTCTGTGATTAACTAAAATTTCATTGTATGGCTATACCTCATTTGTTTATCCATTCACCAGTTGATGAATGGATATTTTTAATATTATAGCCATCCTAGTACATGTGCAGTGATATCTCTTTGTGGTTTCGATTTCCATTTCCCTAGTGGCTAATGATGTAGAGTATCTTTTCATGCACTTATTGATATTTGTATATCTTCTTTGAAGAAATGTCTATTCAAATCTTTTGTCCATTTAAATGAGTTATTTGTCCTTTTTAAATTTTCAAGTTGTAGTGTTCTTATATATTCTGAATGTTAGCCCCTTATCAGAAATGTGATTTGCAAACATTTTTTTTTCCATTTTATGGGTTGGCATTTCACCTTCTTGATAGTGTCCTTCGAAACCCCCAAGTTTTTGATGTCGTTGAAGTCCAATTTATCTATTTTTAATTTGGTTACTTTGCTTTTAAAGTCATATCTAAGAAACTATTGCCTACTCCAAGCTTACAAGGATATACACCTGAGAGGACCTGAGAGGGGGTCCTCAGCCAATAGCTAGCAAGAAAATGGGGACTTCAGTCCTAAAACCAGAAGGAAATAAATTCTTCCAACAACCAGTGAGCTTGGAGAGGACCCTGAACCAGCCCTGCCACCCACCCCCCTCCAAGAGAACTGAGCCTTCAGCTGACACTTAGATTTCTGCCCAGTGGACCCGACCTAAAGAACTATGAGATAATAAATGTGAGCCGTTTTAAGCTGCTAAATTTGTGGCAATTTGCTACACAGCAATAGAAATTCAACGAGCCATGTTACAAGAACTTATTTGTGGTCTTCTCTGTGACTCATGGTGAGCCATTCTTGTGAACAAAATATTACCAATATCAATAAGTCTGTATGCATAGTATACTTTATGTAAATCTTATGAGTTGTGTTTTCAGAAATAGCACATTTGGAAACAAAATAAGTCCCTAAATTAGCGATTTTGACATATGATTCTGTGTAGTGCTGATAATCTTGCTAGGATACCCAAATGTCAGGTTTTTCTAGCATTATCCAATAATTTTTTCTGGCACATTTTCCAGGTTCTGATTATTCAGTGTAGCATACAGGTCTTTATAAATATGTACTACAAAAAAAAAATAATAATATAAAATACTTTTCCTTGGTAAATACTACTAAAATAAAGAATAACTTATGATTTCAGAAATTCACAAGAATTTCTGGGAATTCTGATTTCTTGTTTCCTAAAGCTTAATATCTGTTGGGAATTTGGAAACATTGTTTAGTGTTGCTATGAGGATTAAATAAACTAATGAATGTGAAGGGCTTAGGCCACGGCCTGGATGCAGAAAGTGCTGATACACAGTACTCATGCTTAAGACATTCTGGTCTTAGACATAAATAACATGTACCTCAAATTGACTATTTGGGCATTTATGGATTTAATCGACTGCATTTTAATCTGACTTTACATAGCACAGCTGAGAGGAGAGTAAGGAAATTTAAAGCAACTGGTTAAGAAGAAATCGAAAGGGATTTGTCTTAAAGGTGGATCAGCAACCTGCAGATTTTTTGCCTCATGGGGTAGTTTGATGCAGTGAAGAATTTATTGAAAGGAATCATCATGATGTATAGTAAAGCCACTTGATGGAGCTTAAAGAAAGATGAGACAATAAGAAAGCAAATGATAACCTTCCCCCCGAAAGCCATGTCTATCTCCTTATAAGAGAGTGAACTGAGTTTGAACAGTTTGATCTGATTTGATTTGCTTGTTAGTAACAGAAAAATACTTTGCAGTACCTAACAAGCAAGACGACCTTTATAACTTAACCACAGAGCTTCAGAGTCTTAACGTCCTCCATTTCCACTAGAATATCCTCTCTTCTATCTATCCAGCCATGTTATCCTCTCAAATCTACCTAAATATTCAACTTTCCCTGGAAAAAGTATCCTGACTGACCTCATCATTCTTTTCCATTTTCACTTAGCCTTCAGGGGCTTTGCCCCTCGTTTGTGTATTTTCATCTTCAAGACCTTCTGTGTTCTTTGGTCTGAGGGAGCTATTTCCCCCCCCCCCATTAGATTATGGGGTCCTGTGACAGAAGAAGTCTTTTGTGTGTTTGTTTTTAATTTTCAATTTATAGTGTCCCACACAGGTGTCATTTAATTGGAGGGCATCTGTTCACTACAAATGTGTCCCAAATAAGGGTTAATGGTACATGGTAAGAATGTCAATTTAGCAAGTAAGGAATGCTTTTTTTTCAGTTAGGTCAAGATTCTCACTCAGTATGAGGCTCCCACTTTTCTGTGCAATTTCAAGTAGGACATTTTTCCTCTACAGTCATTAAATCTTTGCTGTTCTCAGACTCCCAAGCCCTCCCATCACCCATTATATTCCTAATACGAATGAGAGCTTGACGAGAACATAAATTGACAGATTGGAGATATTTCAACACATGGCAACACTTGTTTTTAGAAATAACATAGTTGTCATATTTCATTGGACAAGTGATGGGATTCAAAAATCCCCCAAAAGATTTCTTTTACAACTAAGTCTATTTTGGTAATTTTGGAGTTTTCTAGCGCCTGCTGAATGAATTTGATGGAGTTTCACCATCTTAGGAGTTTGGGGTTCTAGGAGCTGATTATGCCGTCTTTGCCACTCTTGGGTCCCAAGTGTGGGACACACAGGGTACATTTTAGCAGGTGTCGGCAAACCCCACACATGTGGTTCCTTTCCCCTACCCTTTACACAAACAAAAAGTATTTCCATTCGTATTAATTCAGTCTTGAACTTATTTTAGAAGCAGCTGGGAAAAGCCACATTTATCTTTGTCGTTATGCAACCGGCTGAAAATTAAGGAAATCATGTGGTTAGATGATTGCTGAAAAGACCCAGCTCATTAGAGATGGGCAAACCTTGAAAGGATTGACTAGGCTCTGAGAGGGCTCCTGAAGTTTGGCTACTTCTCTGAACGGTAATCAAATTAGTAATCTGTACGCAGTGGAACAGGATGTCTCGGATGGTTATTGCCCCATGAGGTTATCATCCTTTCCCATACAATTGTCTTTCCCAGTGAGGGTTCCATCATGGGAGAGTTCAGACTAAGAGCATATTATGCTGTGACTTCTGGCAGTCTCTTTCCCCACCCGACCCTGCCTCTCCTTTCTCAGAAATGGTTGGCCCATTGTCTGAGCAACAGCAGAAAATTCAGAACAAGAAAAAGCCCACAGGATGCAAACCTTTATTGCAATTTTGTGGGGATGCTGTAAGTAAAATATGATGCTGAGGCTGACAATGACTGCTACTCTAGAGAAAACCTTCTAGGTGACTTTTAGAACAAAGCATTAGACGTGGTCTCCAATGAGAGGATTTTCTAGGCCTATGGCTGGTGATAACTTCAAAGTGAGGTCTGTGCACAGAGGGAGGCATTGAGAACATTAGAGACCAAAGTGTTATATGACCTCAAATGTTTCTCTTGCTTGCTTTCTCTCTCTCTTTTTCTTCTGCGCCTGACAAATAGCCTCTGGAAGGCTCATTCCATTAAGGAAGTTCAAGGACCAATGAATTTTCCCATTACTAAAATACTATCTTTCAACATGACTTACAGCCATTTCTTTCACTAGAGTAAAATGAGTCCAGAGCGGGAAGTAGCCAGCACGTGACAGAGCCCACCAAGCAAGACTGCTAGACTTGTCCTGCATCGTCCAGATCTCTCTGAGCTGTCACTGTCATGTAAAACTGCAGATACTTTCATACTTTCATAAGTGCCAGTATCACAAATCAAGTAGACTTTCTCTTAGATGTAAGTGTCTTTTGGTTTGCTAGTAGGCATTATTTCTAATGTATTTGCTCGAATCTTCAGATGTGTAGCCATTTGGGGCCATGAAACTTCACATCTAATTACTTTGAAATTTGGTACCCTTTTATACTCGAAAAACAACAATGAAAACATTGTCCAATTCTATTCACAATGAAAATATCCCTCAGTAATTTGATTTGCAGGAAATGAAAAGTATTATCAACAGAATATGCTTTTCAAAAATTTATAATCCTTTAAATAGGCAAATCCTTTCTCCGGGATTAATAGCGTGGTTTGTGTCCTAGGGGCCAAATCCTATTCTCTGATTCAATCTTCAGATCCTTTCTAACAGTGCCTATATTGATTTCAGACCCAGTTTTGCTTAAGAATCTGAGGACAGAATTTGGTCCTGTGTTTAGAGGTCCTTAATAAGGATTTCTTTAAAAATGGAGTTTATCTAAAGTTCCAAAAGCTAAATTCTGATGTCTCAATGAATATAACAGATGTGCTTAATTTCTAGGTCATCTTTGTTTTTCTCTATGTCTAGCTAAACTTAAACTTCTCTGATCTGGAGGAACAATCTAGAAGGTTGATGCTGAGCTCCAAAAATTACTGGTGACTCTGAGTGTTTCCTTAATCCCAAATATTGCCCCCGAATATGTGTGTAATTGATCTCCCTACTGTATTTTTAGTGTTCTAGGGATTTGTTCTTTTTGAACACAATGTATATGTAAAGGTGTACTGTACATATTTATCTTCACAGAGGTCAGATGCTCTCTTTAACGAGGAGTGTAACTGGTGTTCCGCACCTCTAGGAAAGATGAAAATAACTTCTCTTAATGATGATACAGAGATATGAAGACAGTACAAATCCTAAGTTGACTTTTTGAATCACTAAACAGTGTTCACATGACAAGGAGCACAGTTTTAGTAAATGTGTTCTATGTTAATTATTTGACAAACGATTATCTGTGTATGGTATAAAGCAGATTTGTTTAATCAGGATACATCATTCCCTACCTAGAGGAGCTAACAGAATTTGCTGTACCTGTCTCACAAACTTTCGTCTGAGAAAAAAAACACATATATTCAAAAGTTCTCAGAAATGTAATATGTGCTACATTAATTCAAGAAACCAGAGGGCAGAGAGGTAGTAAGAGAATCATCAAAACATGGCTATATTATGAATACCTAAGTAGAAGAGAATCTTAAAAAGAAAATCAAGAGATTACAGTACAGTTAACCATAGTGTATATGCAATATGCATAATAAAAACATTTTTGAATGGGTATTGTGAGCCCAGAACAGCAAAAATATGTATAGGAACTGTGTTGATTAATTCTCAGAACTGCCCTATGAAGTATGATCATTGTACACCTAAAGAAAAGGAAAGTTAGTTAACATGGAAAGACTTGTCCAAGATCACGCAACTGAGTGACTCAGGCTGTATTTGAACTCATTTGTGTCAAACTCCAATCCCCATGACCCTAACTATGCTATGTGCTTCTTTCACCCCCCTCACCTCACCCCCGCTCAGTCCCTGTCTCCCAGTAACGTGCTCTGAACATCCCCCCTCTTTGCTCTGTCATCAGTTCTAACCATCTCCTAGTGCACAAATCCAACAATCATTTCTTGGTCTCAGTCCTTGAATTCTCCGTTACTTGCCTGAAAGGTAATGAAGATAATGCATGGGCTTGATACAGCATTTGCAAAATGATGGTAATAATATAGAAACTGCTTCAGACATAATGTTGTTATTAAGGTAAAAGAGGTTCAGGGTCAAGGTTAGGAGCTCATGCTGTGTGACCTTGGATAAGTTATTCACACAGCTATGGCTCATCCTCTTCAGCTGTAAAGCATCAATGATAAGAGCACTTGCCTCATTGGAGTGTTGGAAAACTTTGCTAGGGCAATGCCTTTAAAACCGTTAGCACTGTGCTTGGCTTGTAACTACCATTCAATAATCATTATTCTATGGCAGTGCACATTTGTTAGGATTATTATGTAAAAATATGCTGTGTAAACTCTTCTCTCTCCTTGAAATTCTCTCTCTCTTTGATCTCTGTAAAATGACCCTCTCTTGTCTTGCTGCCTCTCTGATGATTCTCTCTTATCTTCTAGCTTCTCTGCTTTCTGCCCCTGTGCACATTTTTTTCAAGACTTGATTCTTGGCCCTTTTTACTTTGCCACCTCCAGGATCTCACACTCCCCAGATACCCATCTGGTAATAACGTCCTGTCTTTCCCCCTTGTGCCCACCAAGCCAACACGTCACTATGTCCTCACTGCACCCTGGAATTCCGCCATCTGCACCTGTTCCCCACCTCTGTCTTTACTTCCTCGTTTCCAGCCTGGGTTGGCTGGACAAATCCTTTCATGTGAAAATCTCTCCTCTACAGACTTGGCTCTTCCAAGCATGTGATCTCCATATGCCCTATCTTTAACCATTCCAGAAGGTGGGTCATTACTGCAGGTTGTGCTTGGATTCACCACAAATCCCTGCTGTTGCATTTCAGTCGGGTGTCCAGGGTTAATTGGATATCCTTTTATTCATGTCTAGTTAATGCCACATCATATTCCCCATAGTAGCATTTCTAAATTTTTCCATTTTCCTGAAGTCTCCAAAGAAACTTCTATACCTTCATTCCTATTTCTTTACTGCGAAAATCAAGGACATCTGACCTGAGCTCCCTCACATTCACTTTTTTCCACCTCACAATTGCTCTGCCAGTGTTGTTAATCTTATCCCCCTTTATCTTCCTCTGAATTCTCCTTCACCAATTAGACTCTCTACTTACATTTTCAATCTTGCCTTCTCTAGTGCCTCCTTGTAATCACGTGTGTTTCCCATAGAGTAAAAACTTTTTTTTTTTAACCCCGCTTAACCTCTCCAGGTATCATCGTCCATGTTTCCTTCCCCTTGCTTTCATATTTCCCCAGAGAAATGTGTCCTTCATAACTTTCCTGAAGTGCATGACCTTGTCACATGCCCCCTTTTCTATGTTTTTCCTTCCATTAGCATCCATGGCGCCTCATGGTTCTGTCTTCTCAACTGATTCCTCTTCTATTTAGTCTAATTTAATTCAATCAACATGTATTCGCCATTCATTTATTTCAGCTGAGGCTGAAGAAGCCAGACACTTTCTGGCTAATTCTGCCAATGTGGGATACAGCTGATAGCAGCACTGCCACCAAATTCTCAAGCTTTCCTTTCTCTAAAACGAATTGACTTGGAATAATGAATTATGTCCTCTCCAACTCCAGGACTTGAAGAGTTGGTTGATGGTGATGACAATCACCATTGAAATAACCTCACAAAAGTTGCTTCGTGCATGTGTAACAGGCATGGTTATGCCGGGTACATCTTATTTTAACAAACACTACATCCTGTGTGTAACCTGCTAGGTATTATTCCCAGTGCTTTACAAAAAATTAACTCACTGAATCTGAAGTGGGTTACACTGTCCTGCAGATAATGAATGAAGTACCTATTGAAATAAAGCACAAATTGCTATTGTTGTTTTACTGATCTAATATTGTTTATAGTTGGATGGCGTTTATTACAAAGTGTCTGATTTCTCTTCTGTTTAATGGACAGCTTCACTTTGGTGGACGTGTATATTCTCTTTTATTTTGTTCTTTAAATAATAAAATTTAAAAAGCAAAAAACCCAGTGGGTGTTATGATTAATCCCATTTATGAAGTAGATATTATGATTAATTCCATTTCATAGATGAGAAAACTTAGAGACATTTAAATAACTAATCCAAGGTTGTATAGCCAGCAAGTGACCCAGCTGGAATTTAAACCCAAGCAGTATGGTTCCAGATTCAGCACTGCATAGGTACTCAATAAATGATTATTGGATGGAAAAAACACTTGAAGAAGTTATCTTCTGACTATTTCCAAAAGCTAATTTAAGATTTTTACTTTCATTTAAATTATTTCTAATATTTTGCATGTTCTTGCTGCTTCCCTTAATCACTTGAGAAAAAACTGTCCTTAAGATCTGGATGTGGAAGTGTGTCAGTGGGACAAAGTAAGTAGATCTCCAGATAACAAAACCACTTCAGAATTTCCTTTTGCATTCTTGTTCTCATTTTAGGCACACCTGGCATGGCATTATTGAGGGATCTTTCGAGAAGGTACCGTGCAGGAACGGTTGTCCTCTCTAGGGAACTCCGTGGCTGCTACCTCTTCAGCAGGTCTCAGCACACAGACTCCATCCCGTAGGTACTGTGGTGGCAGTAAATCCTGTTGTGTTGGCACTGCTGTCAGGACAAGGTTAAGACATCCTTTGCCAAGTGGTCTTTTTTTTTTTTTGTACATGTATTAGCTGCTATTCCATCTTGTTTGTATACCATGCGTAAGTACCTGGCAATTCTCAAATCCTTTAAGCATCAAGGAGTTCCTGTCTGGGTAGAAAAGACTGATCAGAGTGATTCACCGTCTTTTTGCTGATCACTGCTTATTCTATTATTCTGTCCTAGAATTATTTTCTGACCACACGTATGAATGGTGTGAACCAGACATGTTTGTATTTTCTAAATCATTCATGGCATCTTCATGTCTGTTCCACTGCCAATGACAATTATGACAGTTTTCTTTCCTGATTTTTCCATGCTATAAATATTTCTTCAGTAAGATTCCCTGTGATGATCATTGTTTGAGATCCAGAAACCCTTCAGGAACCAGGTAGAGCAGAAACCTAGTTCAATTCATCATTAATCCTAAATGCTGCCCACCTTAAAAAATAAGATTTCTGGTAGTTTCTGCTCATCTAAATATCTGCTATATGAGATACAAAGGAAGCACATTTAATAACATCACCAACCTTTTGTGAAGAGCAGAATATAATTTAAGGACAAGTTTCTTCAGTAGTATAGCAAACAATTATATAAAGGTTATAATTATAATAAACCTAATCATCATTATTCTGTCCTGTATTACTATTTAAATTTTTATAAACCTGTGTACATTTGAAAAAAATATAACATTCTTCCTAAGTTATCTAGGAAATGCATATTCTCTTAATATTTGTGTTAGTAGTCAAACTCTATTATAGTTACCTATTAGAAAGTTATTAATTTTTTATACAAATTACTAGCTATTATAATCATGAATAATTAGTAAGGCATTTTACTTTTACAATGATATATTTCATATTTTAATTGAAAGATATTATATTAGCAGTTAAAGCAAATAAAGTAATTTTATTTTACTCTAATGATATTTAGCACATTGACCCCCACTTGAAAGTTAATATTGAGATATTAAAATTGTCTAATTATGTCTAATCTGCTTTTGGTGTCAAAATATGAAATGAATTTTATGAAATGATAGTGTTTTCCTTTCCAACATACTTACTTAGCAAATTAAAAAGTTGGCACCTCTATTAAGAAAAGTAATCCAGGGCTTCCCTGGTGGCGCAGTGGGTTCGTGACCCGGTCCGGGAAGATCCCACATGCCGCGGAGCAGCTGGGCCCGTGAGCCACGGCCGCCGAGCCTGCGCGTCCGGAGCCTGTGCTCCGCAACGGGAGAGGCCACAACGGTGAGAGGCCCGAGTACCGCAAAAAAAAAAAAAAAAAAAGAAATCCAAATGTCACGTTTTGGTCATCTTACTAGTGCTGTTATGCTCATTGGATATGATTGTAAAACACAATCACAGGGTCACTGATCATTTACAAGTTCCAGGATAGTAAAAAAAAATATTGAAGTAGACATTCAGCTACTTGATCTTCTAGAACCTGAAGCTGAAACTGATGCCAAATACAAGATTGAGCCTGAATCCTGAAGTTTAGTGCATATTTAACATTTATCTTTTTCCATCCCAAATCCATTACTTCCCTCGTATTCTAGGTCTTGATTCCCTTGGTGTCTTTATTCCTAGGTGATCTGTCTTTTTTCTCAACTCCTGTAGATCTTATGAGAGGCCCCACTCATTTAACATTGAATCGTTATACTATTTCTTTGTAACATTTCTAGGTCCAGTGTCTTGCCTGTCATTTAATTTTTGTATGCATGCTTCTACTATCCCCAGATCAATAATAAACTCCTTGAGGTTAGGCATGGACATTACTTTCTTTAGATCCCCTACAGCCCTTAGCTCTGTGTTTTGTGAATGAGTAAATGAATGACATAATTCAACCTTTACAGAGCATCCAGAGCGGAATAGTTGTTGGGTCTGTCTTGTGGAGGGGAAGTTCTAGTGCCAGAGAGATTTTGCCAAGCTTACCATCCCATGAATTAGAGTGGAATGAGCAAGCTGGCTTAAAGCTGAGTCCCCCGTGACACATCCATACGCTTAGATCTTGTGCCATGGGAAATCCACAACTGTTGGATAACAGACGCAACTTAGTGCTGCGTCTGTGCATATATACTCTGTTTCAGAGCATCTCTTGATAAAGAACATGTATATGGGTTCATATACTCCAATTAAATATAAGTGAAAGTGACAGAGCCAGGGTTTGAACTTTGGAGCAGTTCAGCTCCAAAGTTCCAGTTTTTAACTGGTACACTACATTGCATCTTCCTGATGTATATACATAGAGCAATCATCATCTAACCCTCATGGCTCTAATAGCTAGAGAGATCAGCCTAGGCAGTGCCACAGTGCCCTGACAGGGCCCAAATACTTATTTTCTAAGACCACCAAAACTAGTCCTGGAGGGAGGTTGATGTGTAGCCTCGAAGTGAAGTTCTGTAAGAAGCTAAGGTACCCTCAGGTATGTGGTGTGGCTCAGAGTTGGCCTGAAAGGACAGCTGAGAGTCAGTCTGCCCTGTATGTAGAGTGACCATATAATTTACCATCCAAACTAAGATATTTTTGAGTGTGAAAGGAAATTCTGTAATCATCATGATGAAACAGCAACTACAAACCGATACTCTCCCAGGCAATCTCTACTGGCTGAGTCTGCCAAAATCTCTGAGGAAAGGGGAAGAAAAATGTAAGTAAACTGTATTAATGTGGGAAGTCAATTATCTGAGGGAGAATAAAGTTGGGGCAAGAGCACTATACCTAGAACAGAAATCAAATGCAGTTAATAATGTTTAGAAAAGAATCGGGCAAGTACGTATGACAGAAAGAGGCAAAAAAGTATCTAGACACGCAGAACAATATGGTAGTTGGTGTGAGGGTGAGAATAAGTCAGGGGAACAAAGGAAGCTGAGAATGGATTTCAAAAAAAATCCATGGGAAAAAAAATTGGGGAAGTGAGGCCCAGATTGATCTAATATCGGGTGTGGACATCATTGCCGTACCTTCTTGGGTTCAGGATTTCCCCTATTTTTATCAGATGATGTGCAGATATATCTTCTCAGCTGGCTGAGTTTTCCGAAACTTCCAATGAAGGAACAATAGATGTAAGTAAACTTGGGAAACTCAGGAAGCCAACTATCTGAAAGAGGATAAGATTGGGACAAGACCAGTACACCCAGGAACAAAAAATGAATGCAGTCAATGCTGTTAAGGTAAGAAGTGGGTGAGTACATATGAGAAGAAGAGAGCTGAGATCCAAATGCATGTTGAATGTGAGTCAGCAGTTCATTTCCAGATCTAAAGTGACAGGAATTTGACTTCACAAATTGGAAAGAAAAGTCTGATTGCTCCACAACTTGCCAAAGGACCTTATGAGAGCAGTATGCAGTTCTGACTTCTACAATTTTAAAAGATGCAAAGAATTAAAGTCCAGAAAAGTATTACCAGACAGATTAGCATGGTGGGAGCACGGCCTCTTACGGAATTTAGTGGAGAGAGAGAGAAAGGTAAGGGTTGACTTCATGGTTTTCAAGTATCATAAATAATATAGATACTCATTTGGCTTCTCCACAGTAGATTATAAAGAAGAAATGAGCTGACACTGCAGCAAAAGATACGTTAGTAATGCTTAAGGAAGAGCTTTTTTGACCAAATACCGGGGCAAGGAAGTGCTGAAATGTCTGACCCTGTAATCTTTTTATGATAGGACAGAAGATCACCAGTCTTGAGTTGTCATTATATGTCGTATTTGATCTAGGAGGTCCTGAGGGGTGAGTGGAGGAATCTGAGAGAGTGTGAAGTTGTCTCTTCACAGATCTGGAAGTTCTGAAACTGGCTGGAGGGGAGAAGGAAAAGTCAAAGTCAATTAACCATTAAAAACAATAACACGATCCCTATCCCTGGGTCGTGGATGTGTTGAGATGACTCCTGACATGGGGCAGGATCGGGGAGCCTCCACTGCTGAGATCCCGATGGTGACACTCTGACATTGCCCTGCGACTTCACCAATTATTCCTCTTCATTCTACTCTAATCCCAGGTGATTAACCTGGGTGGAGGCCCTTGCCTTCAGCTGTGAGTTGAGCATCACTTCTCCCTTTTGAGCTAGGAAGAGCAGCTTCTGTAGCTGTCCCTCCCAGAAACTCCACAAAGCTTCCTTAAGCCCCAGAGGCTTTCTCTGTCTGGTCAGAGACCCAAGACAGATGTTTACTGTGGTCTTGTTTGGTACCCTGTTCTTCCATTAGGAGAGAAGGAATGCCCTTGCATCAGGGCAGCAACCAGCATGGAATCATCTTCAGTTAATGTTCAATTAACTGATGTAGCAGGACCCCTGAAACCTTTCTTGCCATCACAGAACACCGGGTAGAGCTCCACATCCAGACTCTCTAGGCCCTCTGACCACTAGACTTGAACCTCCCTCACTCAGACCCTGAAGCCCAGAATCTGCAGAACCAGAACTACACAGCTGTCCACAGCACCGAGGGGCTGGTCTCCTTAGGTGGATATGCTATTTTCTGCTTGTTAGGCAGGCAATATAAATGGAGAAGATGTCACTGAAGATTCATGGCTTGTCATTGAGAAGTAGGTCAGCAGGAGAGAAAGGATGTACAAACCTACCTCTTGTGATGGGGGTCTGTGCATAGTCACCCTGATGTTTACTCTGAAACCACTAAATTGAGTAAAAAAGGGGAAATGTAGCATTAATCAAGCTCTTTGCTCCATGATGTGGCTCTCAGAAAGGAATCCTACTGTGTCTAGATCCAAGGCACTGTTTTTGTCCCTATGGTCAGCACTAGATGTGCTGAGCTCAGTGGCTGCTATGCTTTTATGTAGGCACTGGAGATAAGACAATAAGACAATGTCTCACTCTCATGGGGTTTTATACCGAGTGAGAGGAGACAGACTATGAACAAATAAGCAAATAAACAGACAAGAAAATATCAGATGGTGATAGGTGATAGTAAATCAGGGTGATTGATGGAGAGTTATTGCTGGGGTGTGGGAATAACTTAGCTTGAGATGTTGGGGACAGACTAACTAAAGACTTGAATGACAAAAAAGAGCCAACCGGGTGATGATGCAGGGAAAGGGCTTCCCTGCAGAGGGAACTGCTAGTGGAAAGGCCCTAAGCTGGGAAGGAGCTTAGCGTTTTGGAACAAACAGAAGAGAGACCCATGTGGCTGGAGTTGAGTGAGGTTGGGATACATGATGAGGTTGGAAAGTTTCTCAGGAGCCAGATCATGAGGGATCTTGTGGGCCAGGGGAAGAGCGAATCCAGAATGGTCCTAGAATTGGATTAGACCCTAGCATGCATCTAGTTTGCCCTTCTTACTTCAAAAATGAGCAAACAGGGCTTCCCTGGTGGCGCAGTGGTTGAGAGTCCGCCTGCCGATGCAGGGGACACGGGTTCGTGCCCCGGTCCGGGAAGATCCCACATGACGCGGAGCGGCTGCGCCCATGAGCCACGGCTGCTGAGCCTGCGCGTCCGGAGCCTGTGCTCTGCAACGGGAGAGGCCACAACAGTGAGAGGCCCGCGTACTGCAAAAAAAAAGAGCAAACAGAGCCTGAAGAGATGAGATTTTGTAAAAAAAAAGCAAACAGAGCCTGAAGAGATGAGATTTTGTCACTCCATCTCCACCAGCCAACCTTGGTTATGCTACAACTGGAAACAAGATCTTCGACCCACAGTCTTTGTCACTTATCATTAAACTCTTCCTGAATACTAAAAAGGTGGGACTCCTGAGAATCGTTGAACACTTAAACACCTTGTCTTTAAAATATGCCACAATTGTATTGTCTTCTTGACTCATATTCGACAACGAGAAAATCACAGAGGCAATGTCAATATTGTAGAGTAGATTTCTATTTTCCATAGAGAGGGATAGTTTGAATATTTGATTCTCATTTCTCATTAAGAATGAAATTTTATAAGAAAAAAATGATTTTTTTCACCAAGAGCCTGTGTTCAGCTGCCATGCTTGCCATGAAGAATTTTCATAGCCAGGATCACACTTCAGACTTCTTGATAGGCTTGGGTATAACCTGGATGAGCATGGGGGGAGGGCAGGGGAGTATGTGTGGGTATGAGACAAACATGGGTAAGGGCTGGTCAATTATTTTTTAAAAATCGGGGGACTTCCCTGGTGGCTCAGTGGTTAAGAATCGGCCTACCAATGCAGGGGACACAGGTTTGATCCTTGGTCCGGGAAGATCCCACATGCCACGGAGCAACTAAGCCCATGCACCACAACTACTGAGCCTGTGCTCTAGAGCCCGCGAGCCACAACTACTGAGCCCACGTGCTGCAACTACTGAAGCCTGCATGCCCTAGAGCCCGTGCTCCGCAACAAGAGAAGCCACCGCAATGAGAAGCCTGAGAACCGCAACGAAGAGTTGCTCCCTCTCGCTGCAACTAGAGAAAGCCTGCACACAACAACGAAGACCCAATGCAGCCAAAAACAAAACAACAACAAAAATCAGGCAGTATGGCATAGTTACCGAGCACATAGACTGTGGCTCTAGACTAGATGGGTCTAAATCCCAGCTCTGTCACTAACTGGCTGTGTGAATTTGGGCAAATAATCTAATCTCCGTTCCTCATTTTCTTACCTATAAAAGGGAGTCATAATAGTATCCTCATAGGGAATTAAACAAATTAATATCTGTAAAAATCATGTAGAACAATATTTGTTGCATGATGCTTGTTACATAACAAACACTTTATAAATGTTTCAAAGATTTAAAAAAAGACATGAAAAGTATGGAATTATCCTTCACCCACCTTGTAAAGAAAGGGAGGGTGGCTTATAAACATCTTTGTAAACGAGTTATGCATTGTTTCAATAGTGAGTTTGACTTAGTTTGACTTCAGTGTCATAGTTTGACTTTAGCGTCACACACAAAATGCAACCCCATCATTCTAGAATTGGGATGTATTCCTACTACAGGGACATACGGTGCTGCTTCTATGTCTAAGAGGAGTTATTCTACTGTACATACATTCAGAATCAGAAAATCTCATTGTAAGTTACCTTTACACAGAACATATGTGCATATACATGTCTTGGTTTTTCAAATAGCACTGACTTTGCCTAAAGGAGTGGCTTTCACATCCTCCTCTGGGTTGGGAAGAAGGCTTTATTGAAGAGGGAATATAAATGGAGATTTATTGGGCACTAGCTGAGATCTTCAGTTCTAACAGGATTTGAGGCTGGCTTGATTAAGCACAGACCTACAGCAAGAGATGTGCTAGTGGGGGCTTCCCTGGTGGCGCAGTGGTTGGGAGTCCGCCTGCCGATGCAGGGGACGCGGGTTCGTGCCCCGGTCCGGGAGGATCCCACATGCCGCGGAGCGGCTGGGCCCGTGAGCCATGGCCACCGAGCCTGCGCGTCCGGAGCCTGTGCTCCGCAACGGGAGAGGCCACAACGGGGAGAGGCCCGCGTACGGCCAAAAAAAAAAAAAAAAAAAAAAAAAAGAGATGTGCTAGTGGAATAGAAGCTTGTTGTCACTGCTCTAGCCCCTCATTCATTCAGGATTTATAACCCCAAGATCTGCTGCCAGCCAGGTGCAAGGGCAAATGATGCCCTCATTCTCTGGCCTGGAGTCCCCCAGATTTCATGCCACTGCCCCTTATGCTTCCTTTCCATTAACTAACTGATAGGCCCTCACAGACTTTTTGTTTTCTCTCCCTTCTACAGTCTTCCCTTTTCTCTCTAACCTTGAAGGAGACGGTAATGGAGAGGAGTCCCACTCCTTCCTCTAGGAGATCTTGAATGGACAGAAGAGTGTCCTTCTTGTCTTTGTTTAGGGATGAAAGTATAAATGAGGCGACAGCTTCAGATCCAAAATGATAGGCCTGGAAGGAACTGCAGAGGCCATTGGAATGCTTCCTTACTTTGGGATTTTGAGGCGCACAGTAGGAGGAGTTAATGCTTGCACAGTGAACTAAGGTAAACAGAGGAGATTGCTTATAGCTGAGGTGCCAAGCTGGGCACACCCGCTGCCCTGCTTGGCCACCCTGAGGGCTGAGGGGATCTTCAAGAGATCTGCGATCTTGAAGCCAACCCTACATATCAATAGCTGAAGGTGAGGAAAAAGAGAAGGTGGAGGGTCATCTAGAAGGATTATGATCCAGGCCTGATTGCCAATTGCCTGACCCTGGTTCACATTTCCTTGGCCAGTACTTGTCATACAGACACACCTGACTGTAAGGAAGACTGGGAACAGGGTTTAGCTTGTGTGTCCAGGAGGGAAGGATACTGATTTTGGTGAATAGCCTGTCAGTCTCTACCATAGAGAGCATGTGGCCAATGGTGCTCCAAGGACAGTGGCAGAGTTGAAACACATTTCTTAAACCAAAGCACAGTGCTCTCCTCACCAAACCACACTCTGCCATCTCTCTCATAGGTTTCTTACCTTAGGGGGATAAAAACCCCCAGAGCCCAGAAAAGTGGCTAAAAGGGAGCCAAGAAGAAAGTTGTTAGTCCCTTTTCTAAGAAAGATTGGTAAGAAAGCTTTGTTACTGAACCAGCTTGTTTTGCCTGGCACTCAGCAAGCCAAAATGCTGAGACACCCAGGCCTGCAGCAAAGAGTGGGCTTATTTGCAAGGTGGACCAAATGAGGAGATGGGAGACAAGACTCAATTCCGCCTCCCCATAGGCAAGGGGCTGGGGGTGTTTATGGGATAATAAATATGGAAGCGGGGCATCTGAGGCATGGGGCATGTGAGGGGCATGGGGGGCATGGGGAAAAGGTGCGGTAATCATGGTTCTGCGCAGGTGTAACTAAGTACAGGCCTCTGTAGTTCAAAAGTGGAGGCACTTAGCACGATCTGGGGGTGGAGTTTTCAGTCCTCTGCCATCAAAAGGTCACCAAGAGGACACTCGCACATGCCCAGTTGGAGGATCAGAGGTCCTATCCAGTCTTTAACTAACTCAGCTTCAACCAGTTGCAGCTGCGACTCCAAGTTCCTGGAAAAAACTCATCCAAACATCTTATTGTTTAGGCTGCATGTTGCCTGGAGGACATTCAAGTCTTAAAATGACCTTGATTAGTGAAGGCAGGTGAAATGGATTTGACTAATCATTATGCAAGGTTTCAGCATCAGCTATGTTCAATATCAGAAGCACAAGAAACAATACTCTCAAGGACTCAAGGAACCAAAATTGCATCTGATGGCCTCAAGTGTCATATTTTATTTTTTATTTTTTTTTGCGGTACGTGGGTCTCTCACTGTTGTGGCCTCTCCCGTTGCGGAGCACAGGCTCCGGACGCGTAGGCTCAGCGGCCATGGCTCACGGGCCCAGCCGCTCCGCGGCATGTGGGATCTTCCCGGACCGGGGCACGAACCCGTGTCCCCTGCATCGGCAGGAGGACTCTCAACCACTGCGCCACCAGGGAAGCCCTCAAGTGTCATATTTTTAAAGTGAGCCTTGTTGATCTACAGAAGGATGAAGTTGCACTTAGAAAATCCAAGCTAACTGCCGAGGATATTCAGGGCAAAAACTGTCTGACCAACTTCCATGGCATGGATCTTACCCATGAAAAAATGTGCTCCATGGTCAAAAGAATGGCAGACCATGACTGAAGCTCAGGTTGATGTCAAGACTACTGATGGCCATTTGCTTTGTCTGTTGTGTTGGTTTCATTAAAAAAACAGAAAAAGAAACAACCAGATTTGGAAGAACTCTTACACTCAGCACCTACCTATAGGTCCCCCAAATCTAGAAAAAGATGATGGAAATCATGACCCAAGAGGTACAGACAAATGATTTGAAAGAAGGGCTCTATAACTTGATTCCAGATTGCACTGGGAGAGACATAGAAAAGGCTTGCCAATCTAGAAACACCGCTTTATGATGTGTTCATTAGAAAAGTAAAAGCACTGCAGAAGCCCAGGTTTACATTGGGAAACTCATGGCACTTCATAGTGAAGGCAATGGTTCTGGAAAAGCTCCCGGGGATGAGACTGGCGACAAGGTTGTGCAAGCTGATGGAGATGGGCCACCAGTCCACAGATCTGCTCCAAATTCAGACTTTTTTTTTTCACATCTTTATTGGAGTATAATTGCTTACAATGGTGTGTTAGCTTCTGCTGTATAACAAAGTGAATCAGCTGTACATATACATATATGCCCACATCTTCTCCCTCTTGCGTCTCCCTCCCACCCTCCCTATCCCGCCCCTCTAGGTGGTCACAAAGCACCGAGCTGATCTCCCTGTGCTATGTGGTTGCTTCCCACTAGCTACCTATTTTACATTTGGTAGTATATATAAGTCCATGCCTCTCTCTCCCTTCATCCCAGCTTGCCCTTTCCCCTTCCCGTGTCCTCAAGTCCATTCTCTACCTAAAATGCAGACTTTTAATGGTGACAAATACAAAGTCTTATTTGTGGGAGAAAAAAAGAAAAGCACAGCCCCTTAAAAACAATTCTGGTATAGAATCTAGTCAAATTCTGCTCACAGGAAAGGCCTGGTGCAACACGTGGGAATCCCACAAAGAAGGGTCAGCCTTGCCTCTTGATACGACAGAGCATCGCCACTGTACCATGAACCCTTTGTTAGACAATCGGCCTCCGAATCCTGAGCCTTGCTTTTTCTCACTTCTTTCGGACCTTTCCCACTCGGTTCCTTCCTGAGGAGCGAAAGCCAAGGTGAGGGTTATTGCACGGTTCGCCGCAAACACCTGTCTCTCCGTTTTACCTCAACCTTTGATTCAGATGTTTTCCTTCCCTTCCCTTCTATATTTGGCCCTTTGGTCTGTCCCCTGAGCTGACTTTCATCATGCAATTAGAAACAACACCCTCTTCTCGCCACCAGTTTCTCTGGGAACCATAGGGAGTAACCCCCAAGCCTCCCGCACTCCCCGTGGGGCTAGCAGGGCTTCAAAGGAGCACGGCGGCTGCTCCACCTCACGGCTGGGCTGCCCTTCTGTTTGAACAGCTTCCATTGCTCACTGCTGATCGGTAACTCAATGATTCATTAAACACATAAACAATGAGTGAATCTGTTCCATTAGCGAGGCCACCTGTTGATCTCAGCCGCTCCGCTGCTCCCAGCTGAACTCGGTGCACATGAACAACGGAATGCCTCTGTCAGTCGAGCGCCCCGTCCGTGTTTGATGGCATGTTAGAGCTGGAAAAGCAGAGTCCTGGCTCTGCTGGCGCTTTCATGCTCTTCCTTTCATCTGGGGGCAGGGCTGCAAGAATATACTGTGAATACAATGCACCTCTCTATAATCAACGGGAAAACTCCAAGAGTTTGGTCATTATTGCCCCCGTAGGCTTGCGGAATGAGACAAAGAGGAGAGAGGGAAGATCCTGTACCCTTTGGCCTGCAGGTGCCGGGGCAACAGAATTAACCAAGGGCTACACAAAAACAAAAACAAAAAACCCAAACCAAGCGAAGCCAACTATCTGTAAAAAGCAATCCTATTGATTGTGATGACATCTTCTCTCCCCTGGAAATAATACAATCTTTGCTACTTGGCTGCTGGTTCCTGCAGCTGCGCCAGGCCTTGAGGAACTGGTCTACTAGTGTGTACCAGCTGATTTTAAATCAAGACTACTAAAAATCCTACAAAGCTGAGTTAAGGTTCTCACACAGGCATCACAGTCAAGAAAACTTGATATTATTATTTTAAAATACATCATTTTCTCTTATGCATAACTTAACTCCTCCTATTATTATAATAAAGAGGGGTCCTTTCATAAGATCAGCAATGTTTGTTTGGAGCCTGAAAGCTGTATCATACCAGGAATAGGGAAACATAATCTTTTCTCAGCTGAGTATTAAATTGCCTCTTTAGGGTGAATTTAGTTTTTGAATGCCATAGTCATTAAGTTTTGTATTGCATACTTCAGAATTGTTAGGTACAAATTTCCCTGTAGTGACACTTCGATGGAAATATTTGATGACATAGCTCCGTTTTTATGTTTATGATAGGTTTATTCTAGTATATCAGTAAAAACTTTGTTGTTCACTGGTTTTTTAAGAAAATGGAAGATGAAGAAATAAAGGGAAATGACTCTTCAAAGCAAACGCCAGTTCCTATCAGCTTACCATGTAAACATTTTTTAAAAAATCAGTTTTCATTACCATACAGATTTCAGAGATTACTGCTGCTAGTGGCTGTTTTACTTTCATTTTTGTAGCCCTGGAAATGACAGAACTCCAGGTGAGTAATTCAGTTTGTGCCTCTTTCATGAATATTATTTTGCTTTTAGAGGATGTACTTTGAGCTACAAACATTCAGAGTGAACAAGGTAAACAGACTGAGGCAGGCAGATCCCACTACTTGGGTTCTCTAGGCAGGTGTGAGCATATCTCCCTCATCCAATACATAAAAGGACCACGTGCATTTTCAAAGGGATTTCTGCAATCCTGGTCTTTTGACAACCACCACTACGATTTGATTGCCAAATGCAGGTGGTCCTGCAATCAAAAGAATCCTCAGATTCCTCCGTGCAAAAAAGAAAAGCACAAGAAGTGACTTTTAAAAAAGACTAAGTAGGGGACTTACCTGGTGATCCAGTGGCTAAGACTCTGTGCTCCCAATGCAGGGTGCCTGGGTTCGATCCCTGGTCAGGGAACTCGATCCCACATGCTGCAACTAAAGATCCCACATGCCACAACTAAAGAACCCACATGCCGCAACTAAGACTGGCACAGCCAAATAAATAAATAAAATATTTTAAAAAAAGACTAAACAGGAGATAGCCACATACAAACTAACAATTAGATGGAAAACTCAGAGCCATCCTCTCATGTGATTAGACTAGTACCATCCAATAGAACTGTCTGCAATGATGAAAGTGTCCTATACCTGTGCTGTCCAGTGAGATAGCCACATGTGGCTACTGAACACTTGAAAGGCAGCTAATATGACTGAGGAACTAAATGTCAATCTTAGTTAACTTAAATGTAAATAGACACATGTATTTAGTGGTTACTGTATTGGACCAACAAGGATTATTCTGTAACTCAGTGAGGACATAGACCAGGTTGCTCTTGATTGTGATATGCCCAGTACCTGGGTTGGTTTCCTACCTTCGTTGTAAACACTCAATAAATATTTGTTGCATGAGAACATAAATCTGATCATGCTGCAACCTCCCTTAATAGTCTTTGGTGCTTCTCCCAGCCAGAGAGCTCTTAAGTCCCGGCAGGCCCTCAACTCCATCTACCTTCTGCTCCAGCACATACAATTTTTTAATCCAGCCTTTGACTTGCCCTCATTTTCCTGTCACTCCATTTTTGTATGTGTAATTTCCTTGGCCTGGAATACTCTTATTCCCACTCGTCCACCTCGGCAGATCTCTGCTTATCTTTCAAGACCGGAAATATGACTTTCTTTGTAAAATTTTTGCCAACTGCCTCAAACTGAGTTAATCACCCTCTTCTTTGGGTTCCCATAGTGGCGTAGTATAAATATCAGAGCAGGGGTGTCTTAGGGCAGATTCTCAGATCTGTGAGCAAATATTTGTAAGGAAATTCCCAAGGGAAACTAGGAAAGTAGTGGGTGGGGGCAGAGGGCAGGGAGGGGAGGAAGCCAAGTAAGTGTGCAATCACAAAGTCACACAGAGGGTGGTTTTTGCCCGATCTGCAGGCAAACTTATTAACTCTATAAATCAAGCCTTAGAGTTGTCCTGAGTGAAGGCAAAGAAACTAGAGCTTTCAGACTCTCACATCCATCAGTAACTAGTTAAGGACCACCCAGGGGCCGTGTGTGCGCTCCCAGGCACTTTTGGTCTCTCCATCTGCGTGTGCCAAGGAGACTAGACTCAAAGGATAGCTCTCCAAGATAGAGGGCAGGTTCTGGCTGTGGGAAGTGAAGCCATTAGATATTCGACATTATCCACTACGAGGGGTATTAGAATTGAGTCTATCTGGTTGCAAACCCAGATATATCTTTTCCTAGAGAATTGTGACAATTGTTTTCAGTCTCAGTTTCCTCCTCTGTAAGATTTAGAAAATAATTGTATCTAACTCTCGGGCTTAAGGTGAAGTTTAAATAGGATAATGTGTGGAAAGTATTTAGCATAGTGTGGGGTAACTCGTAAAAAAGTAAAAAAAAATGTTACATTATTATAACACAGCATTTTATTATGATTGCATATCACTCGTCCACAAGCGTTGAGATTTTCTAGGGCAGTAACTGGCCTCATTGGTCTTTAAATCACTTGAACCTAAGCCAGTGCCTGATCTTGAGTAGATGTCAGATCAATCAATATTTCTTGAGTAAATGAGTGATACTCACTTTTGAACTAATCTCTCTTATCATCTGTGATGATACATTGAAATTCTCTGTTCATGTGTCTATTTTGCCCATTAGACCACATTGGTAAGGTTTCTTATTCTCTTTTGATTCCCTGAAATATGGTACAAACTGATACATGACAGTTGCTAAATAATTGCTGAACTGACGTTTGTTGGTTAAGGGTCCAGAATCCTCTAAGGGTAAGACCATTATAATCTGAAGGGTTGTTTTCTCTACTTCAGAAGAGTTTGTTTGCAGACAGTGATCTCAGGTCACTTATGGTTCAGTACAGGAAAACCGAAACTCCTCTAGGTTTTCAAGCAGAATATGATTTAATAGAGGGAATTAGGTGCTATAGCAGGCTGAGTTTCTAAAATGATCCCCTAAAGAAGTTCCCTCACTAATCCCAGAAGCTCTGAATGTGCTCATACATCATTCCTGTGATTATGTTGTGTTATATGGCATAGTTTATCTTAAGAAAGAGATTACTTGGGTGGCCTGATCTAATCACAAGAGCCCTTAAAAGCAGGGCATGTTCTCAGCTGAGAACAGAAAAGAGAGCCAGAGCAGAAGTGTGAGGGCATTTGACCTGAGGGTCCTATTGCCGGCCACGATGTTCTAAGAAAGACTTGATGTGCAGTTGCTAGTTTGAAGGTAGAGGAGGCCATGTGTGGGCGGAGGGGGCGGGGAACGTGGGTGGCTTTTAGGAGCTGGAGAGGCCTCTGGCTGACAGCAAGCAAGGAATTGTGGACCTCAGTCCTAAAACCATAAAGAGGTGAATTCTGCCAACATCCTGAAAGAAACTGGGAGGAGATTCTTTCCAGAGCCTCCAGGTAAGATCCCAATCTGTCTGACACCTTGGTTTCAGCCTTGTGAGACCCTGGGCATAGAAGCCAGCTGAGCCTGAACTTCTGACCTATAGAGCTGTGAGGTAATAAATGGGGGTTACTTCAGGCTGCTAAGTTTGCAATAGCTTGCTACTCCGCGATAGGAGACAAAGGCAGTGCTTACCAGATTGTGGAAAAACCTGGAGTCAGGAAAGCAAGGTGGGCTACTCCCAGCTTTCAGGTTATATCCCCACAGGCTGCCACCCGAGATCAGGAGCTGCAGGAAATTACAACTGACTCGCAGCCCTGAAGCGGGGGCCTGGCAGTGAAGGAGACCAGCCAGCTGCCTCACTGGCCACATTTACTGACAGTCACGCTCAGTTACCCACACTGCTGCTGACAGAGGAAGAGGGGCCCTTGCTCTCTCCCACCTTACAAATAAATTCACAAATGAATTTTATTGTTAAACATGTCATATCCAGAACCTTGGTGGAGAGGAAGTCTGGGATGTGTGGTTCCCAGGCATCAAGCACCTGAGATAAAGGGGAACCTATAGGTAGGGGTTGGGGACAACGCTAACTGACAATGAATGGTACCCAATATGGCTCTTCAAACTTTTAAAATCCTTTCAAGTCAGCCTTCTTGTAGGAATTATTATTTTTATTTTACAGATCAGAAAACTGGGGTTCAGTTGGGTTAAATATCTTGCCTAAAATCTCATAAATAGGAAATAGCAAAACCAAGATTAGAACCCAGATCTGTTTCCTCCCAAGCCTACATTTTTTAGCCTCCGCAGCTGCTGCCGGCCTTGGGATGGAATTTATATGATTGCCTGACAGTTGGACGCTCCGGGCCCAACTGAGGGGGCATTAGAAGTGGTAGCAATTCCATTTTCTTAAAGAGTTCCTTTGGTTCCTGGTCTGAGGCTGCTGTTAGTCTCATGTTGGGGGCCTCTCTCCTCCCCTCCCCTCCCCTCATTGCAGCTTCCTCCCTGGCCCGCAGCCTCTGACTTTGGACACAGCCCTGGCAATGTGTGCTCTGACTTCTGGGTTTATTTGGGGGCATTCCCTGCTGTCCTTCTGTCTTAGGAACACATAGGATTGGCCCTTCTCTGGGCTCAAGGTCTCTCTGCCTTTCCCCCATGACGGCTGGTGCTGGGCTAGCAGCAGCGTCAGAAGGAACGTTCCCTGAAGAGAGGGGTCATGGAGCATTTCCCCCAGACAGCTCTATCTTCGCTGCATACCAATCCAATTACAAACAAATTGGCCCACGGGCTCAAGCACGAGAGCAATTTGGCCTTCTCTCTTGCTGACAGTTTTAAACCTGCTTTCTTTAAAAACCCAACTCTGTGAGATTTTAGCACCCAAGCCTAAGAGAGGTGGGATGCAATTATCCCAAATACTGGGGTGCAGTGAAGCTCAGGGGAGAAGCTCTGCATAATATTTTTCAGGGAAAATGAAAGAGAAAGAGACAGGTTCTCTGGGATTTCCCATGACTGCAGATTAGAGGCTGGGGAGCTGGTCTTTCCAGATCTGCCTCGACCAGCTCTCTGGGTTCTCTTTTCCCCCTGGCTGGCTCCTTTTCTCTTTTGGACTTTTCCTCAACGGTGAGGAATTCATCCCTGGGTTTCTACAAGAAAGAAGGAATGCTTCAACAGTCTTTAGTATGCCTTAAAGGACATTTTTTTTTAAACATATGCTCACAGTCTGATACACCTGAACTCAAATAAATGCAGGGCATCTATGTCAGAGATAAGTGCAGAGCCCACCTATTTAGAAAGTCGAGGATCAGCCAGGCTTTTTCACTTGGATCCCATGGAAAAACTTTTTGGAGGGAGACACGTGAAAGAATGAGCTCCTTCTGCCTTGTTAAAAGTCTATTTAAAAACACTTTAAGTGGAAGACCCAACTTAACTAGAAAGAAAAGCAGATATAAAGTAAGGTTGTACACGTAGTTGGTTTTTTTGATTAAAAATTCCTCAGTCCAGGTTTTCCTCAGTGGTATTATTCTGGGTTGCATACTGACATTGCTGGAGTAAAGTCTGCTCCATTTGCTTCCTTCTATCCCCTTGTCTCTTTGGGAAAGATCACTTGTCACTTTCGATCATCACACCACTCACACTTCTCAGGTGAGGACCTGCAGGGAGTCTCTGGTGCAAATCTAGTTCACTTGGGTTGAGGTGCCTGGCTGGCAGGGAGCTGAGACAACTCCCTCATCGCAGGACCAATCACTCTTCTTTTCACAGAGATGTCTCAGATGATTTCCAGGGTGGTCCAGAAGATCTTACTGAGATGCTTAAAAAGACAAAGTCAAACGATGGATCTAGAGATGGGCATGTTCTCGGCTACGCGCTGGGGGATATGCCAGTGACTTGGGTAGATGCATTCACTGTTCCCATGGAGTCCAGTGGGGGAAACAAACAAGTGCAGGCGCTTACCAGTGACAGCCTTGCTATGATGGGGAAAAGGATATCATGAGAGCACAAAAAAATGGATGTGTAACCCTGATGTAGCAAGAAGATGTCCTAGAAGAGGTGGAGATTGGGGATAAGGATACTAATGATATTGCAGAGTCTCTGTGATGAGGCCTCAGAAACTGACTTGAGTAGAGAAGAGACCTGTGTGTCACTGATGGACATTTGCCGGGGAGTACCTCTATTAGATCCACTTGGATTGACTGCAACGCTACCCTGGCCGAGCCGATGGATTTCGCAGCTGCACTTTGATGGCTTTCGACTTCTCCATCACTAAGTCAGTCAACGAGCCAGAGCTCCTCCTTATTTATTTCCTGTCTCTCTTAAACAACAGCTGTGCAACTCAGTGCTCTTAAAGCGGAAATGTTGAAAAGTATATAAGAATCCCAAAAGGAATGTGTGGTGAGGGGAGTGGGAGACCAGGCTGATTCTTCCCTCGGCTCGGTTGTATATGGCACCTGCCTCACCTCATCTGAGCATTCAGCCTTCAGGTCATGATGAAAAAGAAGATGCTGGGATCATCCTGTCGAACTGTCAAATTTGGGGGTGAATGAAATATCCACGAAGGATCTCCAAGAAGACAGAATATTCATATTTACTTTCGACCAGGGAGAATTGGAACCTATGGCTCCAGATTTGGAAGTCTAGGATATTAATTCATTGTGACATCCTTGTGGTCCTTCTCTTTGATATTTTAAAAATAGGCTAGAAACAGAATTGTGAATCCATGCTCTAAAGCACTACTCTCAGATTCTGGGAAAGAATGCAACTTTGAGTTTATCTTGTTTATCCAACTAGTCTCTGGTCATTTGTGTAACATGATATTCATCCATTGGATGCTCTAAGCCAATTTCTAGCACAAGGTTTCCATTTTGTTATAATCATCCATGAAAGAAAAGAATGTGGAAATGTCTGTCTTGCCATTTTCAAGGACTGTGGTGGTACCAGTAGCTGGCTGCTTCTAGTCTTTGCTGCAGCTACTCGAGAATGTGAGACTCTCTAAGAATCCTAGAATTTTGGAACTAGAAAGAAAAATCAGCAACATGTAACAAGGACCATAAAGATGCTCATACCCTTTGTTCCAGTCAATACACTCCAAGGAACTGCAAAGAAATGTCACTCAACAGACCCACAAATATACATTATCAAAGATGTTCACTCTAGTAATTTTATTTTACTTTTTTGGTAAGAGTAAAAAAATGAGAGACCACCAAGATGTTCAACATTATGGATCTTGTTTTGAAAGTTGAGACACATTCACTTGAAGGACTATTATGCAGTCCTAAAATAATTATGGCATCTATAATTATGAAAGCAATTATTCACAAATATTGAATGAATGTCTACCATGCATCTCTACGCTGGTACAATCAAGGAATATGCAGATTTCAAATCTATGTACGCTATGATGTTAGCTATGTGCAAGATGCATGCCTATGGAATAAAATGTGTAGAAATGTTATTCGTTGGCAGGGTATTGAATAATATATAAGTGTCTTGGAAAATTTTTGTTACATTGTCTTAGATGCCAATTAATATATGTGAAAATTATGATAGGAGTACAGAAGAAGGTGCTGCTAGCTTTGGGGAAGACTTCTGAGAATGTAAGAGTGACCATCCATTCATTCTTGGTTCATATATTTATTGAGCAAATACTATGTGCTAAAAATACAGCAGTGGTTAAGACAGAGTCACAATCTTCACGATTTTTAGTCAGATCTGTGTTTTACTTTACTTAATTTTAATTTAATGAATACTTGAATTTTAAAAGTCACCTTTAAAATAATCTGTGCTAATTTCCATCTTTCCTATCTCCTTCTTCCAAAAACACTTGCTGTTAGAGGTACAATTTCAGTTACAGAGACAGTAATTTCCCCGAGCTCATACCACTTACTTACAGCAAACCTGGTACTTGAATCTGACTCTCAGTTTACCTGCTACCTCACTCCCCTCATTTCTCTCATGGTCCTCTCATCTCTTCTAGAAATTAGTTGTTAGAACAACAATGGAGGATCAGACAAGCCCTATTTAGAACCATGTTTTAACAAATTGGACAGGAAGTGAGAATGGTCTAGACCAGTGCTTCCCAAGACATACAGTACACTGGGATCACCCTAGGGTCTTGTCTAAGTGCAGATTTTGATTCTGGAGTCTCGAGTGGGCCTTGAGGGTTCTCCATTTCTCACAAGTTCCCAGGTGAGGCTGATAGTACCTGTTCTTGAGTAGCAAGGATCTAAAGGATGGAAACTGTCTAAGGAAAGAGGAGATTCAAGTTTAATGTGTAGCCAGTGCTCTTTCTAGTTTTATCCCAGGGAAGTAAAGATGTCAATTATTTACAAAGTCTATTCTTTCTGTTACTAACTGCTAACATGCTTTCTTTCCCTCTCAGCTCACAATATGACCATGAAAGGCAGCAGAATAGTCTAGAAATATACCCCTAAGAGATAATGGAACAGGAGTTCACATCTGGCTCATCCGACACCCAAGCCCCTTCTCTTAACTACTGTGATGTGTAGCACTCACCCTGTGTCCCCCACCCTGGCCCAAGTGGACAAGGGACAGATTTTTGGAGTCAAGACCAAAACTTGGCTGAAACCCAACTAAGCACTTAATACTGGGGACAAGTTACCGCCTTTATTTGTGTTTCTGTTTCTTCAGCTATATATGCGGACAACAATAACATCCATCTCATTGGATGGTTGTATAATTAAATGAGATCATGTATACTAGTCACTTACCTCAGTGTCTGGCATGGAGCAAGTGCTCAGTAAAAGTGGATATGATTATCATGATTAGTTGAGTCTGAATCTCATTCTGCATTGTTATCCTAGGGGAATTCCCACGAGCCTGGTGCTTGAGGCAGACAGGCTATTAAATAATTATATTTATTTCAAATTTAATATTAACTGAACATACTCTAAAAATAAATAATAAATAAAATGCTAAATAAAATATATGCATTATGAATACATGCATATTTAGATGACCATATATATTTAAATAAAATTTAATATATCTAATTAATGAAAATATTGATACAATAACTATATATGGACAAAATATAAATCAGAGAAATAAGTATTTAAAGTTTAAGTAAAAATAAAGCTATATTAAAATGTAATATAGGGCTTCCCTGGTGGCGCAGTGGCTGAGAGTCCGCCTGCCGATGCGGGGCACGCGGGTTCGTGCCCCGGTCCGGGAAGATCCCACATGCCGCGGAGCGGCTGGGCCCGTGAGCCATGGCCGCTGAGCCTGCGCGTCCGGAGCCTGTGCTCCACAACGGGAGAGGCCACAACAGTGAGAGGCCCCTGTACCGCAAAACAAAAATAAATAAATAAAATGTAATATAATGTAAATAAATTTAAATAATATATTAAAATCATTTAAATACATTGTACATCATTTTTATATGTGCTATATATGTATGTGTGTATATATGTATATATGTACATGAATGCAACAATTGTTAATGCACAAAGTTTTGAATACTATGAGAATACAGAAGATGCTGTAACTGACTTTAGGGCATGGTGGGAGAGAGAACTTTTGAGCTGAGTCTTGAAGGATTAATTTGAGGTTGGGAAAAAGCATTTTGGGCTGAGGGTTTGGGGTGAGGAGGGCGGTAGGCAATAGGCTGTAATGAAAATTGGTGCTAGTTTGTGAAGAGCCCCTAAATCATGACCTTTATCTCTGGGAAGGTGGTTTTGAGCAAGCCAGGCATGTGATGAGATGTGTGTTGCAGTAAGTAAGTCTGGAGGGTGGATAACTTGGTAGAAGAGCTTTGGTCTGCTTCCTTCAGAAGTCTAAGCATCATCCATGCCTGCGATCATCTTTCAAAACTGCCCTCCCCAGTGAAGAGGAAAGGGGGAAGCAACCACTGTAATTGGGTATTTTCTAGTCAGTGTGTCTCTGGGTACTAAAATTTCCCATTCAGTGGTAAGGTTTGAGGCATTTTCCCTGAAGAGGAAAAAAGAATTGTTGATGCAAAAAATGTATGAAAGGAGGAAACAGTGAACACAGAGAAATGCCTTATTCATGTTCCTATTCTCAATACTAATTTCTTATCCTTAGAGACCCTTCCCTTTAACCTGACCTTGAAAAGAATGAACTCTGAATGTCTCAGGAGTGTTTATGATTGAGGTAAAGACTGAAGGTAGGATGCTCTGATGACGGAGGGAAATTTTAATTCTCTTCCTTCATCGCTGGCTACATCATGCAGTTGGAGAAGGAAAGGAAACGTTTCCTTGGAAAGGAAACGTTTCCTTTAAAAGAAAACATTCTAAAATTGGAATCTGATAAAACCCCTCATATCATCTCCAAAGGGAATCACTTTATAGGGTGTTTCATGGCAATCAGATGCATAGATCTGCATATCTTTATTGGTCTTTTGCTCACAGGAATAGCATCTTAAAGTCTTGTTCCGCAACATATCATGCAAAAATAAATGATAATTATACTTGACTGTTCCTTTCATTTAAGGATCGTAATCTTCCAAATGTTAATCAATAAAGACTCATAACACCCTATGAGGAAGGTAAATGTTATTGTGCTATTTTATGGATGAGGAAGATGATTAATAAGATTATTAAGCAATTTGCCCATAACAAGGTGAGTTAGTAGATATGGGAGTCAAATTTCCACCCTCTGAGACAAACACGGTAATTGCTAAACCAAGATAAAAGCCTTTACTCTTCCCTTTAAAATGATTGTGCAAAATTGAATCATGGCTTTTTGCTTCCAAGTTACCCAAGAATCTAGAGATCATCCAAAATAAAAATATGATGATACATTTTTCAAAAAGGGAGAGTCTCATATTTACCACGTGTGAATTTGTTTCCTCATTGGTTAACAGAACCTCAGGACTGCAGTGATCTTTTTTTTAGGATTATTTATTTTATTTTTATTGAAATTCAGTTGATGTACAATATTATATATTACAGGTGTACAGTATAGTGATTCACAATTTTTAAAGGTTATACTCTCAAAAAACTAAAAATAGAATTACCATATGACCCAGCAATACCACACCTGGGTATATATCCCCCCCAAAAACCAAAACACTAATTTGAAAAGACATGCAGTGTTCATAACAGCATTATTTACGTCAACGGATGAATGGACAAAGGATATGTGGTATATATACACAATTACACAATGGAATACTGCTCAGTCATAACAAAGAATGAAATTTTGCCATTTACAGCCACATGGATGGACTTGGAGGACTGTAGTGTTTTGTTGCTTAACCAATTTGTAGCTGCATCACAATCTTTACAAAGAAGGAATGAAGTTTGCTATTACTTGGAATACTCACTATTTTCTAAATCTGTCCTATATTTAGATCTGTGTCTTGTAGGACGCACCTAACACAGTACTTGGGGCTTTAGATGAGAATAATTTCATACCGCTTATTAGGATGTAGACGTCTAGTGTGTTTTCTCTAATAATACCAGCTATACTTTATTAAGCACTTATTATGTGACACACACTTTGCTAAAGGCTCAACATAATTCACATTATTCTGTACACACTGTGAAGAAAGTTCTATCTGCATTTGACAGATGAGAAGTCTGAAGCTTCAATAGGTTAGAAAACGTGCTCAGTCAGGATAGCACAGCTAACAAGTGCTAAAGCCTGGAATCTCCCAAGATTGTCTGATCCTAAAACCCAACTCTTCTGAATATCAGATTGCAAGCAAAAACATCAGGTCATTAGAACTCTTTCCTAAAGAATAACAGAAGTTTAATACATGTCTTTTTCTGTGCTTTAGCTTTCATTAAAATGAGATTAAACATTTGACATACTTCTTTACCTGACCAAAATGGCAGTGGAAATTTGTAGGTGGATCCTGCTATAGGCTCAGATACAGAATTCGTAGGAAACAACTATAGCAAAACATTAGTCTTTAGATAAAGTTTCTCCAATCCCTGGAGTTCTCATTTTTCTTCACAGACTGAAGTAAGTAAGTATACACTGCTACTTTCTGTCTCCCTGATCATACCAAGCATCTCCCCCAGGACACATACTTAGTAGTTGTCAAAAATTCATTTTGTTGTTTCAAAGGCTTTTTTTCTGTTTAATATTCAATTTTAGTTCCCTTTGCTTTTTTGACTTCTCTATAAAATGTTGGCAACATCTGAAGTTCCATTCTCTTCTGATCATGATGACATTCCAACTCTGTTACTGTTTACCTCGTTGGTTCCATGGGGGGACTTTTCTGAAGGTTGTTTGTTTTGCTGAAGGACTGGTAAGTGATGTGTTTCAGAAGTGACATTTTGACTTGTAGGGGCCAGGCAATCTGGACATGGAGAGACTTTCTATAAATCCCACATGTTTTTCCGTATTTCAATGCTGTCATCTTAAATGCAGCATCTGAGGCGTAAAACTGCCAAAGAGGGTCATATTTTTATTTTTTACCAATAATTCTAGGCGACCTGCTTTTGCCCAGATCCAACAACTTAGATTGTTTACTGACTTTTCTATTAAATTGGGCCATTTTTTCTGAACACTGAAGATTTGATGTAATATAAAATATCTCTCTGGCACTGCCACTTAAAAATGTATACACATGATGCTTCCAGCAAACAGTTTTCTTGACAAACAAGATGAACATTTAATGGAAGCTTTAATTCTAACTTAAGACACTTACAATATTACACTAGCAAAAAAGAATTCACCAACAGCTGCATGTCTGAGAGACCAAGGGACTGATTAAATCTGTCACATGGACAACATCTAACTCTTTGAATGGTAGGTGTGCACTACAGCTTGGAGTAAGTCTGTTACCAGATGAGCCAACTTCAAAGATAGTGGTGGGCAGCGCAGCTGATAGTAGGAGGTGGGGAAGCATCAAAGCTTCAAAGAAAGTTGAGGTTAGTTTAAAAAAAATAAAAATTTAACTTCACTGAACACAAAGATATTTTGAGGTATGTTGATCATGACCTGACATTTATTTTCAGTTTTTGTGACATTAGTATGCAAAGACAGATTAAATAAATAATGAAAATTAATTGCATTTATATTTTAAACAGAAGAGTACTTCAAATGCAAATAGGAGACATCCTGTCTACAAGGATATTTAGCCAATTGCTTGATGCATGTGGTTGCGAAGCGTATTGAATGTTGTCCAAGAGGCACAGATGGGATGATTTAGGCACAAACAACTTTTATTTTGTTACTTCTGTGCAAACTCTTGGACATACCTGCCTTTATAAAAATTATATTCTTGATGTACATATGAAAAGGCTTAAATATACATCAAGAAATTATATAGAGAGCAGTTTCTTGGCTAATATCTAGGGTTATTAAACTTTAATATATTACAGATCCATATTCCTCACAGATTTGTTATAATTTAGGAGCTAAATGTTGACAGTTCCTAGTTACAGAACTTTTATTTAAGATTTCTATCAAAATAACATCTCCCACCTGATCTGAAGCAGCAATTTCTGGGATTGTTTCCCTTTTAATGCATACATATTGTGAATGCCCTAGATGATACAGTCAGACTAAAGTACTTTTGATACTAGGAAACTCTTATGCCTGAGATCTTGTGAAAACCTTTTCCTGAGCCCCCAACTCCCCACCAAAGTATTTGTTTGCTTCTTCTAGTTGGATACTAGGAGGCTTAGAACCATGTTTGTGGCCCACCCCCAATAATGTATAGGATTTCATGTCAGGCATGTTTCTATACTAGTTTCACTCCTGGTTTGAATTTATTTTCCTACTCCTGTTTTCTTTTTAAATTTTCTTTAAAATTTTGTTAATATTAAATCTTATCATTTCAAATAGTTTTCTTTTGAATTTTACTTAACCTTATCACAGTATATAAGCCACTTAAAAAAGCTTTCTCAAACTGAATAGCGCAGCAATGAATGAAATAAAAAACACAGATGTTTTGATACCTAGAGCTAACTCATGATACAAATGCCAAAGCTTTAACTGCCTTTTCGCATGGATGGTACATGGTTGCCTAGATTTCCAAGGGCAAAGTGGAATTAGAAAGAATATTATTATAAATGATTAACTCATCCAGGTCATAATGAGGATAATTATTTTTGTGTATCTTTATCCCTCTGGGATATGGAATAATTGCATCAGTGCTTTGCCAAGTAATATTTAAACATTGTTATTGGTTGAAACAAAATGCAAGTCTTTGTCTGGCCTGATCCAATATGTCCAAGTGCAAAGAACGATACAGAAAAGGTAACGCCCAGATTCACATTTACTAAGGGATTCCGAATAATGCCCTAAATGACTATTTGGAGCTCAGTTACATGCAGGTGCTAGGAGGATTTATGCTGTGAATGCCTGAAATACTTTCTCCACGGAGGGGAGATTATTAAGTACTAGTGAGCCTGAGTGTTTGGTGCCAATACTAACCATTAACTTTTGGCTCTGAGCCATGACTGTCTACTCTGCAGTGGATTCTGCCACCAAGGGGAAGGTCATTAAGGGCTGTTCTTTATTCTCGTTAGTATGTTCCAACATAATTAACAGAAGTTGTTCACCAGATGGTTTCCTTCCTGTCAGCAAGTACCTCCAGCTTAATGGGCTATGCAGGATTCTTTACTTTAAGTGGGTGAGGCGGGAAGCAAATTTAAAATATACCATCTTTGATCCTCCCACTTCTAATGAGATCTAAAGGCTTTAGATAATAATGTAAAGGGGGAAGGGAAATGAAATCATCCTAGAAATCAAAGAGTCACAGAAGGCCAACAGGAGTTTTATACAGACCTCTGTGCTAGGTCTCTGCCCGGCACCAAGAAAAGTGCAGAGACTATTGTCAGCTTCCTGCTGCATAGAGCCTTAGAGCTGAAATGGATTTAAAATATGAGAATAAAATTCAATAAATGCTTACTTGGTTCCCACTGGGTCTCAGAAATTGTACTGGGTGCTGGGGATATAAAGCAAGACCTTGCCCTGTTGCTCCAGAGGTTGGAAAGTAATGGGAGGTCAGACACATAAACTGATGATTTGCAAAAGTTTGGTAAATATGGAATTGGAAACTAATGGTTTCTAATCCCAGGGCCATTCCCCCTCTTTGTGTGATAAACCTTGATCTTGTTCAGGTATGCCCTCTCTTGCACATAGCACTGGGTGAAAGTGGGGCTGCTCTAAGCCAGTCTTCAACTGTTCCATTCCCCTTGCCAGTGTATGGTTTAAGAATTGCACATGGAAGCCACCTCTGGTCAAGAATCATGAAAGGAGGCTTGATTGGGAGCTTCTGGGAAAGGCTTTCTTGCTCCTAAGAAAGCACTGGAAGACATGGCCTCCTTTTCTTCCATTGTTGAGGTTGTAATACCAGAAATCATCTAGCCATGTGGTATAAAGCATAGTAAACTACATTCTATTAGCTCAAACTACGTAATTTTTCTCTAAACTTGTTACATTTAGGAAATGGTTTTATTATAAGGAAAATAATTTAAAATATCCCATTCTTATTCATTTCTCAAATGACTATTATAACAACCTTGTAAATCACGTGAGACAGAAACCATCCTCTTTGAAGCAGATGGGGAAACTGAGACTCAGAGAGACGATAATGTGATGTGCCTAGATAAAGCTGTGGGCTTCTGAAGTTAAGTACCCCTACTACCCAGCCATTCCACAGAGCAAAACACTCAATCCCACAGGCCAAGGAAACAATGAAATTACAAAACTTTTCTTTTCTTTTTTTGGCCTGAAAAATACTAACTCTGTTTTCTCTTGAACTGGAATTCTAAACTCTAAATTCACTTGCATTTCCCCTATATTTTTACATGGAGAAATATTTGAATTGAAGTAAGATGAAAAGGGCTTTCTAATGGGGGCAAAATACCATTAAAAGTCAGTCTAGACTACTAATGATCAGACACGGTTTCAAAAGATTTTGAGACACAGCAAAGGCCTTCCAGTTTCATGCACTGCATGCCATCACTCCACCTAGGAGGAATTGCAACAGTGATGCATGGGAGCTATAAAAACTCTGTCCAGGGTAGTTACAGGCTTAATAATCATGTGTTGTCACTCAGTTGTGAAGATAATTTCATTCACTTGCTGTAGCTGTTAGAACTTCTTTGTTTACAAGTGACAGTAAGCCCAACTCAATTGGCTGAAGCAAGACAGGGACTATATTGGCTCATATAATTGAAAAATATTCAATAGTTGTCTCTGACTTCAGGTGCAGCTTGATTTAGGGCTCAACTTCCGTCACTAGCCTCCATCTATAGGTTCTCCTTTCTCTGGGGGAGCTCAATTTTCGCTCTGAGTGGTAGTCCCAAACTGTAGGCTCATTTCACCATAGCACCACCGGAAATGGGGTTTGCTTCTTGTAGCGCTCAAATGAAAGTCCAGGAATTGAACTTCATTGGCCTTGACTATATCATTGTGGTATATTGAGTTATTTCTTGGTCATAATTCTTCACTCTCTTGTAGCTGTTTTATACATCTACCTCCCTCCCATGGTCTCATGGTAGGCAAAATATACTCCTCTTCCCTTGGCCATGGGCTTGGCCATGACTTGTTTGCTGTATGTTATGCTGTGTGTCTTTGGCAGGTAACAGTCCCTCTCAGTGTCTGCTGCTTCATCTGTAAAATGGGGATGCTTCAATGTAAGAACAGTTGTTGGAGAGCGTCAGAAATAATACATGTAGGGGACTTCCCTGGTGGTGCAGTGGTTGAGAATCTGCCTGCCAGTGCAGGGGACATGGGTTCGAGCCCTGGTCCAGGAAGATCCCACATGCCGCGGAGCAACTAAGCCTGTGAGCCACAACTACTGAGCCCATGTGCCACAACTACTGAAGCCCCCTAGAGCCCATGCTCTGTGATAAGAGAGGCCACCACAATGAGAAGACCGCGCACAGCAACGAAGACCCAACGCAGTCAAAAATAAATAAATAAATATTTTAAAAAGAAATAATACATGTAAAACCTGGCCCTTTGTAGGTGCTCAATAAATGTTGGCTATCCTAATATTGGTGATGTCATTATTATTAGAATTACAGCTGATCCTTAAACAACACAGGTTTGAATTGCATGAGTCTACTTATGCACAGATTTTTTTCAATAAATATATAAGTACTATAAATGTATTTTCTCCTCCTTATGATTCTCCTAATAACATTTCCTTTTCTCTAGCTTATTTTATTGTAAGAATACATATATAATACATAAAATATAAAAAATATGTGTTAATCGACTGTTTATGGTATTGTAAGACTCCTGGTCAACAGGAGGCTGTTAGTAGTTACGTTTTTAGGGAGTCAATTTTTTTAGGGAGTCAATTTTTTTCTTTTAAAAAATGTTTTTCCTATGCACACCACCCGCCCCCAACTTCCTCCAGTGGAACATCTTAGCAAAGTTTTAAATATTTAGTTTGACATCTTTATCTAATATAACCTAGGCTAAATGCTCACTTTTTAAATTAGCTAGTAAGGTGATAATATAGAAATCATAGGCCTCACAATACTGTTTGGAAGTTAATTTTTAAAAAGTTTTTTTTATTGGGGTATAGTTGTTTCACAATGTTGTGTTAGTTTCTACTGTACAGCGAAGTGAGGAAGAGTTCCCTGTGCTATACAGCAGGTTCTCATTAGTTATCTATTTTATACATATTAGTGTATATATGTCAATCCCAATCTCCCAGTTCATCTGGGAAGTCAAAAATTATATGTGAATTTTCAACTGTGCAGAGGGTCAGCACCCCTAACCCCCATGTTGTTTAAGGGTCAACTGTATATTAGAAAAAATGTGTGGAGTTTACAGGAAAGCCACTCTTGGCTTTCGAAGAACGCTTAGCACTGTCCAAAAATAGAATGGGCTTCTTAATGTCATAGTGAGTCCCCTGTCCCTGGGAACTGTTCCAACAGAGGCTGGACTTGGGGAATGGAACATATAGGACTTTCTAGGAGTGCCAGGAGGCTACTTTATATGATTTCTAGGGTACCTTCTAACCCAGAGACCCTAAATTCGATGAACTGTGAGCCAGCTTTATTAACAGAAGTTTATTAACTGAGCAAACACTAAAAGGCATTACAAGTGGGGAGAACAAACATCTGGATGTACTTGGAATAATCTGGGTTTAGACGTATTGTCCTGGTGCAGTTATGAAAGCATCCCCTTTCCTTCTCAACAGTGTCCCAGTTTGGATGATAAAATGCTATAGTCACCCTAATTATACCTAGTTCAGCGAACAGAAGCCAAGCATATTCTTGTTATTTTCTAAAGTTATTCCCCTTTAGTGCCAGAATTACTGCTCTTCCTGGGTTCCCCTTCCTGGTGTAATGGTATTATCATCGTCCTATTAACTCAGCCTCACGCCTTTGGAAACCACTTGAGCATTTCTGCCATCCTCTCCCTGCACCTTCAATCAGTTGCCATACCCTTTTGATCCTGTCTCCAAAACGTCTCCGTATCTGCCCCTTCTTTTAAGTCTCAGTGCTTTAATTCAGGTCTTGTTACCTCTTGCCTGGAGCATTGTAAAATCCTCCTAACAGCCCGACCCATTCTATTATCCATAAACCCCGCTGCCACTAGAGTGTGCCTTTTAAAGTGTACCACCAATCTCGTTGATACTTTTTATTAACCTAGATAAATAAAATTAAGTGTCTGTTGTCTGAGTCTTCCTGCATCACAAAAAAAACAGTTGGAAGGATTTTCATTAAATGTGGAGAATGTGTTTAGGATGGTATGATTTAAAATGTAGAGTTACGCGGACTACACAGATTTCCCCCAGAGGCACTCAGGAGGGCATCTCAATGGTATAGGTCGTTAACTGTCAGAACAGCTGGACCCTGCAGCTGAACCAACCCACATGGCTCCTGCATGGAAGAGGCAAAGCTAACAAAATCAGCCATGGACAAAGAAAACAAAGAATGGCTTCCAGTCTGAGCCCAGATTGAATGTTTAAGGACAGGTCTTCTGGATTGCAGATGCTGATTTGGAATAGGTATTGATTTTCCCTGGAGTTGCTTCTCTCGTGGGCAATTTGAGCTAGTATTTTCCTGGGGTTATTTATACAATGTTAGTGAATGATTCCCTTGAGCAACACCAGAGAGATCATCTAGGACAGAAAAAACTGCCCCCTTCTCAGATGGGCATTCGAAGTTCTCCCACATGTCCTCGGAGTCTTCACTAGCACCGTGTTTCCCGGTACGCTGTGCAGACCACGCTCCGTCTCTCACCTGTGTCCACATTCCCCCTTCTCCCTTAACCAGGGCTCAGGGGTGCTCTTCAGGTGAAACACTCTCCCATCACGTCTAATGGTGGGAGTGATCCCCATTAGTCAGGGTTCAGCTCAGACTTCACTTCTATAAGGCTTTGCCAGATTCTCCTGGGGTCATTCATTTCCTCCTTGATGACTTTTCACTCTATGCTTTTTTTATGTAGCTGTTTGCCTATATATATGTCTTTTAACCTGTAAGCTCAGAGAGGAGAAATAATGTCGTATTCATCTTGGTATTGTCTTTAGTGCTTGGCACATAAGGGTTTTCAATAAATATTTACGGAATTAAATGATATTTGAGAAGAGTATCTTCATTGGGTTGGACAACTTTCTCCCCATGTGGAATTGAAGTATATCCTAGAAAGGGGATGATAAATGCAGTACTATACCATTATTTGATCAGGATAGGAGAGTACCCCTTCTGCTGGAGCAATCTATTTGCTTTGCCGTTAACAAATGATAAGAGGTCTATAATCAACTTTTTGAATTGAGGGTTCAGAAATTTTTGAAAAGCTATGGAATGCTAGAAAATACAAAGTATAAAACTAATCCTAATACTTAATTCCTTGTTATCCTAATACTTAAATTTTTCGTTTATCCTAATACTTAAATTCTTAAATTTGGCCTGTAACGTGCGAAATGTGCTAAAATGCATGGCTGGTGGAGCAACTTGTTACTTTACTCACCTATTTTGGGCAATAATCTCTGGAGAGTATCAAATCTTCTGCAAAGTTGTTGGCCTCAGTCTAAGCAATTTTGAATTACCTTATGGATTCCAGTCTGTGGGATATCAGATTGCTTCCTGTGAATGCCGGTTTAAACTAACAACCACAAGGGCCTATCTTTGAAGCATAAAACACTTGGACATTAAAACTTCTTTTTGGCACCATGCCTGAGGTCAGAAATCTGCATTTTCAGCACACATCACCTGGGATTTCTTAGCACACATGGCCTGAGTTCCACATTCTCTCTCAACTTCCAAGCATGCAGCTCTGTTGGAGAGAGCCCTGTTTTGGAGTCTATAAGGAAAGGAGAGACCAAAAAAATGGGACCTCAACCTGGGTGACCAGTGAGAAAAATATCTTCTTGAAATGAAAGACTGTGGAGACCATGACAGGGTTACTAAGAAGCCATTGGAACTGCTCACGTTGAAACTAAGAAAGGTACTTGCATTTAGATGAACACAGAGGAGGAGTTTCCATGAAGATAGTGAAGGTCAGACATTGGGAGAATGTTACAGGGAGAGAGTAGAAAGGGTTCTTACTAGATTTTTAAATTCCAACCTAGAATCCCAAGGCACAAAGTCCTAAAGCAAGAAGAAACCCCTGATTTAGAACTAATAGAATGAAAGAGAAGAAATAATTAGGTAAACACTCAGCCCTTAAAGAATTGTGGAAGTATACGATCGAACACGATACTTGGCCAATTTAAAAGGGATGGTCAAGGCACTACCATGTGCCTCTTGAAAGAGTGGGAAATAGGAGGGT
>NW_006770037.1:1723802-1744668 GCF_000442215.2 Lipotes vexillifer
AAGAGTGTGAAATAGGAGGGTGGCAGAGAGTGCAGGACATTGTGGGGCTGGTGGCAGAGGACCCAGAAACTGTAGGAAGTACTCAAAGGGGCCAACAGAGGAGCTGAGTGTGGATGAAATCACATCCACCTGTGATCCTTGCCAGCCGTGCCTACAGTTCTCAATTTTTCCTCCTAAAAACCTGAGACGCAGAAGGGACCTTAGAGGTTATTTCATTCGACACTGTCAGTTACGGAGAAGGAGGCTGCCCACAGAGACGATGAGTGGGGTGCTGTTTCATCCAGCTTACAGAGCTGGGTCTTGAATTTAATCGCGAGATTCCTCACCTGTGTTTCTTCCCTTGGGGAACGTCCCCTCAAATCAGATGGTACCCTAGCGCCAAGGCTCACTTCCTCCCTGTGTGAGCACTCCCCTGAGTGCTTTCAGATTTCACACAAAGAAAAAGAGGGCCAAGGGTTCACACAGGAGCCGCAAAAGAAGGTGTGTGCCAGGTGCTTTGTCACTGTTTCCCTCAAAACAACCCCAAGAGGCAGCAATCATTGCTCCATTCTACACAAAGCTCAGAGAAGTTAAGGATCTTGTCAAAAGCAACAAAGCTAGCAAATTTGGGAGGTGACAAGTGAATTCGGTCAGTTCGACTTCAGAATCAATGCTCCACACCCTCATGGTGAAGCCACCCACGATTCCAGCCCCAGAGCCAGTTCCTGCTTCTTGAAATCACCAAAAGTCTGCTCTTTCCTGTCCTTCTGCTGACTCCCACCTCCAGACCCTCAGCTCTGTAGGGCTCAGTATAATACTCACGCCGCTGCTTAGCACATAGTTTTGGTCACACTGGATCCCTTGTATTGTGAGGAATCTCCCTTTGGGAGCTCAGCTCTGGACACCTGTTGTCTCTTTTGGGTTGGTCTTGGGAAACCATCAAATCAGGGACACCTGGACACAGGGAAGCTTAGGGAGTAGCTGTGTGTACTCTGGAGACTGGAAAGCTCAAGGTCAGTGAAAATCACTATGCAGGATTGGAAAGTGACCAAAGGGAAGACAGTGCCTTCCTCTCCCTTCCCCCTAAAGACAAAATACCTGGAGGAAGCCTTAACATGCAACAAGAGGGATATAGTCAGGGTTAAAATTTAGAAAGCACGTAACAGGTCGACTACCCGCAACATAACCCTGACCCTGGAAGTGCCTGGGCCAACCTCACATAGAAGATTGTATAAATGAGCATGGATCCCTTCATAAATTTGGATATTTAGTGGCTTGAACCATGACTGTTGGATGGTACCAGGAGAAAGCTGCTGAGGAGAGCATGGGGTTGGCAATGAAGAGTCTGCATCCTGCGCTGCTGGGGTAGTGAATAGCAGGTCCTGGCTGGGTGGAATGAAGACTGGAAAGGAGGTTCTGGAATGCAGAAGTAGGTTCCTTTTGCATGTGAGCTTAGTTCTTTCTGAGTCCTTTTGCATTAGAATGTTTTCAGCTGTAAGCAATAGGAACGCCAACTGAAACTAGCTTATTACAATAAGGTTATTCTTCAGCTCACACATGTGAGGAAAATCAGAAGTAGGGGTGGGTTTCAGCTTTAGTAGATCAAGAAGTTCAATGATGTCATCAAAGACTCAGCGTCTTTTCATCTTCCACATTGCTGTCCACAGTGTCAGTTTAATCCTAAGGCAGTTCCTCTTGGGGCTGTGGGATGGCTGCCAGTAGCAATCATCAGGGGAGCGTCTGCCTTCCCGTTGCTCTCTCTTAAGAGTGAGAATGCACTTCCTCGGTGGCCTCCAGAAAATCTCTCTTTGGTCACATGCCCATTCCTAAACCAGTCACTGCCATGGGGGATAGGATGACTCTCTAGACCAGTCAGATCTACACTTTGAGCTGCTGGAAATTCCACAAACTGCTTTGATCCCATCCATGAGGGGAGGGATGGGATGGATGTTGCCTGTCAAGCACAGTGTCCACCATACCCTCCTGACACCTAGACAGTAAACTGAACATAGCAATATCAACAAGTCTCTGTTGATGGAATAGGATTCATTGTGAAGTGAATTTCCTGTGAACAGAAGTGGGTCCAGAAAGTCACCAAAGAAGAGCTAAGGCTGAGAAAGACCATTGGGCTGGGAGCTAGAGAGACTGCATTCTCTTCTTGACCATTTTTGACACTAACTTTTTGTGCAAGCTTTGGGTATTCCACATGCAAAATATATTTAATCCCCTCTTTCCCATAGTTCCAAACGGCCGTTTTAAGATTTAAAAAGATGTATGTCAAAGTACTTTAGCTTCCTAGGAAGAAAGAAAATGTGCTACCTCTTGTTATTTCATAATATTTTGTCACGAGACGGGAATTTTCCAAGTACATGAAAATCGTCTCTTGCTAAGATAAAAATCTCCTGCTTATGACAGGTGACCAGAGTACTACTTTTAAAACTGAGCCAAAATATAATGGAACTCTAAGCAGTATGGGAGAACCACCCATATCTCTGAGTTGATACTTGGCCTGTCTTTCCTGTGCTTGGACTTCTCATTTGATTTAATGAGGGCTCGACTAGAATCTCATTCTTTAGCTTCTCTGTCTGCTCTTGGGGGATTTCAGCTCGCTGGAGCAGTGGTATTAGAAAACATAACCCTTTTATTAAGTTCATCAAACGGCCGACTCTCAGTCCTGGGCGCCAGATTGTGCTGGTCTGTTATCATGACTCTGTTCCAGTACTTCCCATAGCAGCTGCTTTCAAACACATTCTTGGGCTCATACTTAAAGTATGATGTTACTCCGTTTGTTCATTCAACTATCTGTTGCTGTGTAATCTTGATCACTATCAAACCCCAACATATTCAGTAGGCCTAGATCCAAGAATAGCACTGAGCTATGTTGTTCAGAAGGAATTACTCAGATATGTTGCCTCTGGGTGTGATCCTCAGGGGCCTCAGGGAGCTCTCTCTGTGCTTCTTTCATGACTACATAGACCACCTGCAACTCTTATTTTTTGAAAGCCCTTCATTACACTCATGATGATCATGTTAGTATAGATCACCATGCTGGGCTTCCAAGCCTCCAGCTGCCCCATGAGTCCGTGGGAGAGGTTAATTTATAAGCCCTATAGGTCCTTCACAGGAGAGGTTAATTTATAAGCCCTATAGGTCCTTCACCTAAGCCTGACAATAAGAAAGCCAGTGCTTGGGCCAGTATCCACTTGCTACCCACCTATCCTTCACCATGGGTCCTCAGCTCCTATGTTCAGCAACAAGTCTAAAATTTCTAGATCATGTCTTTCCTCCTGTTCTATTATGATCCTGGCTATATATCCCATAACCTGTAAACTACCAGGTTAACTACCACCAGTGCACTGTATATATACTAAAAGGGGGGAAAGAGAGGAAGAGAAAAATTATTTTTAAAATAGAAATTATATATATATGGAAAAAATACAGGTCCACATATCTGTAGTTGGTTCAAAACTATAGTTAGTGTTTATGATTTGCCTATTTCACATTCTCTTTGCTTTCAGGCAGTTTTCTCTTAAGTGGATGAAATTATATCTTCATACCTGAAAGTTCTGAGACCTTGATGGTCTTGCTTATTCAGAGTTACTATAATCTTCCATTAAGTTTTCTAATCTTTGGAAACTGATGCTATTTCTTCTCTAAATGTTAGAAGAATTCACTAGGGATGACATCTGGGCCTGGAGTTTTCTTTCTGGAAAGTTTTACATTACAGATTCGTTTATTGAATACATATAGAGCCATTCAGATTTTGTTGTTGTTGTTATTATTCTTGAGTTTATTTTGGTAACTTTTCTCTTGGAAATTGTGTGCTTATTCAGAATACTAATGTTGTATTTTTTAATGTTGTAGGATGTAGAGGATGGGCCAATATGAGGATCACAAATTGCATTTAGTTGTTATGATACCACAAGTTTTGATATGCTGTATTTTCATTATCATTTAGTTCAAAACATTTTCTAATTTCCACTAAGAATTCTCTCATCCATAGATTATTTGTAAGTGTATTGCTTAATTTCCAAACATTTACTTATTTCTAGTTATTCAGTTGTTACTGATTTCTAACTTAATTCCAATATGGCCAGAGAATATATTCTGTTGATTTCAATCTTTCAAAATGTATTAAGACTTGTTTCATGGTCCAGAATGGACCAGAATGAACATTTTAGTAAATGTCCTGTGTGCTTTTGAAAACAATTTGTATTCTGCATCTGTTGGATGTAGTGTTCTATATATATCAACAAGGTCAAATTTCTTTCAGACCGTCTATATCTTTACTAATTTTTCCTCTGTATTCTTTCAATTACTGAGGGAGGTATCAAACTATGATTCTGGATTCTGTGTCTATCTTTTTTCTTTCTTTTTTTTTTTTTGCAGTACGCAGGCCTCTCACTGTTGTGGCCTCTCCCGTTGCAGAGCACAGGCTCCGGACGCGCAGGCTCAGCGGCCATGGCTCACGGGCCCAGCCGCTCCGCGGCATGTGGGATCTTCCCGGACCGGGCACGAACCCACGTCCCCTGCATCGGCAGGCGGACTCTCAACCACTGCGCCACCAGGGAAGCCCCAGTTTTAAAATCTTTGTATTTTAATTGGATTATTGAGTTATTTTAAATTTAATATAATTACTCACGTATTTGGGTTTATAACTATTGTACTATTTTTTTTTCTATTCTATCTACTCTATAATCTTTTTTCTGCCTGCTTGCAGTTTGTTTTGATTAATGAAGCATTTTTTACTATTTTATTTTTCTGTCTTTTAGTTTCTTGTTTATGGTTTGAAAGAGTCAATATTCAATTAGATTTGACAACACAATTACTCCATTCCTTGATCTTTGTTTTTTCTTACATTTCCATGCTTTTTTTCTGATATTAACTTTCTTTTGCTTAAAAATTCATTTTATTATTTTTTTGACTGCAAGTCTGCTGGTGACGAATTCTCACAGCCTCTGTTTTCTGGAACTGCCTTTATTTCACCTTCAATTTTTTAAAAAATTTAATTTTAATTAATTAATTTTTTAAGACTTAATTTTTTTTAGAGTAGTTTTAGGTTCTCAGCATAATTGAGGAAAGGGTACAGAGATTTCCCATATACCCCTGTCCCCACACATGCATAGCCTCCCCCGTTATCAACATTCCCACCATTTGTTACAATTGATAAACCTACACTGACACATCATAATCACCCAAAGTCCACAGCTTACATTATGATTCATTCTCGGTGTACATTCTATAGGTTTGGACAATGTATAATGATATGTATTCATCCTATGTTATCATCCAGAGTATTTTCACTGTCCTAAAGATCCTCTGTGCTCTGCTTGTTCATTCCTTCCCCTCACTCCCAACTTCTGGCAACCACTGATCTTTCAGTAAAAAGATATCCATAAATTTGCCTTTTCCAGAATGTCGTCTAGTTGGATTACACCACATATTGCCTTTTCAGATTGGCTTCTTTCACTTAGCAATCTGCATTTAAGTTTCCTCCATATCTTTTCATGGCTTGATAGCTCATTTCTTTTTAGTGCTAAATAATCCATGTGTGAGTTCACCACAATTTATTCGTCCATTCACCCAATGAAGGTCATCTTGGTTGCTTCCAAGTTTTGGCAATTATGAATAAAGTTTCTATAAGCAGCAGTGTGCAGTTTTTGTGTGTATGGACATAAGTTTTCTACTTCTTTGGGCAAATACCAAGGAGCAGGATTGCTGGATTGTATGGTAAGACTATGTTTGGTTTTATAAGAAACTGCCAAACTGTCTTCCAAAATGGCTGTACCATTTCATATTACCACCAGCAATGAATGAGAGTTGCTGTCACTCCACAACACTGCCAGCATTTGGTGTTGTCAATGTTCTGGATTTTGGCCCTTCTAATAGGTTTGTAGTAGTATCTCATTGTTATTTTAATTTACATTTACCCAATGACAGATAATGTGGAGCATCTTTTCATATGTTTATTTGCCATCTGTATTTCTCCTTTGGAGAGGTGTCTCTTAAGGTCTTTGGCTCATTTACTTTCAATTTCGAGGGACATTTTCATTATGTGTAGGATTCTTGGATGGTGGTTCTTACTTCAACACTTTAAAAGATGTCATTCTTTGGTCTTCTGGTTTCTCTCCTTTTTGTTACTTTAGGTTCTTTGAAAGTACTACAGTCCCCCTTGACTGCTTTGAAGATTTTCTTGTATTTGTGTTTAGCTGCTTTTTAGCAATTTTGCTATGATTTACCTGGGTGTGGTTTTCTTTGTATTTATCCTACTTGAATTTTGAGGCATTCTTGAATCTGTAGCTGTTGTCCATTTTAGACAATTCTCTACTTCTGTCTAATTAAATATTTCTTCCGCTACATTTTCTCTTTCTTCTCCCATGACTCCAATTGCACAAGTGTTAGATCATTTTACCCTATCCCATATTGCCCATTCTTTCTCCTACTCTGTTTTAATATGGATAATTTTTACTGATCTATCTACCAAATAACTGCTTTTCCTTTTCCTGTTTTTAATCTTCTTTTATACCCATCTACTGTATTCTTAATTTCACTTGTTATATCTGTTAATTCCACTTGATTCTTCTTTTTAAATAGATACAGTTTTCCAGTAAAAGTTTGTATTTTGCCTTTAATCTTACAGACTATGGTTTATTTAGTGTCTATGTCTCCCAACTTTAATACCTGGATCTGTTGTGCATCTATTTCTATCTTTTTCCTGCTTGATTCTGTTTCTTGATAATTTTTATTGAATGTTGGGTAGTGTGTAAAATATGTTATAGAAGATCTGTATGATATTATCGTTCTTTAAAGAGGCTTTTCTTTAGCTTTTTGGCAGGCAGTTACAATAGGAGCAAATCACTTAATCCAATCAGGGACTGATCTTATTCAAGGCTGCCTTTCAGTCACTGTAAGGTTTGATTTATTTCTAGTGTTTCCTTATTTCTAGGGTGTAGTTCTTTGGGAGATCCCAAAGCTTTTGGTGTTTATCACAGAGCTCTATCTTGTGGGTCCTGAACTCCAACTTCAATCTCCTCAGTTTTATGAAACTACTGATAGTTCTGGTTAATGTCTCAGCCTCTTAGCCTCCACTTACTGCTTGTAATCTCCATCTCTAGGCTTGTGCTACTTATGAATGCCTCCAGGAAAAAAGCAGAAGAATGCCTGGCTCACTTTAATGTGTTTTCCTTTCCTCTAATGTGCTGTAGTAGTCTTGATCTCCAATATCTGACTTCCCATCCCTGTGAGACAACTGAAGGTCTGCTCAGTTCTCTGACTCTTCACAGCTACTTTTTACTCAGTTTCTTAACCTCTCCAGCCCATTGCTTATCCTTCAGCAAATGCATTCAGAGAAAAAGAGCACAGAATTTCTTGACTCACCTCAATAGGTTTCCCTTCCCCCACATCTCAGCTGCTTTGGTAGCTCTCTGATGCCTTAAAATCACTTTAAAAATGTTCAAGCTTTTCTAATGGCCAGTGGGGGGGATTAATCTTCTATAAGATAGGCTCCCTAACTAGACATGGAATTCTCTCATTAACTTTCCTGGGCATGACAATACTAAGAGATGATCCAGATGCTTTCCTTCTACACTCCCTTGCCACTGTCATGTGGTGACAGTCTTCACTAGGCAGGCTCAGTTACCTCCGCTAAGACTCAAACTCTACCTTTTCTTTAGAATGTTTTTCACCTTTAAAAAATGGAGCACGAATAACCAGGTGGTGACCTTGGTTTCTAACCCAATGAAACAACTGTTTTGTGTCCTCGTGCAATAATTCCTTCCTTTGGTACCAAATCTCTAACACAGCAGAGTCCATTGTTGTGGCGATGGTAGAGCAAAAATTTGTAAATGAATTATTACATATAATAATGATAGATGATACCCATCTTTCATACTTTGGTTCCCAGACCAATGTATTCTGGCTATGGGAGAATCATCATCCTTACTGGCTATAGATTCAGAGAATAAACCACATCATAAAAAACACCACTCCAGCCCAACAAGGTTGTGTATTGTGTCCCAGCTGCTGCTGTAACTGACTCTAAAATAGACCATTTAAATGCTCTGGAAAGTCAGCTCTTCTTTGTGTGAGGTTTATAGAACATCGTCTTAAATCATCTGCTCTCAAGTGGGGTGATTCGCCCTGTAGGGAACATTTGGTAATGTCTGGAGACATTTTTTATTGTCAGGACTTGTAGGGTGGGGGAGTATTACTGACTGGCATCTAGTGAGTAGAGGACAGAGATGATGCCAAGCATTCTACTATGCACAGGACAGCCTTCTGCAACAAAGAATTATCTTGCCCAAAATGTCAACGATGCTGCTGTTAAGACACTCTGCTTTAAAATGTTCACAGTAAAATGAGGTCCTTGGTCAGAAGCAGTGTTGTGCAGGTTAAAGTGACTGAGGATAGGGCATTCAGTGAATCTTGGAATGGTGGTCCTCTCAGAGGGGACCAGAAAAAGCAAATAAAAATTTAGGAATTACTCAAGTGAGGACAGATTTGTATTTCCCCCAAATGGAAAAGATTCGATGTAATTAACTTGCCCTGAGAAGATATTTGGACCATCCCAGATTATGGAATTCTGTAAAAGTCTCAGGATTGATGTTTTTTTTTTGCTGCTGCAAGTAAGTTGGGCATCCAGCTGGAGTGCAGTTACCCATGGCGAGAAGTCTGTACTGTTGAACCTAAGTGTTCCTTGTATTCCTATCACCATGGGCATTTTATATATGATCCCACTGAGCAAATATTAGGGTGACTAAAAAGAAGGGCTAAAGTAAATCCACTGGATGGGTCATTTTGTCCAACTGGTTATTAAAAAGATTCTTTTACAGTGGGAACTTTTACTGATTATTCATAGAGAACACAAATATTGACAAACTCTGGGACCATTCTAAAAGATTCATCCCTCAACTTTCTTGCCATTAATCCCCAAATTAATTCTTTCTAATGCCTGCCATCTGACTAGGCTCCATAAATGAGCTTAGAGCCCAACATGAGGCTATGTCTCTTACCAAGCAAAGAGAACAAGGTACATAGCTAAAAAACTTGCTTCTTTGGGATGATTTTTTTTCTCCATTGTCTTTTGGGGCCATTTCCATGTGGAAATAAAACACTTAACAACAGTTCATTTCAAACACAAAGTGAATACGAATCCTTGCTTATTGGTACAGAGCCACTTTTAATCTTCATGTCCCCTGATTCCTCCAGCATCCTCTACCCTAACCTCAGCTGCTTTAAGGAAATAGATGTTTAGGGATAGGGCCGAAGTTCCCCTGTCCCCAAGGGACATCAAAGGCTATACGTATCTATCTGAGTATGCTGGAAAACTTAGGGAAGGGGAGATCCTTAACCTTGGATGCAGACACTCCAAATCTCTATTCTACCCTGTTCTATAGGGTCAGGGGCACCCAAATTCAGCTAATGGGAGGCTGGATCTATTGGAGCCTAGATTCACAGAGTTATCCCTAAATGCCTTGGCCTCATCAACTGACAGTTTGGTTAAGTCGTAACCTGATGGTGTCCTCTGGGTTGCTGTAGCTGTTCAACCTGTTTCAGCTTTACAGAACTGAAAATAGATGTGGTTACCCTGCTCAGAGGAGAAAATTCAAGGCCATATTCATACCTTTGGCCAATATCCTCCTTGATGAACTTTTTCATGTTTTTACTGACTCTTGGGTTGTTGCCAATGATCTAGCTGTTTGGTCTACCATTTGGAAAACTACAGAATGGCTTATTAAAGACTCACTTCTTTGGTATTGCAAACTGTGGGGGAAAAAATCACAACTTCTGATCAGACTGTCTGTGTCACTTATGTAGATGCCCATGGTAAGAACCTGTGCTCTAAGGAGACAGCTGATTGAGCCTGTACTACCCATATTCCCACCATTGGAAATCCACCATCACACTGGATGTAGCAACTCATCTATTGCCCTAGGCTAAGAAAAACTAAAGGACTCTAGATTGTCAGAATTATGACACACATCTATCTAGTTGTCCCATGCCTACTCCTGGCAGATTGACTACATTGAACCTTTGACCTATTCTTGGGTGTTATTGGTGGTGCCTTACCCCTCTTGACAAGTTTTCAGGGTACAGTATTGCTGTCTGACGTGATCAGCCAATTCCCAACATACCATTGTGGCTCTCAAAACCAATCTGTGTCACATTCGCAGCCTGACAATGGTGTACCTTTTCTTGAAGAAGCCACTCGTCAATGTGTTTCTGGTCAAGATATTTAATGGGCCTTCCCATCCATCCTACCATCTGCAGGTATCTGATACTGACAACGTTGAAACAGCCTCTTTAAAAATCTACTTTGAAAAGATTTCTGATTCTGTCTCCCTCACCTTCTCCTTGTCCACATACTTTTGTAAGACAATTTAATCACTGAATGCAGCCTTTAACAGAAAGAAATCATTTTCTCCCAGTTGCTTCCTAAGTAGTAATTGGGACAAAGGGTGGGGGAGATTATATCAACCTCTCTGGAAGGAATTTTGTTGGAGTTTTCACACTGACCTTTGCTGGAATGATACCTCTTTCTGTCTCTCAGGGACAACTCTAAGCCTGGCTAGTTGGTATATTCTCCCGGTGGTGGCCAATTAAAAGGTAGTCTGGAGAATTTAAGCTTAATTCTGATTCGGCCACCTGGATTCCCTTATTGGACTAATCTGGTCTTATATCATAATGGCCACTTGGTTGAGTACAGTGTTTGCTGAATAACCCTAAGGTGGTCTATGTAGGGGTCTATAAGCTTAATAAAAATGTTCTTGTTTATCTGAATCTCACGCTTCTAGTTGGAGAGTCTGGGTGCAAGTAGGTGATAATGGAAAAACATTGTAAAAATAGGTACTGAAAAGAGACACAATTTTGTGGTAGTGAAGGGAGAGCAACAATCATGGCACCTGGGAAAGAAACACCTGCTAGGTATAGGAGAAAGATGGACTTTAATGATTCTGTCAGAATCACTGGGAGTCCTCATCACAAAGGAAGTCAACCTGTACCCTAAATTGATATAGGTCCCATTTGCAAGGGACTCCACACTGAACACAAAACTTTCTTTCTGGAAGCACCATATGTGTCCTGGTAGTATACTTGTGTAAAAGTTAGGCGTTGCTTTGCCTCCTTCTCCAAAACAAAATGACTCTGTCTTTGAGGTATTTTGAGAGACCTTCAAGCATTTAAGGAAATACCATCACGCAGACCTTAGATAAGTGTAAAAATCTGCAAGATGAGGCTACCCTTGTTCATCAAGGGGAGCTTCCCAGAGGGATAACTTACTTATGCACATGTTGTGGGCAGGTATCCCCATGAAAAGAATCATCCAATTATAAAAGGTGACACAAAGTTTGTTCCTGGCTTTAGCTGAAATGATCAGTGACACAGTTGGCTATGGAAGGCATTCAGAGCAGCACCAACTCCCTGGCCAGGGTTGTTTTGGATGATAGAATTGTCCTAGACTTCCTCTTTGTGGGCTACCGAGACAAAGTCTATACAGTTGCTAATACATCCTGCTGTACCTGGATCAATTCCTCAAGCCTAGCAGAAAGATCAATACAGAAACATAAGGAGAAAGCCACCTGGCTTTCTTCGGTGAACTCTGATGGTTGATGGGATTTGTTCAGCAGATTGGGTCTGGGATCCTGAAGAGCAGGGTTGAGATCAATACTGTGGGTTGGCCTCATCTTGCTGCTTGCAGTCCTGTTGATAGTAGCCTCAAATTAAATGCTGTATGAGGCAAATTGAATGGATTTGGTTCCAGCCCCTGCCATTCAGATTAATCACAGTGGCCAATAGAGTGGCATATTAATGGGAAAATTTACCAGAAGCCAAGACAGTGTAGAAACTGCAGGGGGGTATCGTTGGGTGACAATACTCCATGGGTCGCTTGCATTTCTGTGTGTCTTGTGAGCAAGGCACTGACTGCCTTTGCTCCATATTGTCTCATCTGTTTGTGCAGCAAACAGCCTTGGAAGCTAGTGATAGTGCCTCCCGATCAAAGGGCAGGCATGTTTACTGCTCATTATTAAAGATTTGGGTTCTCTCATGTCAGCATTCCTCTCTTATAATGCAACCCACTGCATGTGCACATATCCATCTGGGCCCATCTGCATCACCCCTGAGGAAACTGGGGGCAGGGGGAACTGCTGCGAACATGCTCATGCTGCTTGCTGTACTGTGAATAAAAAAAGTCCCTTGTCTTTAACTCGGAAGTCTCATGTCTTCTGCCATCATCCATGAAATTTTAGCAAGCTAACTTGTAATTAGGATAAAATCTCAGACCATACAGAGCTCTTGACACCTACTGAAATCAGGAACCCATTTTTATTGCAATATCTTCCACCAGCCTTTTCAGCCTATAAGCCACAATGACACTTTTCAAAGATGCTGGCACTTTCTCTACCAATATATTTCTCAATGTCTTGGTGAAAGAGTTATCTCCTAAGCTATCTCAGAGGACATATTTAAAAGAGGGTGAGTAAATAGTTCATAGTAAGTCCTGTCCCTAAGTCTTTCTTTTTACATTTATTTATTTAATTTATTTACTTTTGGCTGCATTGGGTCTTCGTTACTGCTCACAGCCTTTCTGTAGTTGCGGAGACTGGGGGCTACTCTACGTTGTGGTGCACGGGCTTCTCATTGCGGTGGCTTCTCTTGTTGCGGAGCACGGGGTCTAGGCGTACGGGCTTCAGTAGTTGTGGCATGCAGGCTCAGAAGTTGTGGCTCATGGGCTCCAGAGCGCAGGCTCAGTAGTTGTGGCACACAGGCTTAGTTGCTCCACGGCATGTGGGATCTTCCTGGACCAGGGCTCGAACCCGTATCCCCTACATTGGCAGGCGGATTCTTAACCACTGTGCCACCAGGGAAGTCCTGTCCCTAAGTCTTTAGACTGCTTTCTCTACATTATTGTGAGGTATTAGTGGCATTTTAGCCTCTTGTATCATGGGTCATAGCTGAGTCCAGGTTTCAGTCCTCCAACCATGCAGACAATTACACCACACCAAGTTGTTCTAACCAGCCCATTGCATCTCTGATCAGAATCTCCATATCTATACATTCAGCCCATTTGAAACTTACATTTTACCATCCTCGGTCCAACACCTCAAAAGCGATTCCCTCACACATTTCTACATTTTTGTCTATATGCATGAGCAATATCTTTCAGATCTCTCTGTGGATTTGAGTTGTAATTGCCCTTCTGCCTCTAATCTCAGAAACCTACCAGGTCCCAGAGGAAAAGCATCTCCCTTCTCCCTTCTGTGTATGTGCTGGGTTTTAGCTTACTTGGCTCTGATTAGTCACAAAGTAAAAAGCCTGTTTACTTTCTGTTTTCCAGAAGTTTGTCAAAATTTTTGATGACTTCTGCTCCCTATATTCAGTACTGTTATGAAGTTAGACTCTTGTAATTCTTCTAGTTATCTCAGTAGACTGACAAGGGAGGTAGACTGTGTCCTCAGTCTGCCATCTTGAATTGGGAGTCCCTCATTCAGTTCCCAGCCCAATACTCCACTAGAAATATTCTGGTAAAGTGTACCCTCGTCCTATGGATTGCCAAATCTAACTGGCCGATTCTTGGCTTATTTTACTCGATCCTTCTGGAATTTAACATTGTTGATCATTTTCCTTCTTGGAAACCTCTCAACCTTTCCCTTCAAATACTTAACACTTTCTTGATCCTTTGCCTTCTTTTCCTCAGACTGTTTTATAAGATTCTTTTTCTAAACTCCTAAAATCTGGTGTTACCAAGTTTCAAGTGGGAATTGGGTGCCTCATCAACAAGCCTGTATACTAGAATGTGAATCAATACTTAAAATTCATAAAAGAAAATAATTTCTATTTAGAATCCTATGCCCAACCAAATTACTGGTGCAAAATAAGGTTGTATTCAAGCATGCAAAGACAGCCACAGGCATGAATGTAATCTGTATGCTTATGGCTTCCAAATCTATGTAATTAGCCCAGACTTTGATACTTAGTTCCTGACTTGTTCAATTACCTATTAAATTGTTCCATCTGGATATCTCAAAAACTCCCTAAACTTAGTATGTTCAAAAGTGAACTAAATAACCTGCCTGATCAAAGCTGTTCCCTGTATTATACTTTTCATCTCAGCAAATTATACCATTGTGTACCCATCAGACTTTCAGTCATCACCAAATTCTTCCTCTCTCCTATAACCAACACTAGTAAGTCATCAAGTCTTCTCAGTGCTACATACTAAGTATTTCTCACAGCTATTCTCTCCTTTTGTTCACTGTTGCTCCCTTAATTCACATTCACATCATTTCCTGCCTATCTTCCCTACTTCCAGTCTTGACCTACTTAAGTCCATCCCCTATACTATGGCAAGAACGGTCTCTCTACAGGGTAAATATGGTCATATCTTTCGCTTTATTCAAAGACTCAATAGTTTTCCAGTTCTTGATTCCATGATCTCTCTCCTGACCCTCTTCTTCTTTCTATTCCCCACGTCACTTTCTTCGCTCCGACTATACTAAATCATACTGTACGTGTAGCTCTCTAATGCTGTTTCATGCCCCCATCTTTTCCCTCCCACTGTTCCCATTGCCAAAAAAGCTCTGTTCTGCTGTTGATGACAGCCTAATCATCCTCCAAAACTTAATGGAAGCATCAGCTTTTCTAAGAAAACGTTTCTGAATCCCCATGCAATCATGCCATTCTGTAGAGATATCCATTTACATTTTGCATGTCCCTAGTGTGCCCTGGAAATACTTACTAATATGCTTCCTCTCTACCAGACTGGGAATTCCTTAAAATCATGGACCATGTCTTGCTTATACTTATATAATGAGCACAGTATTTAGTATAGTCAATATTTATAAATGAATGGATAAATAGATAAGTGAATGAATAAAACCTTTTTCATTATCCTCTATTCTGGATAATCTTTCTCCAAACTCAACTATTATCCTTAATCTATTACCTAATTTTCTCCATCCTTTCATAGATCAACACCCTGGGCTAGGGGCAGAAAGATAATTCCCAGATAAGTTTGGAAGGAATCTGAAAACATCAGGACACATGCTAGTGTTTTTTTTGTAAGCCCACAAATCACTCAGAGAGATCCAATCCATGGGATTGGAAAAGTAAAATAGAAAGCTCTCAGGGAGATGCCCTGGAGGTAGGTCTGGGTAGCCTCCCAGACCCCACACACTATACAGTGGTACAGAGAAAGCCGCTGAGAATTCTCAGGCCCATAAGGAAGGCAGGGATTTAGAAGGACAAGCAAACTAGTGGATTAGAAAGGGTCTGGACCATGATAGGAGGCAAGAGCACCATGACAGGCCAGAGGTAATAGAGAAATCTGTGGATTCCAGCCAGACACTCCAAAGGCCAGGTGGAAGCCACACCACAATGGGCAAGGCAAGGAGAGAGGCCGATGCTTGGATGCCAGGTGAGATGAGAAACCCAGACCAGGGACCACTCAGGGCTAGACATTCCTTCTCAGTGCCAGGACAGTGTGAAAGTCAATCAGAAAATCAGATTACCTGCAAGGTAAAAGACAGAAGAAAAGAAAGGGGTAGAAGCCCTGGGTGATTGACCTATAAACCAGATTTGGCAATTAGTTAGTGGCTGCGATTATAATACTCAGATTTGGCTGCAAATCATTAGATCAGACTACATATACCTGAAAGGAATAGGATAAGCTGTCTGTCCTAGGAAGACAGAGGAGACGAAAAGTTGTCATAGGTCATAGAAAAGTTATCTTTCTCCACATATGAGCCCTAATATGTATATTTGGGTGTCCCTGCTTCTACCGTCAGCTATCCATGGAAATCACATACCCCAAACATTCTAGGAAAGCCCTAACTTCAAACAGTCTTGTTTTTTATGACTGCATCAGTTCTGCAGTGCCATTAGCTCCATGTTTTGGTTTAGAAAGTACTACATCCTGAGTTCCATTATTGACTTGCCCCAGCACTGCCCCATCCAGACACCAGGGAAGAGTAGGTGGTAAGTTACATTTTGCTTTAAAGACTCTAGTTTCATTGTCAGAAATTTTGTACGGAACATGTTGTACCGATTTATATACTTCAATGTTGGAGAGCTGAGACACATTTAAATTTGCACATGGGCCCTTTGGGAGTGACAGCTTGTACTGTTTCTCCATTTGTTTCATCATTTCATTAGTAATTATGCATAACAAATGTGATCCTCAAGTGAAAAAATGATGGTACGGGTAGAAACATATTATTAACCCTTGAGGGAAGCTTTTAGAAAAGTCAAGGTTAGTTACAGTCTTCAGACAAATTAGCTTCTGGAAGTTAACATATAAATAAAGACAAAGACGGAAGCTCAAGGACCTCTTGGGTGGTTGGAAGGGGGAGGGGAGGAAAGCTGTAATTAACTTTCCTTTGTCATCAACCATTTCTCAGATAAACGATCATGAATTACTAGAATGTGTCTTAACTCTCAGCACTGCAAAGCCACAAAAAGCTCTATCTCTTGACTTGTTTTAGAAATTTGGTGTAAGTAATTGGAAAAGTAGGAGATGCTTAGGTTCAAATCTCTGGCTTTCTTAAACTTATTAATAAAATCTCTAAATTAATCAGAGTAGAAGATGCTTAAACTGAACCACATTCTGGCTTAACTGTCTTCTGTGACATTTTCGCTGCAAGGGGAAAATAGATTTTCCAACATCATATTTAATTTCATTAGCTACTGTTGCTTTTTGGAAATCTACTTATAACACATGAAGATAAACATTCTCCCTGTGATAAGGCTGTGTTTATAAACTGGGTTTAGGATGAAAGAAAACCCTAAACTGATGTGTTTTCATTGTGGGGTTAATGGTGCTTTACTAATCCCCTTTCTGTGGGCCAGCGAGGCGCCGGCATTTTGGGAGGATTTTGGGTGACTCTCATATATTTGCCTTTTCAAGCACTGCCATAGGAGGAAGCCCTTTCCCCTGCTGAGGAATGCCAAGACGTGACGTTCCTCCTCTTCTTGGAAGGGAACTTCTGTGCAGCAAAAATAAAAATATACAGACTTTTTAAAGCTTCCTAGCGAAGGTTGAATGAAAGATTATTTGTCCCTTTAATAACCCTTTGTGCAGGGGTCCCCTCTCATCTTTTTTTGTCTCCCTACCTGGAAATGGGACTCCTCTACACTGAGGGCAGGAGGAAAGTAAATCTACCTCTATGTTGTGAAGCGTGAGCTTCCACCCTTCTTCCCAGGAAAGAGCTGAAGACTTAATGAAAATGTATTGTTAAATATTTCATAGCTACAGAAAGGTGTAAGGAATTATGTAATGAACACACACGTACACACTACCCAGCTAAAGAAATGACTCATCATAAACATAGTTGAAGCCCCTTTGGACACCCCATTGTACTTTCCTATACCTCATACTTCCTCTCCTTTCCAGGTCCAAGTCTTTAGATTTTCTCATACATTGATGTGTCCCTAAACTAAACACAGTGTTCTTTTCACATTTTAGACTACATAAAGAAAATCTTGACATATATATATATATGTGTGTGTATATATATATTCTTTTGCAACTTGCCTATTTTATTTTTGAGTTTTATGCACGTGGATAAAGTTTATATATATATACATATATACATATATACATATATACATATATACATATATACATATATACATATATATATATTTGTGTGTGTGTGTGTGTGTGTGTGTGTGTGTGTGTGTGTGTGTGTGGTACGCGGGCCTCTCGCTGCTGTGGCCTCTCCCGTTGCGGAGCACAGGCTCCGGACGCGCAGGCTCAGCGGCCATGGCTCACGGGCCCAGCCGCTCCGCAGCATGTGGGAACTTCCCGAACTGGGGCACGAACCCGTGTCCCCTGAATCGGCAGGCGGGCTCTCAACCACCGTGCCACCAGGGAAGCCCTTCATATATCTTTAAAATTTATTTTTATTGAGATATAACATTGTATACATTGAAGGTGTACAACATGTTGGTTGGTTTGATACATTTATATGTATCAAAATATATAATTACCACTGTAGTATTAGCTGACACCTCTATCACATTGCATAATTATCATATATTTTTTGTAATGGATAAAGTTTTATCATGCACATTGTTCTACTTCATAATTTCCACTCTACATCATGGCTATACCACAATTTATCCCTACATGGAAGTCCTTCTTTCCTCCTGAACAGATATAGGAATACTGGGAGCATTAATGAGACCCTCAGATGGCAGAATCCACAGCAAATGAAACATCCCCACCTAAAAGAAATTCTCACAAAGAGAAAATGTGAAGAAAACGCGTAAGGGATGATGCTTTTATAGCTCCACTTTCTGCTCTAACTCTATTGCACTTTCTTTCGTATGTGTGCTCGGGTGTATTTCTACAACTGGGTGAGTTAACTCTTTCTACACATCACACTGACTATTTTAAATGCTGAAATAAGAAACTGAGATCTGTTGTCACCTGCTAATGCCGTTCATGGACCCAAATCTTCCAGCAAGTGAAGGTATTCCTGAGTGTTGTCTCAGGGTGTTCTTAGCCTCAGAGGAGACATACTCAGGTAAGGAGAGCTTGGCAAGGTCAGAAGAATACTGCCTTGTGAAGTGGCAGTTCCAGAAAGTTCCAAAAAGGCTGCTGATGACAAGAAGGGGTATCTTTTCTCTTTGCATCTTAAACATTAAGGCAGCATGCAAGAGGCTAACAAGTGCCTGTAACGGTGAGGCTGCCTCCTGATTTTCAGGAATGAATTAACAAGTACATTGGGCAAGGTCATGGGTTCTGACTCCCAGGCCTGGTTTCTATTTCTTAGGCCTTCTATCTTTTGCTCCTTCTACACTGTTAGTCTGTTCTTATCTCTTCTGTTGCAGACTCAGTAAGCCCCGTGATTTTGATCTACTGAAAAGTGTTTATTAAATCCTGCTGAGTCTTCCTTTGAAATGCCACTTATCCATACCCCTTCCCTTCCATCACCTCCCCCGCCCCCAGCCATCACTTCACACCTGGATAGCTGGCATGGGCTCAGAGCTGGACTAGGTGAGGCCTTCTCTTCTTCCTAACTCATCCTATAGCCAAGGCTATTCATCTTCCTCAGACACTCTTGTTCCACAGTTCATTGGTCCCGAACTTTCAAAGACTTCCCATTTTCTAGGACATCAAACCTAAGCTTCTTTTCTGGGTTTTCCAGACAAGACCCATAATTTTGTATCCTGGTGATCCTTACTTCCTGCTACCTAACTTCAGCTCTAGTGTGGCTAATCCCTCTCACTTCCATTAATATGTCATTCTCATGTCTCTCTGCGGATGTTGTTTTCTTCTCCTGGAATACTTTATCTCTTCAAACTACTCATTCATTCATAACATATATATTGAGGGCCTCCTATGTGCTAAATCCTAGAGTTCTAAGATCAAGATTTTTCAATGGAACTTTTCACTACCTCATCTCTATTAACATCTTTCTTTTATTAGTCTTAACCACTTTACTATATATCTATATCTATACCTAGTCCAGTGCATAAAGGTAAAAGCAAGTGAACGACGTGGACCTCTCTCTTCAAGTAGCAACCATTTAATCAGTAAGAGGAATGAAGAGAATTTCGAACCCTAGAGAAGTTTTTAAGTAAGGGAAGATGTGAGAATTAAATGAAATGAAATGTGATTAATGGAGCAGTGATTTAGCAGTAAATTATGTGTAACTTTATTTTGTTCACTCTTGTTTCAAATGGGTTTCCTTATCTTCTTGTTGGAAGATAAGCTATTTGAGGGCAAAGGCTAAGCCTTCTTTGAATTGCCCCAGTTCTTAAACAGAGTTAGATACACACTGGAGCTTCTGCCAGCTTTCTATTGCTTCTGACTTCCACAAAAAGAAATTATCTCTTGCCTGTATTCCCAGGGACAATACTGATGAAAGGAGCAGGTCAGGGTGCAGCCACCTTCCCAGCCTTACCCTCAGTTTATTTCCTTGAGAAATAGAAGCCTTTGGATAAGCAAGAGCAAGCAGTGAGGCAATGAAAGTAGGTAAAGGCTGAGCATCAACCTTCCTTCTTAGTGGTTCTGCCTCCACGGGTCAGCAAAGAGTATCGTATAATTTCCCTGGAAATGTCTGTCCTCACGTTCACATCTCTTGATGTGCTCCCTTTCCTAGATGTGCTTCCACTGTTTTAGTCATTCCTCCTGACGTATCATGACATTTTTACCATTCTCTTAAACCACAAATCCTAGTGAGACTGGAAGATTGTAAGTCAGGGAATTGAGGAGGCATTCCTCAAACCACTGTAGAGGAATCTAAAATGGTTTTGATTGGGTTTTAGGTTGAAGCTGAATTTTAGTCCAAGGCACCCTGCAACCAATTCAAACCACTGTCGATGGCAGTGGCGTGCAGCTTGTATTTTTGCTTTCTCAATAACTTCACTCTCTATGGTGAAAGTTCATTTTGAACAGGCTCATAATTTGGATTGGCTGTAGATTTAATCAGAGTTGTGCTTTGTTATGAGTCAGCATTTTAGTGTATTTGTCTTTCCCCCTCCTACAGAACTGTATGCTCTGACTTTTAAAATTTAGAACACTGGGTCCGAACAAACAATGAATCATGACCTTTCAGAAAAGATGATGAAGCTGTCTTTTACTTGAAGGGAAGCAAGCTATAAATGCTGAAGAAGCTGATGATTTATAATACAAATTTTTTATCAAGAACTAATAATAAATAAGAAGTTCAGTGACGCTGCGATAGTGTGGCACAAGCAACCCAAGTAATTCTATCATAATGTAATGGAAGAATTAACTTGTGCTTCCAAATAAATTTTTTTTTAAAAGTAAAAGACTCTTCATGGATGTTTCTAATAACTTAAAGAGAGGTAGTTCTATACTTTTTTACTTTGGAAAAAAAATGAAATCTCAATATCCATTTACAAACTGGAATGTGGTAGG
>NW_006770037.1:1744699-1794702 GCF_000442215.2 Lipotes vexillifer
GGGAAAGGGAGACCATGCTAATTGATGAAGACATAGATTTTCTATAAAATATCTTGGCTTAAAAGAGATGCAGATTATATCTTCCTTTTCTCTCCACATGCTCCCTTTCCCCCCAGTATGTTATTTGAATTTATGTTTGGCCTAGGAGGGCATATTGTTGTAATTTCCATTTTATGGGTAAGGAAATTAGGACCCAGTGGTATAAAATGAGCTCAAATTCAAGACATCAGCTGGGGAAACAGAAGTAGCAATTATTGTTCCAGTGCCAGACCTGTGCTTATTCTAGAAGACTAGGATATATGCTGAGAAATAGGAGGATGACATCATTAATCTTTTGTGTCCCCCCCAAATTTATATGTTGAAACCCTAATTCCCAGCAGTGACAGTACTAGGAGATGGGGCCTTCGGGGAGGTCATTATGTCATAAGGGTAGAGTCCTCATGAATGGGATTAGTGCCTTTATAAAAGAGATAGGGTCCCCACTCAACCATGTTGGCACCCTGATCTTGGACTTCCAGCCTCCAGAACTGTGAGCAATAGATTTCTGCTGTTTATAAACTTCTCAGTCTGTGGTATTTTATTATAGCAGCCCAAACAGACTAAGACAGAAGCATTTCTATGATCTGGGCCTGTTCCTTCTCAGGACCACCGTGCTTGCAGCCTTAGTGCATTAGAATAGGGTGACAGCCACGGAAAAGCTCTGCTTTGATCTTCCTTCAAGAACAAACCTGTCTCTGTGAGTGCAGTTAGGTGATACCTACCAGCAGCAGTGCCTTCAAGATCTGCTGCAGCATTTGAACTGAGGCCATCCTCCACTTGGGAAACCCTGGCCAATAACAGAGTATGGCAGAATTAACAGGACCTGGCCATTTCTGCCCAGTGCAGCGTTCTTCTCTGAACAGTCTTTGCATTGGAGCTCCCCACTGAGACTCTCTCAGAGCTCCAGCACAACCTGAGCCTCTTCCTACACCATACTCCTTCCCTACCACCTTCATTCCTAGGGGTCAGAAGAGTCTGAAGGCTCTCCTTGCTTAATCCTGCTGTCACTCCCCTTATAATTCATGGTTTTACCACGCCCCTCACAATCTCTTGGACTCTTAGCTCTATCTTGGTGTCTCCTCCCTGAAGAACCTGAACTGACACAAACAGCCTGTCTATAACATCATTAGTTGGCAGAGGCCTGTTTATATTAACTACTATAATGTCACTTTCATATCACTAGAGGGGTAGAACTAAGACCCTGTGATGCCCATCTGACCAAACTTGTAGATATCACCAATTTCCTTTGTTTTATCCTTTTCGTCAGTCCCTGTATAGGTATAATTGTGATCTAAGATAGTGAGGCAAAACATTTTTCAATTTCATGGCCCAGCAAAATATATGGGTAAAATATTGAGGAACTGATACAGTGTTTCCAGTTTTTAACATTTTACCAGGTAAAGGAATTAAAAAGTGTCTGTATACAACTGTAAAAGATAATATATTTTGGGGCTTCCCTGGTGGTGCAGTGGTTGAGAGTCCACCTGCTGATGCAGGGGACATGGGTTCGTGCCCCAGTCCGGGAAGATCCCACATGCCGCGGAGCGGCTGGGCCCGTGAGCCATGGCCGCTGAGCCTGCGCATCCGGAGCCTGTGCTCCGCAATGGGAGAGGCCACAACAGTGAGAGGCCCGCGTTACCGAAAAAAAAAAAAAAAAAGATAATATATTTTAACAACAAAAAAGAGGAAGAACACAATATGAGAATCAACGATAGTTGAAAAAACTACACTAACCTATGATAAATAAATTGTCATGCAAAAATAACAACAAAAATAAGCTAGGATATCAGCTTCTTCCCTTACAGGATTAACTGCCATAGGAATTGCCCTCACAGTATAAATAATTAGAAATCAGACAGAGTACATGAAATAAAAGATTTCAGACATTGGACAGCAGGTGGCACAGGATGATGATTCCTGAGAGAAGAGGAATAAATGAGGTAAGTTAAATGATAACCTTGCTTATTTCTTGGGGCAGTTCCCAGGCTAAAGAGCAAGGAGAATAAATTGACATAGAGCCTAGGAGTGTCATCAAATTGAGGGGAGCTGCAGAGTAGTCCCGTTGAGTCTATATGGCTGAGTAGTTACCTCCACATCCATGGGTGAAACTACCTAAGGCTTGGGAGTCGGTATAAAGTAATAGGCCAAAGAATTCTCAGAGCTCATCAAGGAGTGAACATAGTATATGATTCTACCAGGTAGAGTGGAGGGACCTCCTCAAAAAACGCAGACATGGATACAGTTGTCACAAGTGTCATGCATTAATTGTGGGGCAAAATTATTTCTAGAATGAAGACTAGCCTAGACCTGTCATAGAAAAGCATGAAAACAAGCCTTAAAGGAATCAAACTGACTCATGAGTAATTTAACTGTACACCAGAACAAATCCAACACTCTTTAAAGAAATAAAATAAAATTCAGCACTCAATAACATGAAATTCAAAATGATCAGCATCCAATCAAAGGTGTGGAAAAAATAGGGAAATATGATTCATAATCAGAAGAAAATTCATCAGTATAAACAAACCCCCATATAACAGAGACTATGGAATTATTAATGAAAGACCATAAACCAACTATAAAAAGTTTTATAAATGTTTTTGAGGATATAAAGGAAAACATGAAATGATAAGGAGAGATATAAAGAATAATTTTTAAAGATGTAAATGCAGCCTCTAGAGAAAATAATTTACATTATCTACAATGAAAAAAATATATTCAGTGGGATTTGTATCACAATATACACCAAAGAATTAAAGATCAGTGAACCTAAAGACAGAGGAATAGAAATTAATCAAAATGAAGAGAGAAAAATTATGTCCTATCCTGTGACCTGTAGTGCAGTATAAAATGGTCTAACATATGTAACTGGACTTCTAGAAGGAGAATAAAGATGAGGGAGTAGGGGACAGAAAAAAAGCTTGAAGAAATAATGGTCATTTAAAAATTTGGTTAAAAACTTTAAGCCCACAGAAACAGCTGCATAGCACAGGGAGATCAGCTCGGGGCTTTGTGACCACCTAGAGGGGTGGGATAGGGATGGTGGGAGGGAGACGCAAGAGGAAGGAGATATGGGGATATATGTATATGTATAGCTGATTCACGTTGTTATACAGCAGCAACTAACACACCATTGTAAAGCAATTATACCCCAATAAAGATGTTAAAAAAAAAAAAAAAAGAAAAGCGAGCTGGGATGATTATCAGCTGTTACCAAAGAGAAATCTTAGAATTTAAGATTTCAGAAGTGTGGCATTTCTTGTTGGGTGGCTACATGGTCTAGGGTGTGGTCATAGGAGAGGATGGATAAAGAGGGGTAGAGGAGAAGGACATGGAGTTGAGAAGGTAAAGGATTTGAAAGGCAGAGGTAGTGGATGTGTTGCTCAAATAGATACTGAAGTCACTTGGGATAGAGACAGGATTTGGAATGGAGAGGAAAATGGTACACCAGGATATGGAGTATTTAGTGAGAGAAGGGGTGGCTAGGAATGAGTGGGTAAGTATGATGTGAAAGTAGGGACAGTCAAATCTGGGCATCGTTTTTGATTCATCTCTCTTCTTCACTATCCAACTCAATAAATTACCAGGTCTTGTAAATTCCATTTCATAAAAATTTAATCTAATTCAAAAAAAAAACCAAAACCAAACAAAACTTTAAGCCCACAGATAGGAATCTCAGTGAACCCCAAGCAGAAATACATAAAGAAAATCACATAAAGATATATTATAATCAAATTTCTAAAAAAAATAATGATAAAGAAAAAACGTTAAAAGTAGCTAGAGAGGGGGGGACCTTCAAGATGGAGGAGGAGTAAGACGTGGAGATCACCTTCCTCCCCACAAATACATCAAAGATACATCTATATATGGATATGGATATATCTATATATGGATACCTAACACCTACTGAAAGCTGGCAGAAAACCTAAGACTTCCCAAAGGGCAAGAAAATCCCCACGTACCTGGGTAGGGCAAAAGGAAAAAAGAAAGAAAAAAAAAAGACAAAAGAATAGGGACGGGACCTGCACCTCTGGGAAGGAGCTGTGAAGGAGGAAAGGTTTCCACACACTAGAAGCCCCTTCACTGACAGGGACGGGGGTGGCTGGGGGGTGGGGGGAAGCCTCGGAGCCACGGAGGAGAGCTCAGCAACAGCGGTGCGGGGGGCAAAGCCGAGAGATTCCCGTACAGAGAACTGGTGCCGACCAGCACTCACCAGCCCGAGAGGCTTGTCTGCTCACCCACTGGGGCAGGCGAGGGCTGGGAGCTGAGGCTTGGGATTCGGAAGTCAGATATCAGGGAGAGGACTCGGGTTGGCTGCGTGAACACAGCCTGAAGGGGGCTAGTGAGCCAGAGCTAGCTGGGAGGGAGTCCGGGAAAAAGTCTGGACCAGCCGAAGAGGCAAGAGACCATTGTTTCAGGGTGTGCGAGGAGAGGGGATACCTTCCCTGTCTGCCCACAGAAGGAAGAGCATTGCCTAAACGAGCTCCAGAGACGGGCATGAGCCGTGGCTAACGGCTAGGACCCCAGAGATGGGCATGAAACACTAAAGCTGCTGCTGCAGCCACGAAGAATCTGTGTGCAAGCACAGATGACTATCCACACCCCGCTGGGAGCCTGTGCAGCCCGCCACTGCCAGAGACCCGTGATCCAGAGACAACCTTCCCAGGAGAACACACAGCATGCCTGAGGCTGTTGCAATGTCATACTGGCCTCTGCAGCTGTAGGCTCACCCCTCATTCCAATTATAACTGCTATACTCCTCCCTCCCCCGCCCACCTACCTGAGTGAGCCAGAGCCTCCTACTCAGCCACTGCTTTAACCGCGTCCTGTCTGAGCGAAGAACAGACGCCTGAGGGCGGTCTACACGCAGAGGTGGAGCCGTATCCAAAGCTGAACCCCAGGAGCTGTGCAAACAAAGAAGAGAAAGAGAAATTTCTCTGTGCAGCCTCAGGAGCAGCAGATTAAATCCCCACAATCAACCTGGGGTACCCTGCAGCTGCGGAATACCTGAATAGACAACGAATCAATGCAAAATTGAAGCAGTGGAATTTGGGGGCAAATGTAGACTTGGGGTTTGCCGTCTGTGACAGACTTTTCTGATTTTTATGTTTATCTTAGTATAGTTTTTAACACTTGTTATAACTGGTGGATTTGTTTATTGGTTTGGTTGCTCTCATATTTTTTTTAATTACTTTTTCGTTTTAATAATTAAACATTTTTTAAAATTTAATTTTAATTTTTTTCTTTCCTTTTTTCTCCCTTTTGTTCTAAGCCATGTGGCTGACAGGGTCTTGGTGCTCCAGCCTGGTGTCAGGCCTGAGCCTCTGAGGTGGGAGAGCTGAGTTCAGGACATTGGACCACCAGAGACCTCTTGGCCCCATGTAATATCAATTGGTGAGAGCTCTCCCAGAGATCTCTGTCTCAACGCTAAGACAAGCTCCACGCAAAGGCCAACAAGGTCTAGTGCCGAACACCCCATGCCAAACAACTAGAAAGACAGGAACACAACCACACCCATTAGCATAGAGTCTGCCTAAAGTCATACTAAGTTTACAGACACCCCAAAACACACCACCAGACACAGCTCTGCCCACCAGAAAGACAAGATCCAACCCCACCCACCAGAACATAGGCACTAGTCCCCTCCACCAGGAAGCTTACACAAGCCACTGAACCAACCTTACCCACTGGGAGCAGACACCAAAAACAATGGGAACTACGAACCTGCTGCCTGCAAAAAGGGGACCCCAAACATGGTAAGTTAAGCAAAATGAGAAGACACAGAAATATGCAGCAGATGAAGGAGCAACGTAGAAACTTACCAGACCAAACAAATGAAGAGGAAATGGCAGTCTACCTGAAAAAGAATTTAGAGTAATGCTAGCATAGATGATCCAAAATCTTGGAAATAGAATGGAGAAACTATAAGAAACGTTTAACAAAGACCTAGAAGAACTAAAGAGCAAACAAGCGATGATGAACAACACAATAAATGAAGTTAAAAATTCTCTAGAAGGAATCAATAGCAGAATAACTGAGGCAGAAGAATGGATAAGTGACCTGGAAGATAAAATAGTGGAAATAACTACTGCCAGCAGAATAAAGAAAAAAGGATGAAAAGAATTGAGGGCAGTCTCAGAGGCCTCTGGGACAACATTAAATGCACAAACATTGGAATTACAGGGGTCCCAGAAGAAGAAGAGAAAAAGAAAGGGTCTGAGAAAATGTTTGAAGAGATTATAGTTGAAAACTTCCCTAACATGGGAAAGGAAATAGTCAATCAAATCCAAGAAGCAGAGAGAGTCCCATACAGGATAAATCGATACATCTATATATGGATATGGATATATCTATATATGGATACCTAACACCTACTGAAAGCTGGCAGAAAACCTAAGACTTCCCAAAGGGCAAGAAAATCCCCACGTACCTGGGTAGGGCAAAAGGAAAAAAGAAAGAAAAAAAAAAGACAAAAGAATAGGGACGGGACCTGCACCTCTGGGAAGGAGCTGTGAAGGAGGAAAGGTTTCCACACACTAGAAGCCCCTTCACTGACAGGGACGGGGGTGGCTGGGGGGTGGGGGGAAGCCTCGGAGCCACGGAGGAGAGCTCAGCAACAGCGGTGCGGGGGGCAAAGCCGAGAGATTCCCGTACAGAGAACTGGTGCCGACCAGCACTCACCAGCCCGAGAGGCTTGTCTGCTCACCCACTGGGGCAGGCGAGGGCTGGGAGCTGAGGCTTGGGATTCGGAAGTCAGATATCAGGGAGAGGACTCGGGTTGGCTGCGTGAACACAGCCTGAAGGGGGCTAGTGAGCCAGAGCTAGCTGGGAGGGAGTCCGGGAAAAAGTCTGGACCAGCCGAAGAGGCAAGAGACCATTGTTTCAGGGTGTGCGAGGAGAGGGGATACCTTCCCTGTCTGCCCACAGAAGGAAGAGCATTGCCTAAACGAGCTCCAGAGACGGGCATGAGCCGTGGCTAACGGCTAGGACCCCAGAGATGGGCATGAAACACTAAAGCTGCTGCTGCAGCCACGAAGAATCTGTGTGCAAGCACAGATGACTATCCACACCCCGCTGGGAGCCTGTGCAGCCCGCCACTGCCAGAGACCCGTGATCCAGAGACAACCTTCCCAGGAGAACACACAGCATGCCTGAGGCTGTTGCAATGTCATACTGGCCTCTGCAGCTGTAGGCTCACCCCTCATTCCAATTATAACTGCTATACTCCTCCCTCCCCCGCCCACCTACCTGAGTGAGCCAGAGCCTCCTACTCAGCCACTGCTTTAACCGCGTCCTGTCTGAGCGAAGAACAGACGCCTGAGGGCGGTCTACACGCAGAGGTGGAGCCGTATCCAAAGCTGAACCCCAGGAGCTGTGCAAACAAAGAAGAGAAAGAGAAATTTCTCTGTGCAGCCTCAGGAGCAGCAGATTAAATCCCCACAATCAACCTGGGGTACCCTGCAGCTGCGGAATACCTGAATAGACAACGAATCAATGCAAAATTGAAGCAGTGGAATTTGGGGGCAAATGTAGACTTGGGGTTTGCCGTCTGTGACAGACTTTTCTGATTTTTATGTTTATCTTAGTATAGTTTTTAACACTTGTTATAACTGGTGGATTTGTTTATTGGTTTGGTTGCTCTCATATTTTTTTTAATTACTTTTTCGTTTTAATAATTAAACATTTTTTAAAATTTAATTTTAATTTTTTTCTTTCCTTTTTTCTCCCTTTTGTTCTAAGCCATGTGGCTGACAGGGTCTTGGTGCTCCAGCCTGGTGTCAGGCCTGAGCCTCTGAGGTGGGAGAGCTGAGTTCAGGACATTGGACCACCAGAGACCTCTTGGCCCCATGTAATATCAATTGGTGAGAGCTCTCCCAGAGATCTCTGTCTCAACGCTAAGACAAGCTCCACGCAAAGGCCAACAAGGTCTAGTGCCGAACACCCCATGCCAAACAACTAGAAAGACAGGAACACAACCACACCCATTAGCATAGAGTCTGCCTAAAGTCATACTAAGTTTACAGACACCCCAAAACACACCACCAGACACAGCTCTGCCCACCAGAAAGACAAGATCCAACCCCACCCACCAGAACATAGGCACTAGTCCCCTCCACCAGGAAGCTTACACAAGCCACTGAACCAACCTTACCCACTGGGAGCAGACACCAAAAACAATGGGAACTACGAACCTGCTGCCTGCAAAAAGGGGACCCCAAACATGGTAAGTTAAGCAAAATGAGAAGACACAGAAATATGCAGCAGATGAAGGAGCAACGTAGAAACTTACCAGACCAAACAAATGAAGAGGAAATGGCAGTCTACCTGAAAAAGAATTTAGAGTAATGCTAGCATAGATGATCCAAAATCTTGGAAATAGAATGGAGAAACTATAAGAAACGTTTAACAAAGACCTAGAAGAACTAAAGAGCAAACAAGCGATGATGAACAACACAATAAATGAAGTTAAAAATTCTCTAGAAGGAATCAATAGCAGAATAACTGAGGCAGAAGAATGGATAAGTGACCTGGAAGATAAAATAGTGGAAATAACTACTGCCAGCAGAATAAAGAAAAAAGGATGAAAAGAATTGAGGGCAGTCTCAGAGGCCTCTGGGACAACATTAAATGCACAAACATTGGAATTACAGGGGTCCCAGAAGAAGAAGAGAAAAAGAAAGGGTCTGAGAAAATGTTTGAAGAGATTATAGTTGAAAACTTCCCTAACATGGGAAAGGAAATAGTCAATCAAATCCAAGAAGCAGAGAGAGTCCCATACAGGATAAATCCAAGGGAAAAAATGCCAAGATAGTTTTAATCAAACTATCAAAAATTAAATACAAAGAAAAAATATTAAAAGCAGCAAGGGAAAAACAACAAAAAATATAAAAGGGACTCCCCATAAGGTTAACAGCTGATCTTTCAGCAGAAACTCTGCAAGCCAGAAGGGAGTGGCACGACATATGTAAAATGATGAAAGGGAAAAACTAACAACCAAGATTACTCTACCCAGCAAGGATCTCATTCAGATTCGACGGAGAAATTAAAACGTTAAGGTTTTAATTTCTAAGAGAATTCAGCACCACCAAACCAGCTTTATAACAAACGCTAAAAGAACTTCTCTAGGCAGGAAACACAAGAGAAGGAAAAGACCTAATATAAACCCAAAACAATTAAGAAAATGGTAATAGGAACATACATATCGATAACTACCTTAAATGTAAATGGATTAAATGCTCCAACCAAGAGACATAGACTGGCTGAATGGACACAAAAACAAGACCCATATATATGCTGTCTACAAGAGACCCACTTCAGACCTAGGGACACATACAGACTGAAAGTGAAGGTATAGAAAAAGACATTCTATGCAAATGGAAATCAAAAGAAAGCTGGAGTAGCGATTCTCATCTCAAACAAAATAGACTTTAAAATAAAGACTATTACAAGAGACAAAGAAGGGCACTACATAATGATCAAGGGATCGATCCAAGAAGAAGATATAACAATTGTAAATATTTATGCACCCAACATAGGATCACCTCAATACATAAGGCAAAAACTAGCAGCCATAATAGGGGAAATCGACAGTAACACATTCACAGTAGGGGACTTTAACACCCCACTTTCACCAATGGACAGATCATCCGAAATGAAAATAAATAAGGAAACACAAGCGTTAAATGATACATTACACAAGATGGACTTCTTTGATATTTATAGGACATTCCATCTTAAAACAACAGAATACACTTTCTCCTCAAGTGCTCATGGAATATTCTCCAGGATAGACCATATCTTGGGTCAAAAATCAAGTCTTCATAAATTTAAGAAAATTGAAAACATATCAAGTATGTTTTCTGACCACAACACTATGAGACTAGATATCAATTACAGGAAAAATCTTAAAAAAATACAAACACATGGAGGCTAAACAATACACTACTAAATAACCAAGAGATCACTGAAGAAATCAAAGAGGAAATCAAAAAATATCTAGAAACAAATGACAATTGAAAACACGATGACCCATGGATACAGCAAAAGCAGTTCTAAGAGGGAAGTTTATAGCAATACAATCCTACCTCAAGAAACAAGAAACATCTCAAATAAACAACTTAACCTTACACCTAAAGCAATCAGAGAAAGAAAAAAAAAAATCAAAGTTAGCAGAAGGAAAGAAATCATAAAGATCAGATCAGAAGTAAATGAACACGAAATGAAGGAAACAATAGCAAAAATCAATAAAAGTAAAAGCTGGGTCTTTGAGAAGATAAACAAAATTGATAACCCATTAGCCAGACTCATCAAGAAAAAAAGGGAGAAGACTCAAATCAATAGAATTAGAAATGAAAAAGGAGAAGTAACAGCTGACACTGCAGAAATACAGAGGATCATGAGAGATTACTACAAGCAACTCTATGCCAATAAAATGGACAACCTGGAAGAAATGGACAAATTCTTAGAAAAGTACAACCTTCGAAGACTGCACCAGGAAGAAACAGAAAATATGAACAGACCAATCACAAGCACTGAAATTGAAACTGTGATTAAAAATCTTCCAACAAACAAAAGCCCAGGACCAGATGGCTTCACAGGCGAATTCTATCAAACATTTAGAGAAGAGCAGCTAACACCTATCCTTCTCAAACCCTTCCAAAATATAGCAGAGGGAGGAACACTCCCAAACTCATTCTACGAGGCCACCATCACCCTGATACCAAAACCAAACAAAGATGTCACAAAGAAAGAAAACTCCAGGCCAATGTCACTGATGAACATAGATGCAAAAATCCTCAATAAAATACCAGCAAACAGAATCCAACAGCACATGAAAAGGGCCATACACCACGATCAAGTGGGGTTTATCCCAGGAATGCAAGGATTCTTCAATATATGCAAATCAATCAATGCGATAAACCATATTAACAAATTAAAGGAGAAAAACCATATGATCATCTCCATAGATGCAGAAAAAGCTTTTGACAAAATTCAACACCCATTTATGATAAAAACCCTCCAGAAAGTAGGCATGGAGGGAACTTACCTCAACATAATAAAGGCCATATATGACAAACCTGCAGCCAACATCGTTCTCAATGGTGAAAAACAAACCATTTCCTCTAAGATCAGGAACAAGAAAAGGTTGTTCACTCTCACCACTGTTATTCAACATAGTTTTGGAAGTTTTAGCCACAGCAATCAGAGAAGGAAAAGAAATAAAAGGAATTCCAATTGGAAAAGAAGAAGTAAACCTGTCACTGTTTGCAGATGACATGATACTATACATAGAGAATCCCAAAGATGCTACCAGAAAACTACTAGAGCTAATCAATGAATTTGGTAAAGTAGCAGGATACAAAGTTAATGCACAGAAATCTCTTGCACTCCTATACACTAATGATGAAAAATCTGAAATAGAGATTAAGGAAACACTCCCATTTACCACTGCAACAAAAAGAAAAAAATACCTAGGAAAAAACCTACCTAAGGAGACAAAGGACCTGTATGCAGAAAACTATAACATACTGATGAAAGAAATTAAAGATGTTACAAAGAGATGGAGAGATATACCATGTTCTTGGATTGGAAGAGTCAACATTGTGAAAATGACTATACTACCCAAAGCAATCTACAGATTCAATGCAATCCCTATCCAACTACCAATGGCATTTTTCACAGAACTAGAACAAAAAATTTCACAATTTGTATGGAAACACAAAAGACCCCAAACAGCGAAAGCAATCCTGAGAAAGAAAAACGGAGCTGGAGGAATCGAACTCCCTGACTTCGGACTATACTACAAAGCTACAGTAATCAAGACGGTATGATACTGGCACAAGAACAGAGCTATAGATCAATGGAACAGGATAGAAAGCCCAGAGATAAACCCACGCACATATGGTCACCTTATCTTTGATAAAGGAGGCAAGAATATACAATGGAGAAAAGACAGTCTCTTCAATAAGTGGTGCTAGGAAAATTGGACAGCTACATGTAAAAGAAAGAAATTAGAACACTTTCTAATGCCATACACCAAAATAAACTCAAAATGGTTAAAGTCCTAAATGTAAGGCCAGACACTATAAAACTCTTAGAGGAAAACATAGGAAGAACACTCTGACATAAGTCACAGCAGGATCCTTTCTGACCCACCTCCTAGAGAAATGGAAATAAAAACAAAAATAAAACAGATGGGACCTAATGAAACTTAAAAGCTTTTGCACAACAAAGGAAACCATAAACACGATGAAAAGACAACCCTCATAATGGGAGAAAATATTTGCAAACGAAGCAACTGACAAAGGATTAATCTCCAAAATATACAAGCAGCTCATGCAGCTCAATATCAAAAAAAACAAACCACCCAATCCAAAAATGGGCAGAAGACCTAAAGAGATGTTTTTTCCAAAGAAGATACACAGTTTGCCAACAAACACATGAAAAGATGCTCAACATCACTAGTCATTAGAGAAATGCAAATGAAAACTACAATGAGGTATCACCTCACACCTGTCAGAATGGCCATCATCAAAAAGTCTACAAACAATAAATGCTGGAGAGGGTGTAGAGAAAAGGAACCCTCTTGTACTGTTGGAGGGAATGTAAATTGATACAGCCAATATGGAGAACAGTATGGAGTTTCCTTAAGAAAGTCAACTAGAACTAACATATGACCCAGAAATCCCACTACTGGGCATATACCCTGAGAAAACCATAATTCAAAAAGAGTCATGTTCCACAGTGTTCATTGCAGCACTATTTACAATAGCCAGGTCATGGAAGCAACCTAAGTGTCCACTGACAGATGAATGGATAAAGAAGATGTGGCACATATATACAATGGAATATTACTCAGCCATAAAATGAAATGAAATTGAGTTATTTGTAGTGAGGTGGATGGACCTAGAATCTGTCATACGGAGTGAAGTAAGTCAGAAAGAGAAAAATAAATACTGTATGCTAACACATATATGGAATCTAAAAAAAAAAAAAAAAGGTTCTGATGAACATAGGGGCAGGACAGGAATTAAGACACAGATGTAGCAAATGGACTTGAGGATGTGTGGAGGGGGAAGGGTAAGCTGGAACGAAGTGATAGAGTAGCACTGACATATATACACTACCAAATGTAAAATAGCTAGCTAGTGGGAAGCAACTGCATCACACGGGGAGATCAGCTCTGTGCTTTGTGACCACCTAGAGGAGGGTATAGGGAGGGTGGTAGGGAGACACAAGAGGGAGGGGATTTGGGGATATATGTATGCATATAGCTGATTCACTTTGTTATACAGAAGAAACTAACACAACATTTTAAAGCAACTATACTCCAATAACTATGTTAAAAAAAAATATAAGTAGCTAGAGAAAAAAAGACATATGTATCAATGGGGAAAAAGAATGTTAACGGACTTCTCATCCTAAACAATGAAGGCTCAAAGACAACGGAATAATATCTGTAAAGTGTTAAAAAAAAATTGTCTACCAAGACTTCTGTATGCAGCAAAAGAGTCTTTCAAAAATTTAGGAGAAATACTTTTTCAGCCTAACAAAAGTGGAATTAACCATTTGCAGAACTGCACTTTTAAAAATATTAAAAGAAATTCTCCAAACAGAAGTAAAATGATAACAAATAAAAATTTGGATTTCGACAATAAAGAAGGAAAGAAATGGAAATATGTGGATAAATTTTAAAAAGTTATTTCACCTCATTTTTTTTTCCTTCCTCATTTTAAAATACTTTGAAAGCCAACAAAATTTGAAGCAAAATAATAACAAGGTATCATGGGGACCGTAACATTAAATTTAAAATATATGACAAGAATAGGACCATGTTTGGGAGGTATGAAGTGAAAGTATAATTTTGTAAAATTGTTGTACTAAAAGTAGTATGCTATTAATTTTTTAGACTGTGATAGTTAAAGATATATATTGTGGAACTTACAGTAGGGGTTGGCAAATGACAGCCTGTGAATGAAATCTGCCCTGCCACCTGTGTTTGTAGTTAAAGTTTTATTGGAACATAGACATATCCATTCTTTTACGTGATGTCCATGAATGCCTTTCAACTACAGTGGCAAATTTGAGTGATTGCAACAGAAACTTAACATATTTAATATCCAATGCTTTGCGGAAAAAGTTTGCCATCCCCTGGTCTTGAGCAACCAATAGTAATAACAATAATATATATAATATTAATAATATAATAAATAACAATAATATATTATATATCATATTATATTAGTTATTATCACTATCTTATTATTACCAGATGATAATGATAGTAATAAAGCAAAATAAAGATGCTTTTTTTTCTCCCTATTTGTTAAGCAAAGTTAACAAATAGTGGAGAGAAAATGATTTTATAATAAATAGTCAATACAGAAGAGGGGAGAAGAGTGTACAAAAAAGAAAAAAATACGATAGAATAAGTGGAAAATCTATAGCAAGATAGTAATATTAAACCCAAGCTTGTTGAAAAGCACACTAAACTTAAATTTTTAAAAATATTCCAATCAAAAGGCAGAGAGTGTCAGATTAGATGTACAAGCAAGGTATAACTGTATGCTCTCCATAAGAATCCCACTTTAACTATAAAGACATAGGTTCAAAGTAAAAAGTTGCAAAATATGTAACATAAAACACTAATTGAAAGGAAGCTGGGATAACTGTATTAGTAGCAGGCAAAGCAAACTTCAGAACAAAGAGTATTATCAAGGACAAAGAAGTATTACTGAGGATAAAGTAGCTTTCTCTCACTACCAGCTCTCCATAATGTGAGGATACATAATGTGAAGGTGGCCGACCATCTGCAAACCAGGAAGAGAGTCCTCACCAGACACTGGATTTGCTGACGTTGGACTCCCCAGCCTCCAGAACTGTGAGAAATAAATGTTTATTGCTTAAGCTATCTGGCCTATGGTATTTTTGTTATAGCAGCCCCAACTGGCTAATACACCAACTTAACCTAATTTTCATTTATACAACACCATACTCCCAACAACAGCATAGTATAATTTCATCAAGTGTACATGAAACATTGACAGATAGACAATATTCTGGGCTACAAAACAGGTTTTTAAAAACTTAAAATGATTTAAATGTTTGCAGAGTATTGTCTCTGACAACAGTGACATCAAACTAGAAATCAATTTTGAAAAATATTTCTGGAAAATCCATAAATAGAAATCAAATGGCACTTATCTAAATAACTCATGGCTCAAGGAGTACATCACAAGGGAAATTAATAATTTGATGTGAATTAAAAAGAATACACAGCACATCAAGTTGTGAGACTGATCTAAAGTAGTATACTTAAAGAAAAATATATAGCATTAAATGATTATATTGTTACAGAGAAAAAGTTATCAAATCAATGACCAAAATTTCTACTTGAAGAAATTATAAAAAGGAGAGCATCAGTAATTAAGTAGAAGGAAGTAAAAATAAAGACAACTACCAAAAACAATGAAACATCATAAGGAAAATGAAACTACCAAAGCAATAGAGAAAAATCAATAAACCCAAATGTTGGTTATTTGACAAAATCCATAATATTGATTGAAAACTCTGAACAGGCTGATTAGGAAAAAAAGGAGACACAAATTATCACTATCAGGAATAAAAAAGGGAATATAACTACAGAGCCTACAGATGTTAAAAGAAATGTAAGGCAATATAACGAAGAACTGTATGCCAACACATTCATCAATTTGAGGCAATGGATGACATATTTTGAAAGACACAAAGTACCAAAGCTTACTCGAAATAGAACAGATGAGCTAAATAGTCCTTCATCTATTTTTAAAAATTGAAATTAAGAGTTAAAATATCCCCCCACAAAAGAAAACCCTAGGCCCAGATAACTTCACTGATAAATTATATCAGGCTTTTAAGGAAGAAATAATACCAATCCTACATAAACTCTTCCAGGAAACAAAAGAGGAGGGAATGTTTTCCAACTTATTTTAGGAGGCTATCATTAACTTGTTACCACAACAATGGAAAGCTATTGCTAGAAAAGAAAATTACAGATCTGTATCCTTTATGAATATAGATGCAAAAATCTTTAGCAAACCATTAATAATTTGAATCCACAAATATAAAAAGGGTAATATATCTTGACCAGTGAAAGGTACACAGACTGAAAAAGAAGAGGTAAAACCTTCTCTTGTTTTGGCGGGGGTGGGGGTTAAGTTTTTATTGTAAACTAATGTTAGACTTAGAGAAAAATAGTAAAAACAGTACAGAGAGTTCATGTATACTCTTCACCCAACTTCCCCTGATGTTAACACCTTACAAGGCCATAGAACAATTAATTAGCAACACCATGAAATTAACATGGGTACAATACTGTTAACTGAGCCACAGACCTTATATGATTTTCCCATTTTTCCACAAATGTCCTTTCTCTGTTCTACAGTCCTATCTAGGATCCCACATTGCATTTATTTATTTTTTAAAATTTTTATTGGAGTATAGTTGCTATACAATGTTGTATTAGTTTCTACTGTACAGCGAAGTGAATCAGCTATACGTATACACATATCCCCTATTTTTTGGATTTCCTTCCCATTTAAGTCACTGCAGAGCACTGAGTAGAGTTCCCTGGGCTATACAGTAGATTCTCATTAGTTATCTATTTTATATATAGTATCAATAGTGTTGATATGTCAATCCCCATCTCCCAATTCATCCCACCCCACACTTCCCCCTTGGTATCCATACATTTGTTCTCTACATCTGTGTCTCTGTTTCTGCTTTGCAAATAAGATCATCTATACCATTTTTTTAGATTCCACATATATGCACATTAATATACGATATTTGTTTTTCTCAAGAAGAGGTAAAACTTTCTTGATTAGTATATGACAATGAACTTTTATGTATAAAATCCCAAGATGTCTTCAAAAACAACTACTACTACTAGTAAGTGAAACTGGCAAGGTTACAGAATAAAAGGTCAATATACAAAACTGAATTGTACTTATATGCTAACAATTTGCATAACACTTGAACTTGAAATTTAAAAAGCAATACCATTTACAATAGCATGAAAAACATTAGATGTGGACAAATGTAATAAAAGGTGTGTAAAACATGCATCTTGAAAATTAGAAAACATAACTGTAAGAAATGAAAGGAGACAAATCAATGGAGAGACAGGTAAGCAAACTCTGTAGAGTGAAGATGTGAATTGTTCCCAAAATTTTCCATAGGGTGAATGAATTCCCAAACAAAAATCCCAGCAAGTTTTTTGTAGACATTGAGAAGCAAAGTGGCCAAAAAAAGTGGGGGCCACTTTTGGTGTGATGGAAATATTCTATATCTTGATTGCAGTGGTGGTTACATGACTGCTTACATTTGCCAAAATTCTGAACTAAGTTAAAATTGGTGAATTTTAGTATATGCATATTATCCCTTGAGAGAGCTGATTTTTTTAAAGGACCATATTTAAAAATTCAAATTCAGAAAATTATAGCCTAAAATTTTGTTTTATGTGACATTCGTGTAGTGGTGTTTTCTAAGCTCTGTTTGTCAGTGTGCCTTGAGCTGGAGCTTGATGTCTATCTTGGTGCAGCACTTTGGGTTTTATTACGATCTTGTTCTAGCTCCTTTTTTTTCTTAGCAAAAGTCAAATTACACATAAATATTGAAAGCCAACTCAGTACAATCCTGCTCAATTTAGAATAGTCATGTTTTGTTCTAAGAAGTAGAACTTTAGGGCCTACAAACTTTTTTCCTTGTGAGCCTGGAAACCCTATGACAGGGGTGTAGGCCAGGATGCAGCCAGTGAGTGCTTCAGGGAGAGGGCAGAAGCTAGCTTCTCCCTGGGCAACTCTCACACCTGGAATCCTGGGATATTATTGCCCAACAAGGAGCCATCTGGATGGCTCACACCAGCGTAAACTTCATCATTAAGGGCAGGATTAACATTTGGGAGTCACTGATCTATGGCACTTGGGTTACCATTCTGAGCATACAGGAGTGTTAAGTATAAAGGGTTTGGGAACAGGCCATCCTGGATTTGAATCCTGGTTCTGCTAATTCTTACCTGTGTGCCATTAGGAAAGTCATTTAACCTCTCTCAGCCTCAGTCTGCACAGCTCTAAAATGGAGATATATAAACACATCTCACAGAACTGATATGAAGATTAAATGAAATAATATATGCAGAGTGCCTAGTACAGTGCCTGGCACATAGTATTGCTAAATAAATAGGAGCGATTTCTGTGTTCTCCCTTGGGTTTTCTACATTCATGGATTGCAACCTGTTCAGTCCTCAGAATCTCAGAGAACCCTGGAAAAAAAAGGTGTTTGAGCTCCTGAAAGAGAAAGGCAGAAGCCCAGGGACAGCAGCCAAGGAGGGAACAAGAGAAGGGCAACTTGAAATTGTCTGCCAGGAGGTGGAACTCAGCAGTTTGGGGAAATGGGAAGCAAGTATGGCTGGACCACTCCAGTACAGAGTTCCTGACACATGATACTCATTTTTCTTTGGTGTGTTTCTTCTGCTTGTCAATTTTCAATGTGTTTTCTTACATTTAAAAGATATTCTAATAACACAGTTTAAAAAAATTTTTTTAAGGCAGATGTAATTAAAGTCTGTAATCAGCTGCCTTTTTGTTAATGAAGAGGGAGATTATTCCAGGTGGGTTTGACTTAATCAGTTGGAAGGTCTTTAAAGAGGGTTTAGGATGTTATTGAGTGAAAGAAGACAATCTAAAAAGGCTACATACCATATTATGTAGAAAGATCAGTGGTTGCCATGGACTTGGGAGAAGAGAAGGAAGAATAGGTGGAGCACGGGAGATTTTTTTTTTTTTTTTTTTTTTTCCTTATGCTAATCCATGAAGCCTTGATTTCTGTGGCTTTGTCTTAGGTTTTAAAATCAGGAAGTGAGACTTCTAAATATTTTTGTTTGGCTTTTTAATTTGTTTTTCAAGTTTGTTCTGACTATTCTGTGTATTCTGCAATTCTATATGAATTTTAGTAACAGATTAGAAATTTCTGCAAAAAATCACCTGGAGTTTTGATACAGTCTGTGTTAACTCTGTAGATTAATTAAGGGATTTGCTATCTTAACAATGCTAAGTCTTCCAGTCCATGAACACAGTATGCCCTTACATTCATTTTAGTTTTTAATGTCTTTTAACAGTGTTCTGTAGTTTTCCACATGAAAATCGTGTACTACTTTTATTCAATTTACTTCTAAATATTTTATTTTTTGAGGCTATTATAGATGAAAATGTTAACTTGGTTTTATTTTCTGACAGTTTTTGCCAGTGTATATAAATGCAACTTATTTGTTTATTAATCTTGTATTCTGAAGTTTTGATAAATTTCTTTATAGGTCTAATTATTTTTTGAGGATCCTTATGATTTCCCATACACAATATCATGTTATCTGTGAATAGAGGTAGTTTTAGTTCTTTCTTTTCAATTTAGTTGCCTTTTATTCCTATTCTTTTTAATGGCTAGAACCTATATTACAAGATTTAATAAAATAGATGCACTGAGAGCAGACATTGTTGTCTTGTTCTTGACCTTAGGGGAAACAAATCTAATCCTATTAAGTGTGATTTTAGCAATGTGTTTTTTGGAAATGTGTTTTCTTTATTTCCTTATTTTCTCCTCTCTAATTTTTTTGGTTGGAACCTACAGAATAATTGTAAATTGAAGTAGCAAGAGAGGACATTCTTGTCTCGTTCCTGATTTTAGGAAGAAAACTTTTGTTTTTTTACTGTTAATTATCAAGTTTGCTGTGAGTTTGTCAATATTTGTTCATTGTTTATTAAGACCATTTTCATGTCTTTTGTTCTATTTTCATGGTATTTTACATTTATATATTTTCATGTGTTGAAACAATCTTGTATTTCTTGGACAAATCCCACTTGGTCATAGTGTATACTCCTTTTAATATTGTTCTGGATTTGGCTTGTACACTTTATTGAGGATTGTTACATCTATATCATAGAGATACTGTTCTATAACATTCTGTTCTTGTCATATCTTTGGTTTTGTTATCAGGGGAATAGGGGACCCATAGAATGAGATAAGAAATGTTTCTTCCTCTTCTGTTTTTTGGAAAAGATTAAGTATCAGCATTAATTCATCTTAACTATTTTGTATAGTTTTACAGTAATCTTCTTGTCGTCTAAGGGTCTTTGTAGAATATTTTTTGATCACTAATTCAATCTCATGACTTATGACTTATGGAGAACTTACAAGGTACAGGCCCCGTGCCAGGTGCTTTACACATTTCATTTTATTTAATTCTCATAACAACCTTATGAGGTAGGTGTTATTATCTTCATTTTATAGAGAAACAAACTGTAATTTTAAAATAACTAAATTATCAGATTAACCAAAGATCATCCTTGGACAAGCTTAGATGTTATTGGTGATACTACACCCAACCCAGATTTTCTTGTGATATGAAGAATAAGCCAGAATAATATTTACCAAAGTGTGTTATACAATCCCATTTTTGTAGGAAATTTAAAAGTAGATATAGATAGATAGATAGATGATAGATAGATAGAGACAGTCATATATATAGTTGTGGATGCATATGTCTCTTTCCTTCTCCTAAAATATTTGAGAAGTTCTAGGTGAATATTTTTGAAGCTTTTTTCCTATAGGAAATCTCAGGGCTTTTATATAGTACTGTACACTGAATTTTTGTCCTTATTTTTTGGAGCAAGAATATTACAGCACTAGTTCCATCAAACACACTTTGGGAAATCCTGACCTATAAAATTATTCATAATTTTTTTCAGTGGACTCACAGGTTAATTTTAAGAATTCCCAGAATATGTTCTATGACAGTGTCCATAAAAAATTTCAAATTTCACCTTATTGTTTATTTTATCAAATGAATAATATACCTTGGGGTCAAGCCATAAAATGATGTAGAAGCATAGAACTGTAGACCTGGAAAAGCTCACAAGAACTCAAATCAGCCATCTCCCAGGCTTCAGAGAGGACCCCACCCAAGCCTTCATGGGTATCTAGCTTGCTGTAAAAGACCACCAGGGAAGAAAATTCCATAACCTCCCTGTAACGTATGCCAGATGCCCAGCTTTTGTGAGAAAATGATGAGCTCCTAGGAGCTCTTCTAGTTTATCCTGCAAATAGTTACTGCTTCATCATCAGGCTGGCATGTTACATGCAGGTGTTTAGATTAAGCAAAGGGTACAGGTAAAGAAAGTAAGACGAAGATACCTATATCTATCTATACCTGCCTCTACATTTATGTGAGGTATCTTATATAAGATATAGATCTATCTATAGAGAGAATGCAGTAAGTTAAAGTGTCATCTCAGGATCCTCTTTGACATCTTCTTCTAGCTATTTTCACAGTTTCAATTAGTCATCTCATCCTGTAACTTTCTCCTTTGAAGTGTCTCCTGATTCAATTCCCTCCTCTTCCTCCCTTGCCACCCATAATTGAAGCCCTCAATCGTGCTAGCTTGGATTTCTCAAGTAGCTCTTGACTAATTGCCCTATCTCTAGACTCTCTTCTTTCTAACTTGCCCCAGTGCTAAAACATTCATCCTCTAAGTGCAGCTCTATCGTGTTACTGCCATGTCCAACATTTTTGATGACTTCCTATTGCCTGCGTATAAATGTGAACTCCAGAGACTGGCCTATTTAGCTCCTTGTGGTTTGACCCTAAGTTCCCTTCCCAGTCTCATCTCCAGTTATTCTTCTCCATACATTCAACACATTGCTCATAGTGAACATTCTTTCCTGACCCTATGGATTTTTATGCCTTCCATTTTTTTTTTATTCCTTCTGCCCCCAATTCCATTTCCTCCTCTCTTTGTTATGTTCTTATTCATCTTCAAGTCCTAGCTCCTTTGTAGAATCTGCCTAGGTCTCCCTAGGCCAAACTAATTATTTTCTCACCTTTTTTTGCTTTCCAAAACTTTTGCACATAACTCACTCACATCACTTTGCGGCACGCGGGCCTCCCACTTCTGTGGCCTCTCCCGTTGCGGAGCACAGGCTCCGGATGTGCAGGCCCAGCAGCCACGGCTCACGGGCCCAGCCGCTCCACCGCACATGGGATCCTCCTGGACTGGGGCACGAACCCGTGTCCCCCGCATCGGCCGGCGGACTCCCAACCACTGCGCCACCAGGGAAGCCTTAGCACAGGAGATTTTTAAGACAGCAAAACTCTTCTGTATTACACTATAAGGGTGGATACATGTCATTATACATTTGTCAAAACATACACAATGTATAACACAAAGGGTGAAGCCTAATGTTAACTATGGACTTTGGTCGACAATGATGTGCCATTGTTGGTTCATTGATTGTAACAACTGTACCACAATGTGTAGGATGTTGATGGTAAGGGAGGCTGCATGTGTATGAGGAAGCGGGTATGTGAGGAAGGGGGTACGTGGGGAAGGGGGTATGTGGGGACTTTCTGTACTTTCTTCTCAGCTTTCCTATGAACCTAAAACTGTCCTAAAAAATAAAGTCCATTAATTTTTTTTAAAAAATGAAACAAACCACCCATGATCCCACCACTTATTAAAAATATTCTCATTTTTGTAAGTGGCTCTTATGCACATACACACACATTTCCATATAGCTGTGATTATTGAGGGAAAATCACTTGAGCTTCTGCATTTTAATTTAACACAAGATGGTATATCCATTGCTTACCAGAACCCAATGGTTTTAATTGCCAGATGTATTAGATACCAAAACTTAATGGAGACGCAAAGGGTAGGAAGCTAACATTTATGGAGAACTTACAAGGTACAGGCCCCGTGCCAGGTGCTTTACACATTTCATTTTATTTAATTCTCATAACAACCTTATGAGGTAGGTGTTATTATCTTCATTTTATAGAGAAACAAACTGTAATTTTAAAATAACTAAATTATCAGATTAACCAAAGATCATCCTTGGACAAGCTTAGATGTTATTGGTGATACTACACCCAACCCAGATTTTCTTGTGATATGAAGAATAAGCCAGAATAATATTTACCAAAGTGTGTTATACAATCCCATTTTTGTAGGAAATTTAAAAGTAGATATAGATAGATAGATAGATGATAGATAGATAGAGACAGTCATATATATAGTTGTGGATGCATATGTCTCTTTCCTTCTCCTAAAATATTTGAGAAGTTCTAGGTGAATATTTTTTTTTTTTTTTTTGATGCAGCTAAGTTTATTAACTTTTCTTTTGTTGATTGTGTTTTGATGTTGCATAAAAGAAACCATCATGTAATCCAACAACAGAAAGATTCAGGTGTATATTTTCTAAGGATTTTTATAATTTTAGTTCTTATAATTTGATTCATCTGGAGGTTTATTTTGTATATTGTGTAAGGTAAGGATTCAACATCATCATTTGCATATATACAATATGTACATCCAGTTTCTCAGAAACATTTATTAAAAACTATTATTTCCCTATTGAATTGTCTTGATACCCTAGGAAAAATTAATTAAACATAAATGAATGACTTTATTTTTACACTCTAAATTTTATTTAATTGTTGTATGTCTATCCTTACGCTAATCCATGAAGCCTTGATTTCTGTGGCTTTGTCTTAGGTTTTAAAATCAGGAAGTGAGACTTCTAAATATTTTTGTTTGGCTTTTTAATTTGTTTTTCAAGTTTGTTCTGACTATTCTGTGTATTCTGCAATTCTATATGAATTTTAGTAACAGATTAGAAATTTCTGCAAAAAATCACCTGGAGTTTTGATACAGTCTGTGTTAACTCTGAAGATTAATTAAGGGATTTGCTATCTTAACAATGCTAAGTCTTCCAGTCCATGAACACAATATGCCCTTACATTCATTTTGGTTTTTAATGTCTTTTAACAGTGTTCTGTAGTTTTCCACATGAAAATCGTGTACTACTTTTATTCAATTTACTTCTAAATATTTTATTTTTTGAGGCTATTATAGATGAAAATGTTAACTTGGTTTTATTTTCTGACAGTTTTTGCCAGTGTATATAAATGCAACTTATTTGTTTATTAATCTTGTATTCTGAAGTTTTGATAAATTTCTTTATAGGTCTAATTATTTTTTGAGGATCCTTATGATTTCCCATACACAATATCATGTTATCTGTGAATAGAGGTAGTTTTAGTTCTTTCTTTTCAATTTAGTTGCCTTTTATTCCTATTCTTTTTAATGGCTAGAACCTATATTACAAGATTTAATAAAATAGATGCACTGAGAGCAGACATTGTTGTCTTGTTCTTGACCTTAGGGGAAACAAATCTAATCCTATTAAGTGTGATTTTAGCAATGTGTTTTTTGGAAATGTGTTTTCTTTATTTCCTTATTTTCTCCTCTCTAATTTTTTTGGTTGGAACCTACAGAATAATTGTAAATTGAAGTAGCAAGAGAGGACATTCTTGTCTCGTTCCTGATTTTAGGAAGAAAACTTTTGTTTTTTTACTGTTAATTATCAAGTTTGCTGTGAGTTTGTCAATATTTGTTCATTGTTTATTAAGACCATTTTCATGTCTTTTGTTCTATTTTCATGGTATTTTACATTTATATATTTTCATGTGTTGAAACAATCTTGTATTTCTTGGACAAATCCCACTTGGTCATAGTGTATACTCCTTTTAATATTGTTCTGGATTTGGCTTGTACACTTTATTGAGGATTGTTACATCTATATCATAGAGATACTGTTCTATAACATTCTGTTCTTGTCATATCTTTGGTTTTGTTATCAGGGGAATAGGGGACCCATAGAATGAGATAAGAAATGTTTCTTCCTCTTCTGTTTTTTGGAAAAGATTAAGTATCAGCATTAATTCATCTTAACTATTTTGTATAGTTTTACAGTAATCTTCTTGTCTAAGGGTTTTCTTTGTAGAATATTTTTTGATCACTAATTCAATCTCATGACTTATGACTTATGGAGAACTTACAAGGTACAGGCCCCGTGCCAGGTGCTTTACACATTTCATTTTATTTAATTCTCATAACAACCTTATGAGGTAGGTGTTATTATCTTCATTTTATAGAGAAACAAACTGTAATTTTAAAATAACTAAATTATCAGATTAACCAAAGATCATCCTTGGACAAGCTTAGATGTTATTGGTGATACTACACCCAACCCAGATTTTCTTGTGATATGAAGAATAAGCCAGAATAATATTTACCAAAGTGTGTTATACAATCCCATTTTTGTAGGAAATTTAAAAGTAGATATAGATAGATAGATAGATGATAGATAGATAGAGACAGTCATATATATAGTTGTGGATGCATATGTCTCTTTCCTTCTCCTAAAATATTTGAGAAGTTCTAGGTGAATATTTTTGAAGCTTTTTTCCTATAGGAAATCTCAGGGCTTTTATATAGTACTGTACACTGAATTTTTGTCCTTATTTTTTGGAGCAAGAATATTACAGCACTAGTTCCATCAAACACACTTTGGGAAATCCTGACCTATAAAATTATTCATAATTTTTTTCAGTGGACTCACAGGTTAATTTTAAGAATTCCCAGAATATGTTCTATGACAGTGTCCATAAAAAATTTCAAATTTCACCTTATTGTTTATTTTATCAAATGAATAATATACCTTGGGGTCAAGCCATAAAATGATGTAGAAGCATAGAACTGTAGACCTGGAAAAGCTCACAAGAACTCAAATCAGCCATCTCCCAGGCTTCAGAGAGGACCCCACCCAAGCCTTCATGGGTATCTAGCTTGCTGTAAAAGACCACCAGGGAAGAAAATTCCATAACCTCCCTGTAACGTATGCCAGATGCCCAGCTTTTGTGAGAAAATGATGAGCTCCTAGGAGCTCTTCTAGTTTATCCTGCAAATAGTTACTGCTTCATCATCAGGCTGGCATGTTACATGCAGGTGTTTAGATTAAGCAAAGGGTACAGGTAAAGAAAGTAAGACGAAGATACCTATATCTATCTATACCTGCCTCTACATTTATGTGAGGTATCTTATATAAGATATAGATCTATCTATAGAGAGAATGCAGTAAGTTAAAGTGTCATCTCAGGATCCTCTTTGACATCTTCTTCTAGCTATTTTCACAGTTTCAATTAGTCATCTCATCCTGTAACTTTCTCCTTTGAAGTGTCTCCTGATTCAATTCCCTCCTCTTCCTCCCTTGCCACCCATAATTGAAGCCCTCAATCGTGCTAGCTTGGATTTCTCAAGTAGCTCTTGACTAATTGCCCTATCTCTAGACTCTCTTCTTTCTAACTTGCCCCAGTGCTAAAACATTCATCCTCTAAGTGCAGCTCTATCGTGTTACTGCCATGTCCAACATTTTTGATGACTTCCTATTGCCTGCGTATAAATGTGAACTCCAGAGACTGGCCTATTTAGCTCCTTGTGGTTTGACCCTAAGTTCCCTTCCCAGTCTCATCTCCAGTTATTCTTCTCCATACATTCAACACATTGCTCATAGTGAACATTCTTTCCTGACCCTATGGATTTTTATGCCTTCCATTTTTTTTTTATTCCTTCTGCCCCCAATTCCATTTCCTCCTCTCTTTGTTATGTTCTTATTCATCTTCAAGTCCTAGCTCCTTTGTAGAATCTGCCTAGGTCTCCCTAGGCCAAACTAATTATTTTCTCACCTTTTTTTGCTTTCCAAAACTTTTGCACATAACTCACTCACATCACTTAGAAAGTTATGACATGAAATATGGCAGATATTCAACCAGTGGGTAACGTGACTTTGGTAAGTGCCATGAAGAGGGGTGACAGGCAGAGGCCAAGAGGAGTGAGCACATGGGAGACCAGGACTGACTGTCTGCAGCAAAGGAACATGGTGATCATGAGGTTGGTGATAGAAAGACACTTCCCCCGGGGAATGAGCAGGCTCTGTCTATAATGCAGGAAGGATGGACAGGCACCGGGCTGAGGGCAGGCAGAAGCTCCTCGACATCCTCCGGAACAAAGGACACATGACACCGGGGAGACAGCAGCCACAGAATCAAAGAACCTCCAGAGGAAGAACTTCCTACTTCTCTGCCATCCCCAGAACTAGTGACGAACTATGTCAAGGCCAGGAACTTTGGAGGAAGGGAAAGGGTAGTTGCCACCATCACATCACAAGCACAGCTTTAACATTGTTTTATGTTGTGGTGGTTTGTATCTCTCTATGGGAAGAATACCTGTCTAGCATTTCAGTTGTTCTCAGGAGTTCTGGTGGGAGAGGAGGTGGTAGACTAACATGGCAACACTCTCTGAAATTCACTACCTGCAGACACTTCAAATAAATTGCAGTGACGAGTGTTTAAGGGTGTTGTTGAAATCAGTGAATGAATACATGGAATAGAAATGGTGGGCTTTCTTAGGAAAGCCGTCCATCTAAGAAGGTCTCAACAGTTCACAATCAATTTAACCACAGTGACATAAAACTGATTCTTTAAAACACTTACCATAACTTATACATGTAAACAACTATTTTTTTTCTTCGAGTAGTTATCTTAGGTAACTGCACATTTAGGAAAATCATATTGCCATTTCTGTTTCGTTATGATTTACTGAATGCCTACCATGTGCTGGACCCTGCTGTGAATGCTTTATAATCTCTAATTTTAGAGTATTCATAGGAGGTAAGCATTGCTGTCTTAATTTTATAGATGAGAAAACTGAATAACTTCTTCCCAAAGGGCAACAGCTTGGTCAGCTGGTAGCAGAGCTATAGCTGTTGGTCAAAATTCAGTCTGAGACTAATTAAGACTATTAAGAACTAATAAGGTTCTTCTTATTCTGCCATGTTGACTCAAAACATTTATTTGGAAATGCTTTTAGAACCTAAGGTATATTCATTTAATATACTCAATAGTAATGAATCTTTTTACTTTCAGGATGAATCTGAGTTTAAAAAATAGTCAACAGTCAAGAGACTTTTGGAACCAAGTGTGGCGAACATGGTAGAAGACTGGGGACATTAATAGGATTTGGGACCAAAAAATGAAGTTTGACTCTGGAGGAAATACATTGAATGATGTGTTAATGATTTTTTAACTGAGTTAAAAGAAAATTTAAAATATCACCGGTTTTGGAATTTGTAAACCACCACAGATCCTGAAAGAGTGGGATTAGGTATAGAAAGTGTGAACATTTTACTTTTATATCAAACCTATAATCCCACCCTTGACAAACCTTAGAAGTTTGGAAGGGCCGTTAGAGGCCACTGAATTTTTTTTTCAAATTCCATTATCAGTGAGCGGCAGAGCAAACCTTTGAAGCCCAGACACTCGGATTGCAAGTCCTTTCCAGTGTGTCCTGGCCCCCAAACACTTTGGGAAATGCTTTTAGAGTCCAAAGTCCTGGCTAGTGAGCCTTCATCCTGTGCTTATAAACCTCCAGGGATGACGAGGAGACCTCATCTCTGACCCTTGATCAGATTGTAACCAACAGGACATCATTTTTGGCATATTGAGCAGAAATTCTCCTCCGTGTATTACGTACTTCAAGATTTTGAGAAATGATTGCAACTTCATGAGCTGAAAAGGAATAAGTTAATTTAGGCATATTCTAAAGAGATGTCCCTCAAATGAAATTAAAGTTCCAAAGAAGATATACCTGATTGCCCCTTACCAGACTATTTTTTTTTTTCCATCACTCAACCCAACTTTCAGAGTAGACTCAAAGGAAAAGCACTGAAATACTTTTCTGACTTTTCCATATTTAGCACAACACCACACAAAATTGCTAAATACCATATAACCACACTTACCATCCTGGGGCCTATAAATTCAGAATTCAGACACTTGATTACAAACCACAGAATCACTCTGTTTAAGAAATAGTATGTGGTATTGTAAGGGAACTGCCCCTATTTAGATGTTCTTCTGGTTATTAACTTAGTAACATGGGCTTTTTCCTTGCCTCTGCTTTCTCAATCCTTCTACCATGGCTGTCATCTCCAATTTCTGGTACAATTTTGTGAGTATTTGGGATGTATGCCTGCAAGAGTTGGGGGAGCATTTTCTGCCTTAATTATAGTCTTAAAGGAAAATAAGCACATACGTTTTCGGTTTCAGTAAAATTCCATAGCAAAACAGGAGTCAATCACCAATTTTAGGAGAGTGAAGGTATGACAGAAAATTCGCTCTTCCCGTCTAGGGGGGCCCAGGCACCTCTGTACACTATTTTCATGCTAATTCAGCTGTGAGGCTCCCATTCCCTCTCAGGATTCACAAGCCATCCCCTTCTGTCCCACACCTTTACACCAACGTCTGATCAGACCCACTAGTCATGCTAAAGTATAAATGATGGACGTCACAACAAATGTTTTTACATTTTTATAGTGATCAAAACTGTAAGCTAACCCAGTGGAGAGCACTCACCTTGCACAGGGAGATAGATGCCTTAGAAAAATCTATGAGTCATTTCGCCAAACTTGGCTTTCCCCCACCCTTCATTGAGGCCACTATTGTTAAATAGATTAAAAATTATAAAAGTTTTAAATGCTTAAGTGTCCTTCGTGACAGAATTTTAGTTTTTAAATATAAATCCCTCATCTCATCCCCTCTATGCGAGTAAATGCTTCTTATAACTCAGAAGCCATGTCACCACTAGTCACCACACTAAGAATTCTTTCATAATTTTAAAAGCTCATATTGAGACTTTACTATGTTCTGGAGACATGCTGAGTGCTTTGCTTTGCAGCAAATCTTAGGAAGTAGATACCATTCTCCCCATTTCACAAAGATAATTATGAATGAGAATAGTTATGTATCTTAAGCACAATCAAAGAATTACTACGTGAAAGACAAGACTGCAGCCCATCCCCTTAACCACTATGCTGGAAAAATCTTTCTAGACTGCATAAGACGAGAACTTTTATATCAACCTTGGTTTTTGGATGCAAGCAGCAGATACTGATTCTGGCTTATTTTAGAAAAAGAAAAGATAATGGGGAGCTCCTAGAAGCTCACGGGGTACTGGAAATCCAGGCTCAGAGGCACTGCAGTCAGAAACAATACCAAATTTACACCACAAAATGGGTCCAGGAAGGATGGCCCTGGAAGTGCTGTTGCTGAGTCCTAAACACGCACTTAAGCTGTGGACATGAATGACCTCAGACACTGAACACAGCTGCTGGACCTGCTGCTCTGTTGCACCAAGAAGTTGATCTCATAGCAACGGCCTCCACTGCCAGAGGAGCTTTGTCTCAGTGCTTCCTTACTTGCATCTTTAGTCCCCTAGTCAAAGACCAAAGTAGATGTATTTGATCGGTAGAGGCTAGGTCACATGCCCACACACTAGCTGCAAGCGGGATTGGGAAAGTGAGCTGGGGGCATTTTTGACTTCAGCGATGACAGATGTCTGTGTCTCCCATCAATAACCCATAAGATGGATAACTGCCCATTGGGAATGACGTTTAGATGCCTGGCAGCCAGAAGGAATAACAGATGCCTGCTACACCTGAGAAATAGCGTGGCAAGCTTCTCTAGCACCGCACAATTTACTCCTTCATCCTTATGAGCATAAGATGCTCCTGTCTCCCTACACTGTGATTATAAGATCATTAGCACTTATAGCAGTGCTTTGTGGTTCATCAGAGTGTTCTGTGGACGATGAATGGTGTCTGCAGAGATCCTGAGTCATGCATGGCTACTATTTAAAAAAGAAGACAAAAGGAAAATTTAAGTACTTTTGAAAGATTGGTTCTAGTGAATCAAGGCTCTGTGGATTGAGGCTAAAGAACATTGTGTCCAGAGTAACTGCATTTTGGATGAAAAAAAAAGGAGAGCTTCTGTAAACTTGTAATTACCCTTCTGGTGTGTTCGTGGTAAATGCCAACAGTACGGATGTCAGCTTCCAGCTTGGACCAGTTTGTTGACTGGATCCATTTTATTTTCACCAGAACTCAACTCCCAGAGGTCCCCCACTATAAAAGAGGAAGAAGAGAAATATCTCTGTTAGAGGAAGAGTAATAAATCTCAGCTGTCATGGACATCTGTTGTGTTTCTCTGCTCAGCATTCATTCCTTCTTCTTTCATTAACAGGATCACAGTATCCCTTTGGGAAAGACCCTACCCTCCTAGTTCTAGGGATGCTCATGTGACCCATGGACACCTGTATGCAGTAATTGATTCAGAGAAATGCATATGATACAGAACATCCCAATCAGAACATTCCAGGTCTTTCCTGGAACTACTGGGAAAGAGAAATTCTCTACTGGAATGACTGAGTCAGTAGGCGGTACGTGAATCTTTTGACAGACATCCTGCCACTTACAGAGGGAGAGCCTCTCTGAGAACAGAGTCAACAGAGAAACTCAAGCAGATATTTAAAAGAAGATTGAATACTTAGAACATCATTTTAACACCTAGATCGAACCAGGCTCGAAGCCACTAACCTTGGGCTTTCCAAGTACCTGAACTTGTAAATGTCTTCTTTCCCTGAAGCCAGGGTGAGTTGGTCACCTGTCACATGCAACCAAAGAATCTCAACCAATTCACTGACTTTATTTTTAATTTCTGGAGCTCTGGACTGCTTTGATTCAAGAAGCCCAATAATAAATCGTCTTGAATGCTGTAGTTTGGATAGAGAACTTGGTCTAAATGTTTTCTTCCAACATTGAGAGTCTAGGATTCTGTGAATAAAGACAAATGAGAAGCATTTGTTGAAATATATTAGATGCTATCTCAAGAAAGATAATAATGGGACTGCCATTTAGCACAGCAGAAAACATTACCCAAATTAGGTTAGTAACTATTTTAAGTTCCATTTAACTTCTTGTGGTGATGTATTTCATAAGTACTTTGTAATTTCTAAGCTTGTGAGGCTTAAATAATTATGTAATTACTTTCCAACAACCACAGAACGCCACTTGAATTTTGCAGCTACTTTAAGCCATGTTAAGTTTTTCATTATAAATTATATTATGTTTAGTACATAATTTATAGTTTGTATAAAAAGAATAACCATATTGTGCAACTATTCTGTAGCAGCATAGCAATTATCCCCATATTGTGGTAACTTCCAGTGGAATGGATCTTTCTTTTGTAATTACAAAAATGATAACATCACATCTGATGATTTCCTGGTGATAACATTTCTTACTATATATTCAACTATAATTTAGTTGCTTCTTCTTGGCCATTCTAGCTAAGCAAGAAAATAAATGGGGTAAAATGCTTTCCTGCCCCTTTAATATTCAATGATATTTAGCAAGTATATACTACAGGAACTGAAGCTTGAAAATAGATTATGTGTAAAGAGATCAAAGTATATTATTTGCCTCCGTTTATACTCTGGTAACAAATAGGCCTTGATTAGCTACAACAGTTCAAGATCAAGGAATCATGCAGGAAAGTTATATTTTATTGTAACGTAAACCCAGTTGACAAACTACCCTGAAAGATGTGGTGTGAGAGATAGGCTTCCGTATGGCATGGAAGGAAAGTGAAGGGCACAGGATGTGGAATTAGAAACCTGAGCTGAAGTCTAACTTTGCTGCTTCCTAGCTAGGTGAGCTTTTACCAACTGTATAATCTCTCTGAGCTCATTTCTTTTTTCTGTAGATCTGGCCAACTCTAATAAGGTCTGTTGCAAAACCAAATGATATAGTGCATTTGGAAGGATGTGTCAAATACCAACCAAATGTGAGGCAGTCTCAAAGAAGAAAGCCTTCTGTTCTCATCCAACTAATTTAGTTTGAAATAAAATACTCTTCTTTTTTATAAACTTTTAAAATAGACCATGCCTACTCTGTGCAAGATACTGTACCAATGCAAAGAATTCATTCTGGCATCTCTTTCTTCTTTTGTACAATCTGGACTTTTTCCAAGAATTTCTATATATCCATTTTCCCCTAAAAAATGAGTGCTTTGAAACTTTACTTTATTAGTGAGAAGCACAAATTTTTGTAGACAATCAGAAGAAAACAATGTAAACCAGAAGATATTTCTTCACCAAAGGGTTTGGCTATGGGATAGAATGCAACTCCAGCCAGTTTCTAGAAAACAAGTATTTGAATATTATCTGGAGGATATTAGTGTAATTTTTTAGGGGTTGTTAGAGTTAAGTACTAGGAAATTCTTTTAAAATTGTAGCCAGATATTATATAATCTTAAATAGGTAGTTTCAGTTTGGTGATCATCTTCAAATTACTAGACAGTAACTCTACTATTTGTTAAGTTTAATTGGTTTAATATAAAGTATAATGTTCACATAATTTTGTCTTGGATTTAAAAGAGTCTAGTGTGTTATTCTTAAATAGAAAGGGGATTTTTTTTTTTTTTTTCTTTGCAGTACGCGGGCCTCTCACCGCTGCGGCCTCTCCCGTTGCGGAGCACAGGCTCCGGACGCGCAGGCCCGGCGGCCATGGCTCACGGGCCCAGCCGCTCCGCGGCACGTGGGATCCTCCCGGACCGGGGCACGAACCCGCGTCCCCTGCATCGGCAGGCGGACTCCCAACAACTGCGCCACCAGGGAAGCCCGAAAGGGGGATTTTTAAAGGATATAAAAGACTTCTACAGAGCTTTGAACTTAGTGTTATGTAAATATCTGTATTGATACCATGAATACGTACAATTGTAGCAGTGGGTTTTTGTTGATTCTTTAGAAGTAAATAAGGAATAAAAAATCGGATCATCTTCCCTTGAGGATTAAAGAAAAGAGCAACATCTTTCCAAGTTGAGTCTTTTATTTAAAAATTTTTTATCAGCCTTGGGTATTGGAGTCCTTACTACACAAGAGGCCAGAGGTTCTAGTAACTTTGAATATGGCTGGCCAGGAAAGTCTTTTGGTTTGTACTAAGCATTAAAGAGGTAAGCACTGTGGCATTGAAAAGGTTATGCACTGTGTGATAGCCCTAGCTTCCTGACAGTTCAATCAACTTTAAAAAAAATTTTTTCTTGTTGATTACATTTCTGTATAGTTTTTCCAAGGCTGCTGTAACAAGGACTAGGTAGCTTAAACAATGGAAAGTTATTGTCTCTTGGTTTTGGAAGCTAAAAGTCCAGTATCAAGGTGTTGGCAAGGTACACCTCCCATCTCCTTATAATACCTGCTTCTAATTCCAAAGCTAAGGTCACTCAAGTCTAAGTACCCATGACTAGAAACAGAAGCATCATCTTATTGTTTGAGCTCATATGGAGGTTTTCCAACTACTTTTAATTCTTATGGATGCAACTGTTATTATTTAATGGTTAATGTTACTGTTAGTAATTAATAGATTTCTGAAAATTCTCTCTATGCATATATGACAGAGATTTTCCCTTCACCCAAACGATAGAAGTAGACGAATGCAAAAAAAACCCACAACACATCTCAACGCTGGTTGCTGCTTCTCAAAAGTTGGAATTATTGCTACATTACTAGGTACAAAAATAATTTCACAAACTTAAGTATGCGTAAAATAAAATTACGTTATTTTCTATTTTGAACCCAAATTCTGCCAGGGTGACAGAATCCCAATTTCAACCAGTACAGGGTTTTACCTGATTTTTCCCAAGTTACAGCCAAGTAAGAATGCTTAAGTGTTACAAAGGGTCCATACAATTCTCAATTTCATCTGTCCATGAAGATTTACTCCATCTGGTCTTCTGCCATTTGTCCATGGCAGATGTGTTCTCTTAGGACATATCTCTCTGTGCATTTGATACTGCTCCTGGGAAGATGGTAAACATTCTGATGCTTCTGTGTCATGGTGGAACATGGAAACTCTACCTGGACATTAGGGTGCTGGCCATTTCTTCTCTGGGTTCTGGGTTCTGGCTGTCCATCTCTAGTCTCCCCCAGGAAATGAGCTCAAGCTCCTCTCCTTTTGGATTCCATGAACCTCTTTTCAGAGTTTTACCACCTTTTCAGGTCTTGGTAGCAAGATATACTCTCTGCAGTACAATATCTATACTTTCATTGCTTCTTTTCCATTTTTCTCCCTTGCAAGCTCAGACACCTGTGTAGGTATACAAGTGTGTGTGTGTGTGTGTGTGTGTGTGTGTGTGTGTGTGTGTGTGAAGCTTCACTCTTTATTTTTTTCTCCCAAATCATCTATGTAGTGACTCATTTCAGTTCCTCTAAAGGTCTTAGTGATTGAAAGATAAAAGCCAGAAAAAGACTCCTTTGTCTGTCATGTCCATTTCTAAGGCAGTAAGCATACATTCCCCCTGTTTTATGTAGGGGAAAGGCAAAAGGCAAAGTAAAATGCTGACAAAAGACTAATATTTAAATATATTGTCATCATAATATCTTGCTTTTCTTATTTTCCCCCTCTATCTGATTTCTTCCCAGCTCTACAATGCACTAATTACATAGCCTTAGGAAAGTTAATCAACTTCTTTTTACCTCAGTTTCTACATCTGAAAAATGGATACAGTAACAGTGAGCTATTGTAAGAATTAAGTGCAAGAAATTGTGGAAAATGCTTAGGATACTGTCTGGCACTTAGTACTCACTATTAACTATTAGTATAATTACTATCATTCACACAACAATTAAGTGACTAAAACGGAAGAAGGAAGCTGGATATTTCTGCCTGTGGTAAAACTCATAATCTGAGGTCTCTCAGCTTCATCTTGATCAATGCAGGAAGTGAAAGTGAGAAGGGTGACTTGTCTAAGAAAATCTTATTGCAAAGGGGGCTCTAGAGTCCAACATTCCTGATTCCCTGGGAATGCTGTGTGTTTATATATATGTAGATAGATATAGATAAATATAGATAGATATATAGATATATAGATATAGATATAGATATAGGATAGATAGATGAGTGGGTCCCTATGACAGAAAGGGCAGTAAAATGCTACCCACACATTTTTCCCACATGACTAAGGGCAGAAGCTAATTTGCTTTGCTCACAAAAGCTATTGCCGTTTTGGTATCCAGCAGACTATTGAGTCAGGAACAGTAGTGAGTGGCTGGTTTCCTACCATCTTAGGATGTCAGATAGTCTTCAATTGTTCTGTCCAGAAGAGGGAAGTATGTCTGATAATACTTTCCTGTGTGTCCTTGAGCATGGCACTTACCCTCTCTGGTTCCCAACTTCCTCTATTGTGCACCACGGTAGTTGGACTAAGTAGTGTTTTGAGTGTTATACTGCTTTAGAACCAAAGCAGACTCCCAGAACTGGCATCTCTGCATTGTCACCAAGTTCCCTAAATGATTCTTAAGCACCTGGAGGTTTGGAAATGACTGGCCCCGAGTTTTCCTAAGGCTTCTCCCAGCTCTAACCTGCTTTGATTCTAAATTAAATTTCCATACCTCACACCCTGACTGCAGTTTAGTCCAAATAGTGCTGCCCTCGTAACCACAAAATGGTTGATACAATGTAAAATGCATATTTATTTCTGTAATGTTGTATTCAGAATAAATACAATAAAAAAATACTCTGAATGTCTTTAACTGCCCCCCATGGTCATCTAATTCAAATTTTCCATGAGAATATGGAAATATCTCTGGTTAGGATAAATCACTGCATTGCTTCTTTAATCTTTGGGGTTCACCAGAACATTTCTATGACATAATCCTTGGGGGACCCAGGCATATAGACTGTGTTACAGGTGACACACTCTTCTAATGAGGTCCTTATGATATTTTTGGTGATGTATCCTTTAGGATGTATCCTCTTAGACATGCGTGGCTTCCCCACATCCCCTGTGAATCTACAGTGGCAGTGAGACTCTGGAGCTTCAGACATTCCAGAATGTAGGACACCCTCTGTCAATTAAAGCTTTAGCTTTAGTCAGTTTCGGCTTGGAAATATGGCTGACATTTTCTGACACAAGGTTTCCTCTCATGAGGACAAAGGACAAGTTAATTTTTCTCTTTGTTCACACGTTGAGCTGGGTTCCAGAGACAGGGCCCCGTGCGCTGGAGCACACACACACCTCAGGAAAATCGCCCTGGGACCCTTCATTTCAATGCCAAGTGGCAGACACCTTGGGTCCAGTCTGCCCTGGAAACACAGAAGCATAATGATTATGTAACCATCTTGGAAAGCAGATAACTGATTTCGACCTTAACTTCATTCCTTTGAAAAAATAAAAATAAAGCATTTGCTGCAAATGAAGTCCTGCCGCTTGTGGGATAGGAAGTGGCTGGTGCTCTATAGTGCAGATACATGTCTTATGGATGCTTTCCCAGATTACGCATAAACCGGTTTGGCTTTTGAGTCTGTCTGTACTGAAACTATTTTTTAGCATTCATCCTTAATCATATTTCCCATTAAAATAGTGCACGGACACTTGTTAACTTGCTATTGTGTCACTCATGTCTTGACACATATTTTTCCTGTGATCTGAAACTGGGAATAATTTCTTATTTGTTGACAGCCTCTTTATTCAAGAATCATTTCTGTAAAGATTCATTCAGCTGGCTACAGAGTTGTTATCCAGGTGCTGACTTTATAAAACATTGTTCTTGTATTAAGAATAAGCTTTGATAAAATTGCTACAGAATCAATTAAATGCCTAAAGTAAGTGATACTACACTTGCCTACATTCAGTTAAATGTATATATTCCTCCAGAGCTATGACGTCTTGAGCTATTGAAAAATCATCTGTGATCTGTAAATTTAAAGAATCATTCTAATTAGAAAAGGATTTTCCCTCTGGCCCTTCCTTCTCTGTGTGTATTTACAGTGGTATTATCTGGTCAGGATGAGGGGACATACTGAATGCAGAGCAGAAAGATTTCTCAAAGCAAGTCCCACTCAGAGCTGTTCCTGACAAATATCAGGTGTTTTCCTCCTATATGCTGATATAAATTAAGAATTGTATTATTTCTTTTTGGTTTTTAAAGACTTTTTAAAAAGCCTAGCCAAAAATATGGATGAAAAGTGGCAAACACAAGTGCCATCCTTGTCAAGGGCTCTATGAGTTTTTTGCCAAGGAGCCTAGGTGAGCTTTTCATTTGATTAATCACCTTAAATCGGCTGTTCATCTCCCAAAGCCAATAATTACTCCAAAATACCCAATTTGCCTTTTTCACTCTGAAATTTATGACCATATAATTAATAAGCCTCTTAATTCTATGTTGTGCATTGACTTATTCAGCAATGAAACATGACACTGTGTTAGGATTAGATCATTGGGTTCTTTCCAGAAAGAAAGAAATATTAGATTTCTAAAAAATCTGCTGTAGCATGTCCAAGCCAACTCACAATTAGATGGCTCAATAGGCAAATTACCCATCTGTGTAATATGTCACTATCAAATCTTCTTATCTTTTTCAACATCAGCAATTCCCCATTTCTTTTCTATTCATCAACCAGTTCTAGGGGGGGTATCATGGACCTGGGCTTTTAAAAAATAATAATTATGGAAAAAATTCACCATGGAAACTGAGTTTTAGCAGCTTGGTATTCATTTTCGCTTTTAAAAGTGGGCTCAGAAATGTCCACCTTATTTTATGTGCCTATGTGTGGATTGAGCTGATTACTATTTTAGGCTCTAGGCTTCAACATAATTAGCATGCAAGCTTCCACATCACAGGAACACCTTTAAAGTACCATTTGAGGAAGACAATAGTAAACTATTATGGGGCCAATTAAATGCTTTGAAATACTTAGACATGAGAGTTAGAGATAGATAAGCAAATAGTATCTTCTAAATCTTTTTTTATTATTTGCTTGCACTATAATTCTGCAATTTAATTTGTTAACTTTGTAATTGCCAGTGCCCTTTCAGAGTTTTTTTTTTTTTTTGCGGTACGCGGGCCTCTTACTATTGTGGCCTCTCTCATTGCGGAGCACAGGCTCCGGACGCACAGGCTCAGCGGCCATGGCTCACGGGCCCAGCCGCTCCACAGCATGTGGGATCTTCCCGGACTGGGGCACGAACCCGTGTCCCCTGCATTGGCAGGCGGACTCTCAACCACTGCACCACCAGGAAAGCCCCCGCCAGTGCTCTTTAAAACATCTTGGGAATGCTTATATAGAGAAAGATTCTCTTACCACTCAGCTTATATTATACTGGAAAAGAAAACTACACACCAAAGTATACAAGAATTCATAAAAGGGAAATTGAACCTACTTTATATGTACATTTTATATGCTTATATGTACATCTAATTTTAGGATGCATTTCTGAAAGGTTCATGGACACTGTGAAGCTCTTCAAGAGAATTCAGAATAAGAATGTAGGCAAAAAGAAAACGATTTATATCTTTTCTGCGTAAAAATGGAACTCCTCTATGCCAAAAAGCATGTGAACCAAAATAAACAGCAAATGAGAAACTTGGAAAAAATACTTGAATGCTGTGTCAAACAAGTATAATATCCTACATATATAAAGAGCTCTTAGAAATGGAGACAGATTAATACTTCCAATGAAAAAAAAATGAATGAGAAGACAATTCACAAATGCCAATAGACATACAAAGTCTTTGTTATATAAACATAGAAAAAAACTCTGGAAGCCTGAACTCTCATAGGAAGGTGAGTTCTTCTGTCTTATTGAATCATATTGAGGGGCTAAGAAAAGGTGACTTGGAGTATCAGAGAACTGGAAATCTATAGAGAAAAGAAGTGAGTCTTTTCCTTTTGGGTTACTGTAAGTCTTTTACCCACAATTGCCCCATGGTTTTAATTTTGTTTTTGTTGTTTTAAAAATATAGATATTGTTTCAGCACCATTAGTTGAAAATATCATTCTTTATTGAATTTCCCCTGCATCTGCCAAAACTTAATTGATGATCCCTATGAATCTATTTCTATATTCTCTATTATGTTCCATTGATCTCTGTGTATATCCATTTGCCAATATCATACTGTTATGCTTAATGCAATTTTCGGTAAGCCTTGAAAGCAGGTAGTATGAGCCCTCCAACTTTGTTCCTTTTCAAAATTGTTTTGACTATTCTAGATCCTTGGAATTTTCATAAAAATTTTAGAATCAGCTTATCAATTTCAAAAAAATTCTATTGAGATTTTGATTGGGATTGTAGTGAATCTATAGAGAAGTTGGAAAGAACTGACATCTTAACAATATTCAATATTTCAATCCATCAATACAGCTTTCATTTAAGTCTTCTTTGTTTTCTTTCCATCAGTGTTTTGTAGTTTTTTAGCATACGGATCTTGCATGTTTTGTAGATTTATACCTAAGTATTCCATGGTTTTGGTGCTATTTTAAATTATACTGCTTTTAAATTTTTGAGGTACAAGATTAATTCAATGGAGAGTGGACAGTCTTTTCAACAAATGGCACTGTAACATTTGTACCTTCAAGTACAAAAAAATAATGAACCTCAACCCATACACTGCAATCCATACCTTGAACTTCAACCCCTACCTGAGACAATTATCTCTAAATGGGTCATAGAGCCAATGTAAAATCTAAAACTTTAAATCTTTTCGAAGAAGATACTGGTGAAAAATTTTATGCCCTTTGGATTATGCAAAGATTTCTTAGAGATGACACCAGAAACATAATCACTAAAAGAAAAAAATTGATAAATTGGACTTTACCAAAATTATAAACTTCTGGTCTTTAGAACATGCTCTTAAGAGAATGAAAAGAAAACCAACAAAATAATATAAAATATTTTCAAAACACATAACTGATAAAATACTTGTATCCAGAATATATAAATAACTCTCAGAACTCAAGTAACCAAACAGCTCAATAAAAAAATGACCAAAAGACTTGAACTGACACATTGTCAAAGGTATATGAATGATAATCAAGAACATGAAAAGATGATCAACACCATTAGTCACTAGTGAAATGAAAATTAAAACTACATGAGATATTGTTACATACCCATGAAAAAGGCTAAAGTAAAAATTCCTGACAACACCAAGGTTTGGTATGGATGTGGAGAAACTGGAACTCTCATACATTGTTGGTGAGAATGCAGAAAGGTACAGCAACTTTGCAAAACAATTTGATGGTTAAATGTGTACTTACAGTATAATCCAGCAATTCCATTCCTAAGTATTTACCCAAGTGAAATGAAAACCTATATCCACACAAATGTTTATAGACTCTATTCATAATCATCCAAAACTGTAAACAACACAAACATCCTTCACCTGGGTAATGGATAAATAACTGTGGTACATCCATACAATGGATTACTACTCAGTGACAAAAATGGATGAACTATTGATATATACAACATCGATGAATCTCAAATGCATTATGCTAAGTGAATGAAGCCCAATCCAAAGGCTAAATATTCTATAATTTCATTTATATGTCATTCAAAGATATATGGTCCCAAAAGAGGTGAGAATGGGTAAAGTCTGGAGCAGAAGATGCATCTGACTAAATAGTACATGAAGGAATTTTGGAGGTGATGTGATTTTTCAATATATTTATTGTGGTATGAACTGTACACTAGAAAGTGTGAGTTTTAACTGTATATGAGTTATACCTTAATTTCTAAAAATATTAGTCTAGAGAAATCTCCCCAACTGGTTTGGGACCTTATTTTTGATTCTACTGTTGATTCTCATACTTTACATTGGAAAGAGCCAATCAGTTGTAAATTGCAAAATATGGGGGATTTTTGTGGGAAAGGGAAGATGAAGTTCTGCCTGTACTAACTATACAGAGATACAGAATGATGTGTTTGTAATTAGAACTCAAACAAAGAATATAAAAGCCTGTGGTATATTTCATATGTGTGGAAGAATTAATATTTTTAAGTGTCCACGTCCAAGGTGATCTACAGATTCAATGCAATCCCTATCAAAATTCTAATGGCATTTTTCACAGAAATAGAAAAAAACAATCCTAAAATTCATATGGAATCACAAAGGACCCCAAATAGCAAAGGCAATCCTAAGAAAGAAGGACAAAGCTCGAGATATTACAGTTCCTGATTTCAAACTATATTTCAAGGTTATAGTAATCAAAAGAGTATGGCATTGGTATAAAAACAGACACAAAAATTGATGGAATAGAAAACCCAGGAATAAATCCATGCATATATGGTCAATTGATTTTCCACAAAGGAACCAAGAATATACAATGGGGAAAGGATATTTTCTTCAATAAATGGTACTGGAAAAACTGGATAGCCACATGCAAAACAATGAAACTAGATCCCTATCTTACACTATACACAAACATCAACTCAAAATGGATTAAAGACTTGAATGTAAGACCCGAAAATGTAAAACTCCTAGAAGAAAACATAGTGGGTAAGCTCCTTTACATTGGTCTTGGCAATCTTTTTTTTTTTTGGATTTGACACCAAAAGGAAAGGAAACAAAAGCAAAAGTAAACAAGTGGGACTACAGCGAACTAAAAATCTTATGCACAGCAAAAGAAAACATCAACAAAATGAAAAGGCAACCTATGGAATGGGAGAAAATATTTGCAAACCACATATTCTATAAGGGTTTAATATCCAAAGTATACAAGGAACTCATACAACTCAATATCAAAAAAAACAATAATAATAACCCAATTTAAAAATGGGCAGAGAACTCCCTGGTGTTCCAGTGGTTAGAATTTGGTGCTTTCACTGCTGTGGCCTGGGTTCAAACCCTGGTCAGGGAACTAAGATCTCGAAAGCCATGCCGTGCAGTCAGAGAAAAAAAATATGGGCAAAGGGTCTGAATAGACATTTTTCCAAGGAAAACATACAAATGGCCAATAGATACATGAGAAACTGTTCAACATCACTAACATCAGGAAAATACAAATGGAAACCACAATAAGATATCATCACATACAGCTAAGATGTCTATTATTAAAAAGACAAGAAATAATAAATGCTGGTGAGGATGTGAAGAAAAGGTAAGTCTGTACATTGTTGGTGGGAAGGTAAACTAGTACAGCCACTGTGGAAAACAGTATGGAGATTCCTCAGGAAATTAAAAATAGAACTACCATATGATCCAGCAACCCCACTTCTGATTATATACCCAGAGGAAATGAAATCACTATCGTGAAGCAACATCTGTACTCCCATGTTCATTCCAGTATTATTCACAGTAGTCAAGGTATGGAAACATTGTCCACTGGCGGAGAAACAGAGAAACAGATAAAGAAGATGCTGTGTGTGTGTGTGCTTTTGTGTGTGTGTGCATGTGTGTGTGTGTGTGTGTGTGTGTGTATACACAATGGAATATTATTCAGCCTTTAAAAAGTAGGAAATTCTGCCACTTGCGACAACATGGATGAAACTGGAAGGCATTTTGCTAACTGAAATATGCTGGGGAAAGACAAGTACTGCATGGTATCATTTATATGTGGAATCTAAAAAAAGAAAAAGTCAAATTCAATAGAAACAGAATAGAATGGTTGTTGACAAGGGCTGAGAGGTGAGGAATATAGGGAGAGGCTGGTTAAAGGATATAAACTTTCAGTTATAAGATGAATAAAGTGTGATCTAATGTGTAACAGTGACTATAGTTGATATCACTGTATTATATAACTGAATTTGCTAAGAGAGTAGAAATTAAGTGTTCTCACCAAAAAAAAGGTAAATGTGGTGAGATGAAGGATGTGGTAACTGAATGGTAGGAATCCTTTCACAATGTGTGCATATATCAAACCTTCATGTTGTACACTTTAGATATATTATAATTTTATATGGCAATTATACCTCAATAAAGCTGGAAAAAACTAAAGATGGAAAAATTTTAATAAATAAAAATAAAACTACCGTATATTTTAAATCTCACATGCTGTGTGACTAGAATTTTGGCTCTTTTATTTTTCTCATAGTGGGGTGTTGGTTATTCAACAAACAAGCCCATCCCTACTCTTTCCTCTGAATGAATGATTTCAAACTATTCTGAACTTGAGGCAATTTTTATAGTAGAGAATTGCTGCATTAAAGGCCACATGAAATGTATGATGTCAATAAGTTATATTAAACACCCTCTGTGAAATATGCTGCAACAAATTGCGTTTTATAGAACTCTAGCCTCTTGAGATTTAAATCCAACCCAAATGGAAATTTTTTCCTTTAAATCAGGGAACTCTTTTCAACTGACACTTTCTGTACTCAGTTTGCAACACAGCTTATCATATGGTTTGTTAACCACAAAAATAATAAATTAAATGAAAGTATTAACGGACTTTTTGTCTAGTGTTGGCATCTCTAAAGCTTCTGTGATGTGGAAGAGATGCTGAGGATAACTTTTTATTTTTCACTCAACTGATCTATATGATCAGCTTATGTGGAACGCAAACTTAACGGGCAGTAAGGGCTGAGGACTTGCCAACATTAACCAAGTCAATTCAATGCCTGCAAGTGTTTTGAGTAATTCTAATCTACTCTCCTCACTGAATCCTGGGAAATCCTAAAACCCAATCTGTTACTTAGGCTCTCCATTGCCCTTAGATAAAGTTCAAAATCCTTAACAGGATTTCCAAGGCTCATCTTATGTTCCTGGCTCTCTCACACTGCAGTCCCTCCAGGCTTACTTATTTTTCCAGTTCTCCAAACTCAACCCTCTCACTCCCAATTCCACATACTTGGATAGAAAACCATCCTCGTAAACTGGCATTACCAATACATACAATTTCAAGTACTCTGCTGCATCAGATCTAAGTTGCACCTTAAAAGATCAGTGTATGGCATCCTATGTATGAGAGTATAGCAGTAGTTTGGGAATATTGAAACTACGATTGCTGCTTCCTTCCCACATGTAGAATGGCGTGCCTGTTGGGACAGCTGCTACTCTAAGATAAACATAGAGGAGGGGGCTTTGGCATAGAGCTATTGAGCTTTGCCTCCTTGAGAGCTTCAGTGATGGCTTTGCCCTGAGCAATTTTCCATGGGATTAGCAGGGTTTGAAATCTGTTGATGTTTTCTGAGGACACACTGGAGTAAAAACACACAAAAATATGATTCTTAGGGATAAATTCATTGAGAGCTTGGCATTTGCCCCATAAAACTAGAAAGTATATTTGAAATCTGAGACTATATTGCGCTAATAGAGGCATATTGAACACATTTGTGTATTTCTTTAAGAGGAGGATAATGGCACTGTTTGTTATTCTTTGTTTGAATCACATTTTAGGGTAACTTTTCATTTGCCCTCTATTTTTCTTTATTTGAGTCAGTAATTGGACGCAGCAATTCTTCTGTAGCTAAGGCTTCCTCTGTCAATAGGCAACTGTGTCTGAATGGCATTCACTTTCAAACCAAAAAAGGGCATCACACACTTTGCCCAGCACTGAGAGCAAAATCTGGTTAAGAAGTTGGCACATCACTACTACCAAAGACATTTCCTATATGAATCACAGGGGGAAAAGCCAATGAAATTGCAGAGAGCACCTAGTCACGAGGAGAATATTTTATTGAGCTGGGATGAAAGTCATCGTTGTATACCCTGTTATTTCTTAGTGAACTGGATATTTTAAAATTTAAAGTCACAATATGTCACTTAATTCATTAGCTGGATCCTAAAATATTTTTAGGAAGGAAAAATGGCTTTAAAAAGCTTTCATTGCCTTTAGGATGCCTCTGTTCCTTGTTGATTTTGCACATCTGAGCTATGGTATACAATCAAAGAAATAAAAAGTCATATTTGAAACCATGCTTTTTTGGCAGGTTCATCACTTTGTCCTAAGAAACCAGAGAATTGATTGAAAATCAATCAGGTGGCCAAATTATCTTACCATTTTCATTATTACAGCTGTAGATGCATTTTATGGTTCAACCCTTCCAATGACCAAATCAGGGTATTTGCACGAGTTATGATTAGTGATTACTCTGCATTGGCCATAGATCGGTAAAGATGTAATTTACATATTAACATGACAAATGTAAGATGAATCTTTCCCTCAAATTATCACTCAGAAAGGAGGGACTCATATTATGTTCACATCCCTTCAAAACCTCTAGAATAAGGATTATATTATTTTATTTTGAACAAAAAAAAGTACGTTTAAGAAAGATACATTAGGGCTTCCCTGGTGGCACAGTGGTTGAGAGTCCGCCTGCTGATGCAGGGGACACGGGTTCGTGCCCTGGTTCGGGAAGATCCCACATGCCGCGGAGCGGCTGGGCCCGTGAGCCATGGCGGCTGAGCCTGCGCGTCCGGAGCCTGTGCTCCACAACGGGAGAGGCCACAACAGTGAGAGGCCCGCGTACTCTCATCTCTGTATCCTAGAGCTAAGAACAAAGATTGTTCTTGAATGTTTCTGTTTGTTTAAATCATTTTACAAAATGTTTTGTGTTGCTTCAAAAAAAAAAAAAAAAAAAAAAAAAAAGAAAGATACATTAGCTTAAAATGATGTCAATCAAGTTTAATATTGAATGCATATAGAGGGTATTTGATGGAATCTCCCAAAAGACAAGACAAATTTAGCAAAAGTTCACAGTGCTTACATAAGCATGTTTTTTAAAATTCATTATTTTTTAACAGGATAGAATTACATGGTACAGATTCAAACTATTGGCCTCCAATCAGCCAGTTCCCTTCCCTGGTGACAACTGATATTACCATAAACTTACCATTTTAGAGATCTCTTTAAAAAGCAATGTAGTGCAGGGTCATGTCATATTCATGGGAAGAATGGAAACATCGATGTTTCAGGACGTTCCCGTCCTGAAAACGGGTTGTTTGGGGCTTAGAACTGAATTTCTGGGGTATCCTACAAAGATTCTAAAAGAGCTTCATCACAAATATCTCAGATGGAAGTGAAGAAAGCTTGTCAAGGACAGCTCTGCAGAGGACATGAACTCCTACCGCTGCACACGAAGGTAGTCCCAGGGTTTGAAATTTGTAAATTGTGCATACTGAAATAATTCATTCATTTCCTCACTAATATATGTTGAAAACCTCCTTCGTAGATACTGTAATAAGTATTAAAGATAAAATCATGAACAAAAATGATGTAGTGCCTGTCTTCATGAAGCTTACTTTTAAGAGGAGTTGGCTAAAATAAATAAGAAATTTAAAAGGCATAGTAAGAAGCCATGAAAATGGACAAAATTATTAAAATTCATAAAGGATTGCAAAACGACTCCTTTATACAACAGTGCCACTATTTTTAAACCTAGTAGATATTCTTTTAAGTTGTCATTTTAATGAAAGAGTTAGGCCATCTAGCATGCTTCCAACCAAGCTGGGTTTTTTCACCAAGTCATTTAGAGCTATTAAAATATAAAGCATTATTATTATCCCAGTTTAAATTCTCTCTCTCCTCTGTACTTCCATAGCTATCTATAAATTCTCCATTATCACCTCCATGACGTTATGTGCTAATTTAGGTTCACCTGTCTTTCTTCCCCTATATGATGGGCTGTTTGAGGACAAATGATGCTTTATTCCTCTTAGCATTTCTAGCTCTTATCATAGAAACATACCTGTCATATAACAGACATTCAATAAATATGGACTGAAAGAAGGAATAAATGAATAATGATCCTAAAAGCTGCAGTGTGGGTTTTGTAATCCCACCTATTCACAAAGGATGCCTTTTTGCTATTCAATCAAATTGCTTCTGGCCTCATCCTTCTTGGAATAGGTGATCCAAAGGGAATGGCTCTTTATCTCACGACTAATGAGCCATCCAGTCTCCGTTCATTGCTATGACTTTTTAAGTATACATTTGCAGGGGTTTCAAAAACCATTTGGAAATGTAATTATCATGTTTTCCACCTACATAAATACATAAGGGTTGGATTTATTTATGTGCTAAGGTATATAATACGTGTCCTGTTTTTTTTCTTCCCCAAGAATTTTCCCTTTTTCAGCAGACATTTCTAGGGCAAAGAAGGTTATGCTATATTTTTAGTCACCGTCCATCAAAGGGAACCTGGAGAAAATGTGCATATACCCAAGAGCACCTTTCGCACAGGCCGTGGGTAATGACTCACTGTTGTTTACAAGAGGATTTTGCCTCATGTGAAGCAGGTGTTGAGACATTTGGACAGCTCTGTAAAAATTTCAGTAAAATGTGGTAAGTGTTAATCATCAGCCTGCGTATTTTTTAAAAGTGCTGTTGGTCCTCCAAGCCACCTGCAACTTGCAGAGCAACCTTTTTCCTGTTTCCTTTGACCTGTTGTCCCCCCTGTCTTGTAGCTTTCACTCATACCTCCGTCCACCAAGGGCTCTCAGCAACCCCCAACCCCAGTTCACCCTCATCCCTCATTTTTAGTATTCATCCAGCTTTTAGAAGTTCCCCACCAATTCCACCACGAAGTGAAAGTGAAGTGGCATTTTCCCTTGGCCCCTGTGTTGTCTGAACATACTGCCTCTGGTGTTTTTCTCTAACCCTCACCACACTTAGTGGATCACGGCAGTTGGTAAGCGGGGAGCAGATCCTCCTCGAGATGAAAGTTTATTGCTGCGAAGCTCCTCTGGGCCAAACCCAGCCTAAATCGCTGCAGTATGTAACTACAGGAATTCCATTATGGGAACAGAAATACCCATATTGGTTCACAGTGTCTTCTGGAAGCATAACATTTTCCCCACTTCCCACCTTGATTACCTGACTCTTTTAAAAAATATATATGATACCCTCCTAGCTCATCACAAGTCCCTTTTTTGGGGTTAAAAGATGATGTTAATTAAGAAGGGAGATGGGGAAATTACCAAATCATTCTACTTTAGAAGGTGATCAAAAATCACTAAGTCCTTTAAGTGTGCTCTGGCAAGTCTTCCAAAAATAGTTGCAACATCAAGAACTGACGGCCCTACAGGAGATACTTCTGGTGATTCTGATGCTATTAAATCACCTGGACAAAAGAACACAGTGACAATCTCCCTGGTCCATCTGCACTCCAGACCCAGCATGATATAAACCTCATGACCTCAATAAATGTGTCATAAACTCATTCTTATCTAGCTTCATCTTTCCCAGCAAAGACTAAAGCTTCACAGTAAATGAAAGGGAAGCAAAGGACCAAAAAGTGCATCAACTAGAATTCACTGTTTTTCGGATTATTCAACTTAACTGTAAAAATACACTGAAGGCAAATCATGAAATATAACTCCAGGCCTCAGTACCCCATGGACTCTGTTGCTTCATGTTGGGATAGGAAACTCTCATAGGCCAATCTCCTCCCCAAATCTTTTTTTTTTCTTTGCGATACGCGGGCCTCTCACTGCTGTGGCCTCTCCCGTTGCGGAGCACAGGCTCCGGACGCGCAGGCTCAGCGGCCACGGCTCACGGGCCCAGCCGCTCCGCGGCATGTGGGATCTTCCCGGACTGGGGCACGAACCTGCGTCCCCTGCATCGGCAGGGGGACTCTCAACCACTGCGCCACCAGGGAAGCCCCCCAAATCTATTTTTTGTTAGCTTTCTGCCTGGCTATTTGCTTGAGAGTGATGTGGTTGACTTTTCAACTTTGGCTTCTAAGGCTCAGTTCCCCCACTGGCCCTTCCTATGAGAGATCTCTTCTTGTATGAGATATCCTCCTCATCCCCTGAATTATAACTGCTGAAGTGCTCCAAGAATCCTAGGACTCCTTCTTTGCCTAGGTAGTCCCATCCAGTCTCACGGATTTGAATATCATTCATAAGCTGACAACTCCCAAATTTGTACTTCCAGTCTCATCCTCTCCCTTCCGCTCCAGACCCAAGAGAGCCAAATGTCTACTCAACATCTCTTCTTGGATGCCTAGTAGGCATTCCAAACTTAACACATTGAAAACCAAATTCTTGATGTCCTCCCTAAAATCTGCTCCTCTCTCAGTTTTCTCCATCTTAGTTAATGGCATCTCTATGTTTCCACTTGCCCAAGTCACAAATCTAGCCATCCTCTTTGACTTTTCTCTTTCTATCACATGGTTTCTATTCCGACCATCAGCAAATCCTATTAGCTCAAGCTTCAGAGTATGTCCAGACCAGATTCCCTCATCCCCACTGCTTACTATCTAAGAGCCATCTACAGTATTGAGACAGTTGTTAACAACTCTGCAATGTGTACTTCTGTCTTTACCAGACAGTTGATTGCATTTGTGAAATTTAAATCTTTGAAAATGAAAGTGAAATTCTGCTAGGTTATTTGAATCAACTCTGATGTTGAGAACAACTTAAAAAGTTAGATAAAATATACATTTCTTTTTTTTTTTTTTTTTTTTTTTTTTTTTT
>NW_006770037.1:1794895-1803393 GCF_000442215.2 Lipotes vexillifer
GCAGCCATGGCCCACAGGCCCAGCTGCTCCGCGGCATGTGGGATCCTCCCGGACTGGGGCACGAACCCGCATCCCCTGCAGCGGCAGGTGGACTCCCAACCACTGCGCCACCAGGGAAGCCCAAAAATACACATTTTAAGTTTAAAAAAAAATCAAGGAGCTACAAAGAAAGTAATGAATTATAAGGCCAAAATCTGCAGAAAATGAGAACCCAAAGAGATCAACTCAGTATTCAAAACTGATTCAGCCAGTGGGGAATTTATCAATTTGAAGGAAAGGGCTGTGGAAGTGAGCTGCAGTTTTGATAGCCTCATGGGACAAGGCTTACTTAAAAGTGAATTTTAAAAATGACATGACTGTGTATGGAGAAAATCTCCCCCAAGTCTGTAGATACATATTTGGAATTAATAAAAACCCTATTTACTTATATACATAAGCAAGAAACAATTAATGAATGAAACATAAGATACTTTTACAATAATGTCAAAAATATGCAGGAGCTGTGAACAAATCCAACAAAAGGTAATAAGACATCCATGGAGAAAGTTATAAAATTGTTTTGAAAGTCATGAAAGAAAACTTAAATAAATGGGGAAATATGCCATGTTTAAGAATTAGAACTCAATATTGTATAGATGTCAATTTCCCCCAAATTGATTTATAGATAAAAATGAAAATAATAGTTTTTTTTAACTTGTAAGATGATTTTAAAGTTTGTATGGACTAAGATTAACCAAAACACTTTAAAAGAAAAAAGTGTGAAAATGTGTTCTCCCAGATATTAAGAATTCTCACAAATCTATTGTAATTAACATAGTACAATTTTTGTCTCAGGGGTACATAAATTGACATATGGATGCAGAATGGAGAACCTCCAAATAGACTAATGCATGTGTGGGCACTTGATATCTGACATGAGTGTCTCGGCAAATCAGTGAAAAAAAGGATGATGTCTTGGGTCAAGTTTCCCAGAAGTAGACACTGAGACAATGATTTGTGTATAAAGGAATGTGCATGACCCCAAAGGGGAACACTGGAGTGTAAGTCATCCCTCAGCATTGTCCCCCAAAAGGCAAGGGAGCTGGGTTTGTATACTCTGACATCCTCAGTCACGGGTCAAGAGCCACCTTGGGGCCAAGTAAATTCCTAGGCATTTCCAAGCCTTTCCAAGTGTATAGGCAAGATGGTCTTCATTAGTCCAAGGATAGTTCTCTATAAAAGAGCTGCAAGTATCACCAATTGGTAGTAAAAGCATACCTGTTCAAAAAAATTTTTTAATCAATACAAAGTGATCTGGATGGAGTAGTAACATTGCTTGATACAGAGAAACTTCAATAAATGATGCTAAGGCAGTTGAATATTGATGATAAAAAACTGAAGTAAGACTCATAAAATACACAAAAAATGAACTTCCATAGGATAAGACAAACTAGAAAGTCAAAACTATAAAGCTTTTATAGTATACTACAGTATAAGAGAGTATCTTCATTATTTTAGAGCTGGGAAAGAATTCCTTAAATAAGATAATAAAAACACTAACCACAAAGGTAAAAATTAATAAATTTGACTACCTCAAAATGAAAAGTTTCTGTACACCAAACGGCATCATTAAAAGCGTAAAAATGTAAGTAATCAGTGGAAGAAACTACATTCAACACATATGCCTGGCAAAGGATTAGTGTCCAGAATACATAAGGAACTGCTATAAACCAATATGAAAAAGAGAGACAAGTAGAAAAAATAGAGAAGATTTAAATGGGCACATTATAAATAAATTCAAGTAATAAATATATGAAAATAAAATATGAAAAGGTTATCAACCTCATTCCTAACCAGAAAAATACACATTAAAGCCCTAATGAAATGCCACTACATACCCAGCAGACTTGCAACAGTGAAAAAGTCTGAGAATACCAAGTGTTGGTGAAGCTACTGAGCAACCAGGATTCTCATTCACTGCTTGTCAGTTGGTGCAATCACTTTGGAGTACAGTTCAGCATTGTCTAGTAGAGTTGAATATAACATATATACTCTGTGACTCAGCAGTCCCACACCCAGGTATATCCTTCAGACAAATGTAAGCACGTGTGTACCAGAGCCTCTGGACAACAATCTTCATAGCCATGTTTGTTGCTAATAGCCAAAAAACTGGAAACAACACAAACGTCCAACTCTGATAGGATAGATGATTTATTTTGGTACTTGAACACAATAGAAAAATTGAACGACATCTACTTACAATAAAATAAAAGCATTTGAAAACATGATGTTGAGTGAAAGAATCCAAAAACATGGGAAGACTTCAAGCGTGATGCCATTTCTATAAAGTTCAAACCATTCCAAACTCAGAAATGTTGTCTAGCGATACATATGTAAACGGTCAAGCTATAAAGGAGAGGGAGGAAGTACTTAGCACAGAAGATAAGTGGTTACCTAAAGAGGGGAGGGCAGAGTTATGGCAAGGGAGGGGCACAGTCGGAAATTCTAGGGTAGTAGTAGGTACACGGGTTGTATCTTTATAGCTATTAAACTTGTATATCCTTCTACATTTTTCTCTGTGTAGGCTATATTTTACACATAAAATGTTAAAAAGAAATATGCAAGTCATTGCTGGTTTAAGCAGGGTGAGGCGATAGGATGTGAAGAATAATTTAAAGCACAATACAAACCAACAAATCTCAGCTAATGAGTCCCCAGAAGCACCTTAATTCAAAAAGGCTTCCATATGCCTCAAAATATATTAACCTAAGTTCTACTCGGTTTTTTAAATTAATTTTTTATTGGAGTAGAGCTGATTTACAATGTCGTGTTAGTTTCAGGTGTACAGCAAAGTGAATCAGTTATACATATACATATATCCACTCTTTTTTAGATTCTTTTCCCATATAGGTCATTACAGAGTATTGAGTAGAGTTCCCTGTCCTATACAGTAGGTCCTTATTAGTTATATATTTTATATAGAGTAGTGTGTATATGGAATATTACTCAGCCATAAAAAAGAACAAAATAATGCCATTTGCAGCAACAGGGATGGACCCAGAGATTGTTATACTGAGTGAAGTAAGTCAGAGAAAGACAAATATCATATGATATCGTTTATATGTGGAATCTAAAATAATGGTACAAATGAACGTATTCACCAAAACAGAAATAGAGTCGCAGATGTAAAAAACAAACTTATGGTTACCAGGGGGAAGAGGGGGAGGGAAGGGATAAATTGGGAGATTGGGAAGCTCCACTCAGTTTCGAGGTAATTTGCCAAACTGGTGTTTTCCAGTTTGCTTATCATCACCACCACCACCACCACCACCATCTCTCATCAGAAAAGATGCTCTGCAGTATTAACAAATCAGGAGTAAAGCTTGACAAAACACCTCTGGGCTATCCCTTCCCTGTGGCAAAAAACTACAGGGACTTCATAGGGAAACTTCATTAGTAAGAATTATCCACATGTTACTTCTTGATATTAGGACATTTTTACAACTTTGAATATTAATATAGTTATAGATATTATCTATTTTGTATTTCTGAACTCCTAAGTTTGAGGGAAATTTGTTCAATTTCTTTCTGCAATACTTAGCAGAGTATAGCTGAGTATATTTTTTAAAATCTCTCAATCTAAATTAATTTATACTCCCAAATAATGTATTTGCTCAGAGGACAAGCAATAAAATTTACAGTAGGAGATAGCTAGTGGTCATTGGCAATAACTGATTTGACTGCTTGTTTGGCTTTACAGAAGGCCCTCACATTGTCAGTATATAAACTGTGTAATGATCTCAAGTAGTCACAAGTGGCCAGGGGCAAATCATTGAATCTGTTTATGTCTGTGTGGCTACAAGTGGCCATTCATCAATCTAACTAATAATTTGATGCCTAATTTTATAGTTAGTTAGTCTACAAGAAGAACAAACATATACTCATACCCACCACTGATGAGCAATTTAGGGAACTGTTTCCTCGTCATCCTGTGGGAAACATGTAAAACTCACGGGTGGCTCCTAATTGTGAAAAAAAAAAATTAAAAACCAAAAAAACAAAAACTACTTCCAAGAAGACATCAGGAAAAATTCTTCCTTTTGTTGTTCTCATGCCATAATGACCCAGAACTCTCACACATTTGAAGCACTAGCCAGTAGTCTACCTGTCGTCCAAGTACGTGCCCTAGGCGTCTCAGTCTCCGAGGATTTCTTCGCGCTTTTTCTCCCATCTTAACTGTTTCTCACCCTTCCCAGACAGTTCCAAATCCTAGTAATCCTCCAATGCTCAAGTCAAATGATTTCTAATCTATGAAGACCTCTCTTGTTCTGTCAGTTGGAAATAAACTCATTCTATTCTTCATTTCCATAGCACTTTGCCTAACTCTTGTATAACACCCATCACTTTTATCTTATATCTGCCCTATTAGACAGTAAAGTTCCTTGAAGGCAATGACTATGTCTTTTCCATTTTTGTTTAACATCTTTATTGGAGTATACTTGCTTTACAATGTTGTGTTAGTTTCTGCTGTATAACGAAGTGAATCAGCTATATGTATACATATATCCCCATATCCCCTCCCTCTTGCATCTCCCTCCCACCCTCCCTATCCCACCCCTCTAGGTGGTCACAAAGCACTGAGCTGATCTTGCCGTGCAATGAAGCTGGTTTCCACTAGCTATCTATTTTACGTTTGGTGGAATATATATGTCATTCTTCATCCTCAAAGTGCCCTGTACATAGTAAGTGTTAAACAGTGTTTGTTGAGTGAATTACTAAATCATAGCCAATGGAGTTTTTATGCCATTATTACAGAAACACTTGAAGCTAAAATATAGGGTATTACAGATATAATCCTTGGAGCTTTATCCTTACCTTAAAAAAAAAAAAAAAAAGACTGTTTCTTTAGAGAAGTTTTAGGTTTACAGCAAATGTAAGGGGAAGGTACAGAGATTTCCCATATACTCCCTGCCCCAACACATGCATAGCCTCCCCATTATCAACATTCCCCACCAGAGTTGTACATCTGTTACAATTGATGAACCTACAATGACAAATCAAAATCACCCAAACTCCATAACTTGCATTACCGTTAACTTTTGGTGTTATATATCCTATGGGTATAGAAAAATACATAATGACATGTATCCACCATTACAGTAACATATCGATTATTTTCACTGCCTTAAAAATCCTCTGTGCTCCACCCATTCATCCCTCCACACCCCTAACCCCTAGCAACCACTGATCTTTTTCTATCTCAACAGTTTTGTCTTTGCTAGAATGTTATATGGTTGGAATCATAGAATATGTTGCTTTTTCAGCTTGCTTCTTTCACTTAGTAATATGTATTAAAGGTTCCTTCGTGTCTTTTAATGGCTTGATGGCTCATTTGTTTTTAGCACTGAATAATAGTCCATTGTCAGGATGTACCACAAGTTATGTGTCCACTGACTTACCAAAGGACATCTTAGTTTCTTCCAGGTTTTGGCAATTATGAATAAAGCTGCTATAAACATTAGTGTGCAGGTTTCTGTGTGGACATAAATTTTCAGCTCCTTTGGGTAAATACCAAGGAGCACAATTGCTGGACTGTACGGTGAGAATATGTTTAGTTTTGTAAGAAACTCAAGTTGTCTTCTAAAGTGTCTGTACCATTTTGCAGTTCCACTAGCAATGAATGAGAGTTCCTTTTGCTCCACATTCTTGTCAATATTTGATGTTGTTAGCGTTATAGATTTTGGCCATGCTAAAAGGTGTGATGTGGCATCTTATTGTTGTTTTAATTTTCATTTTCTTGATGACACCTGATGTGGAGCTTGTCCTTATCTTTTTCTCTTCTCACTTAGAGAAGACATGAAGGAAGGAGCGAACATCCATTGAGGACCTGGCTTATGCCAATTACTGTAATGAGTACTTTACACATATTATATCAATAATTCTCAAAATATGACTTTACAGGTGATAAAACTGAGACTCAAAGAGACTACAAATTTGCTCAAACTCACAAGTAAAAAAGTAGGAAATCAATATTAAATCTAGCTTTCTTGAGTTCCAAATGCCGACGACCATTTTTTAGCCAAGTACCTTTGGTTGCTCTTAACAGAGACCCCTCATATTTATTGGAATAAGAAGGGTTTATAGTAAAAATGAATTTGAAATGATTAGAAAGATGTACTTTATGAAAGTGTAAGACATGAACCATTATAGAGCTGGGCCAATAGTCACTGAAACTGGACTATGGCTCTGGAGCCAAAGTGACTCATGGAAACTATGTTGTTGAGTTCATTATTTTCACACTAATTTCTCTGTGGACACAGCTCAGCCACATTTACCCTTGTTTCTGTCCTGCCACCCAATGGCTTTCTCTACTTAATCAGCTTCTTCTCCCTGTGACTTTGGCTCCCGTGTTGCTTTGGCTTTACCACCCATGGCCCTGTGAGCCTTGACTCCACCTCATGACATCTCCACATGAACTTTCACTTTTAATGGGCAAACACATTTTGGATTTCTCATTATCTAATTCAAGTTCCATAGACAGAGAGAATTTGATAAAAATATTCTTCTGAACTAGGCCATGAAAATTAGGTAAGAGATGTGTTCATAAATTTGTCACCCTGGGGCACATCCTCCTTCAGACTTTGATCAACAGGGTCAGGAGCTGTGGGAGGTGTTGGTGTAGGTGTGAACAGGCTGTACATAGTAATTATCCCCAGCCCAATCCGCAAATAAAGATATCCAGTCCAAACTTGTTTCTGAGTGCCAGATCTCATTTTCTATGGCTTATTAGAACTTTTCTCCTGCATGGTGCAGAGATATCTCAATAGCAGTATGTTTAAGACTGAATTCATTATGGTGTTGGCAAAAAACCTACTCTATCCTTTGTTCTCTAGCTCACCACAGGGACTTGTGACAGTATTTCTTTACTTTTCAGACACTATTACTTTCCAATGAAAATGCCATTGTTGGTGTTCATAAGGTTCTAGCACAAATATTCAGTGAGAAATTGTTGCTAGTATTTTAAAATTAGACAATTGATATAGCAGATAAACTAAAATATGTAGGGGCTTCCCTGGTGGCGCAGTGGTTGAGAGTCCGCCTGCCGACGCAGGGGACATGGGTTCGTGCCCCGGTCTGGGAGGATCCCACATGCCGCGGAGCGGCTGCGCCCGTGAGCCATGGCCGCTGAGCCTGAGCGTCTGGAGCCTGTGCTCTGCAACGGGAGAGGCCACAACGGTGAGAGGCCCGCGTACAGAAAAAAAAAAAAAATGTAGTACTTCAACAATCACATGTTTTGACTAAGTAGATACACCAAGTTTACAGCTTACATAATTCTAAGTCGGAGAGTATATAAACAACCTTGAAATAAATTCTATTCAAGGAACTGGGGCTTTTTATTGTTGTTGTTGGAAGTTGCATGTCAGCTCATTAGCTTTCTTGAAAATTAAATTTAAATGAAGGCACGATTGTAATGAAAGGGGTTAATGCTCTACACCACTCAAACCTTTGCTTAAAATTGTAGCTGTGAAAACTACTTATATTGAGAATGAGTCACTGATACTTGCAGGAGTTTTTCAGCTAAATGCAGCCTTGAAGATTTGCAAGTTAGCCTATAAGAGCAAGAATTGCAAACAAACTATGAATATTTAATTTTTGAAAACAACCATTCTGCAACTGAGGGTAAAAGATGTGTCCATGTCCCTCACAGGGATGTGGATTTCTTATTTTTATCTAGTACACTCTGGAATGGATGTGTACCTTGAATTGTGCCCAATATGCTCAATGGGGAAAATCCAACATGCTTATCCAAGGTCAATATTTGCTATGTAGATTTTAGATTTTCATTATTATTTTTTTAAGTTTTTGATAGCAAGTGTGGCTTACATGGGATTTCAAGAAAGTTAAAAATGTAAGAGATTTGTTTAAGCATTAATCCTTGTTGACCTGGGTCACATAAAAATCACTATCTAAAAATGTTGAAATAAAGATTCTATCACTAAGAACGGAGACTGTTTTGAAACCAGACAAAATGGAAGCATCATTCAGAATGAGCATTCAGTAGAGACAGTGTGAAGCTAGGCAGGCATCAAATCTTGGATGTGTTTCTTATTGAATGAAAGTGATACGCTTTTTGTAAAATTTAATTTATTTTTTATACAGTAGGTTCTTATTAGTTATCTATTTTATACATATTAGTGTATATATGTCAATCCCAATCTCCCACTGAAGTCCATTTATTTCTCCACAGGCAGGAGTTTAGGGCTGTAGACTCAAGTCAGAGGTACACAAGAAGAATATCACTGATTCTCAAAAGTGTGGTTCCTTGATCTCCTGTATGGCAGGCTGAGGTGCTGGCTAAAAAGAAGAAAAGGAAAGAAGAGAACAGAAGGGAAGAGAAAAAAGAAAATCCTCCCAAATTTTATCCTAGGAACCTATATTTTAATCTCTCAAACACTAGGTTAGCTGAACCCATGGGGAAGGTCTGCTGAGCTATCCTGATCACCATAGCTCAGGAATGC
>NW_006770037.1:1803405-1807473 GCF_000442215.2 Lipotes vexillifer
AATGCCAGTGGCAGGCAGGTAAGCAAATATGGAAGCTGTGAAGTAAGTATATAAGATAATGGGAAGTGAACGGTGGGACTCAAGATGAATTGGAGAGGCAGTTCCCTCTTAAAGACATTCATATACAATTTTTTAAACCTGTTAGTTAACAAAAAATATCTGTGGAAATTGCAGTGCCCACAGGTTTAACTTGAAGGAATCTTGAGTGCATGAGGGATGTTGAACTTGGGGACTTACACAGTTAGCCATCTAACTTTTCTTTTAATCTACTTGATTTTTGTCCCATAATCTCCTATCCTATTTAACTTCTGTTTGTGTATGTTTTGATCGTTTAGGCTTGTTATTATTCTTTGTAATCTTCCATTATGTTTGTTTTAACTGACTTACTGTGTCTTCATTTTTTTCTAGCTTGCTGCATCCACAGCCCAGGTAGAGTACTTAGTGACCCCTTTGACTGAGACACACCAAGCGAATCCTGTCTCACAGGTGTCTTGACAGACATAGCACTGTCACCTGGATGATGAAACTTCAATATCTAGCCTAACTAACTGCATGTGATACCTGTATGCCACGCGCTGCCTAGAATGTACTGATGATCAGCTACTATCCAAACCGTGAAGGAAAAAAGTGATATTTTTGGAAGACAATTTGACTATTCCAAATCCTGCCCTAAAACACATTAGGCAGGTGACTATTTCTTTAGTTGCTCACAAAATCACCTTCAGAGAATACACGCCTTTACTGAAAGTCACTGGAAGAAACAATGTTAGGGATTCCAAGGTGTTCTAAAATTTTGCCCCAAATTAATGTGATGCTTAGTGATCTAGAGTTTAAGCAGCTATTTCTCAAAGTATGGTCTGGGTCCCCAAGACCCTTTCCAAGTTTAGTAAGATCAAAAGTATTTGCATAAAAGCACTAAGACGTTTTTGCACTCTCATTCTCTTGTGACCCCACAGCAGAGTTTTTCAGAGGCTATGTGGTCTGATGATATGATCACTCTGACAGCAATGGAATGTATGCTTTTATATTCTTGTGTCTTCTCGAATTTTCTAAAGTAATGAGTTCAAGGTATAAATATGTGCATTTTCAGAGATTAACTCAGCTTTTCCTCACTATTTCTACTGTGTTCTTATGATGCTTCTTTGGTTTTACTTGCTATAAACTTTGTAACCCCATTATCATTCCAATAGATCACTGTTTTGAAATCAAGTTTTCCCCATAAGTGGAAATACATCAAGAATAAGTAAATTTTGTCATCTTGGTTGGTAATAATACTTTTGAATTGTTTGTGGAACTTTTCTAAATTTAGAAATCTTATAAATGTTATTTTACAATTGTATAGTATTTTATTTTTAAATGAAAGATATCATTTTATAAATAAATTCATATTTAGTGATAGATTGTTTAATTAGATAAGGAAAATTAAAGGCTCACTTTCTCAACCCATGGTCTATTCTCAAGATATTGTAAAAGATAAAACTGACATTTCATAAAGTTCTCTTGACTCATAGAAGAGAAGAATCTACTAATGCAACTGTAAATAATAAATAAAATATGATGAAAGCTGTCTTTATAGATATTAATAGTTTACTTTATTTTGTCTCACACAACAGAACATTTCTGAATAGTATTATGTTGCCGGTTAAGTTGCAGCATGATTTTAAGTTAAAAAAATGGGGGAGGGAGATTTGATAGTTTAAAAATAGACAAGGATAACCTCAGTAAAATCCAAAAAATAATTGTTATAGCTTTTCCAACTAGGAATGAAAAAGTCACTGAGACATTATAAAGGCTAACTTATCACGTTGCATTGGCCAAAGGAGCACACCCAATAGCTGAGACACTAACAAAGCTTTGTAGAGTTCACCTTGCTGGCTGCCTGCTGCATGAAAAGTTGGTGAGAGGAAGAACTGTACTGCTGCTACCTTCCAACAAGATGACAACGCGCGAAATTAAAGATTTAGTTGCAAACATGAAGACTAGGTTAATACATTGTCTGCAGAATTATACTTTGCCTTAAAGATGGGTGAATCTACTGACAGGATTAAACTTGTGGTTTTGCTTATTTTTGATCAATGATGGCATCAACTTGTTAAAGATATGTGACTTGTTGGCAACAAACACAAATGGTGCTGAAATTTTCAGTGTTGAATAATTATTTTGGATTTCATGGTTTGTTAGGAAACAAGAATGTCCTTGATGAAGCTGTAAAATGAGCATTAATTCTTATTTGATTGTTATTAGTGAAACTATTAATTGTATTCAGTATGACCTTGCGTACACATCTCTTACTGGTCTGGGTTATTCCCGTGTGTACTCTGATCTGCTGCTTCTCAGAAACCCTATGCCAACAAGCTCTGTGATCAGTGTTTACTTACTTCGTCCCCCTGATTTATTTCCTTACCTTTAAAATGGGAGAGCTAATTTCTATCTCATGGAATTATGGTGGGGATAAAATAAGAAAGTTAAGTGACTTTTACTGTAAGGCATAAGCCTTTGAAAATATTATGATTTGTTCTTTTAAAGTCTGAACTAATTATAGGATCCCACTAGGCAACAAAATCAGAATCAGTACTTTACTCTTCCCTTCAAACTGGATCCACCTATAATTTCACACTGAAAAATTCTGACATTGTTCGAAATTGCATGGTAATTCCATTCGTTCTATACTCTACCTTCTAAAAATAAAATTGTTTACAGGATGGGTCAAGAATGTATTTGTTATACCTGTATGTAGCTAAACAGGATGGAGAGCAGATGTGTGGCCCACTGAAGCCCTCATCTCTGCTTTACTCTAACTCTGTGACAGTTCTGAGGTTAGTGTAAAAACATAGTCAATACTGTCCATCTGTTTGGATAGTTTTGTGTACTTTTACAATGATATCATTTGTGTGACTTTTTCTTTTTATTCAAATCTAAATAAGAGTTCTGCATAGAGATTCTAACACCAAGGCTGCAGATTTCTATGCAAGCATGCATCTTCTTTCTGCACCTCCCCTACAAATCCACTGACCCCTTTCCAAGTAACCCCTTGGTTACTCACATTTTTTTACACTATTGCCTACATTATGCTTCTTGACACTTTCTCTCCCAAGGCTTCCATCACTCCTTTTTCTTCCTTATCTTTTTCTTCCTCTGATGACCCTATGGTCTTCCTCACAGGCTCCTCTTCCTTTGCCCACTTTTCAATGTGCTATCAGTACCCGCAGAACTTGCAAAGTGCCTGTGAAACAGTCATTATCTTCATCCTCAAGAATAAAGAGATTTGTTCCTTTATTCATTCAATCAACGAACATTGATTGAGTGTCTCCTATGTACCTAGGTAGCATGCTAAATGCTGAAGATATGATGATGAGCATTACAACAAACATGGTCTCTGCTCTCTAATAGAACTTAAAATCTCTTGAGGCAAACATTAGTCAAGTAATCACCCCAAAAAGCCAGAGTTTAATTGCATATAGAAATAAATGCTATAAAGACAAGGCACTTGGTTCAGTGAAAACCTATCATCCAGGAACCTGACCTAGATTTGGGGAGGGGGAGCAGGGAGCAAGGAAAGATTTTGCTGATATTTGAAAGAAGAGTGAAACTTACCAGATGATATGAAGGGCTCAAGGGGAGCTGCAGGTTGGGGAAAATGGCATGTGTGAAGGACAGTGTAACTAGAGTTGAAAGACCAATGATAGGAGTGGTGCAAATTGAGACTGCAGAGAGAGGCAGAGGCGGAATCACACAAGGATGCATAGGGCTGCCAAGGCTTTGAGTCTTTATTCTAAGTACAGTGGAAAACTCTGGAAGGGTTTCAATCTGGGGCTCCAGGTTGAGGGGAGCCATGCCCTGTGGATTAACATGTTAAGATTCATTTAAAAGAATACATGAGGGGCTTCCCTGGTGGTGCAGTGGTTGAGAGTCCGCCTGCCGATGCGGGGGACACGGGTCCGTGCCCCGGTCCGGGAAGATCCCACATGCCGCGGAGTGGCTGGGCCCGTGAGCCATGGCTGCTGAGCCTGCGCGTCCGGAGCCTGTGCTCCACAACGGGAGAGGCCACAATGGTGAGAGGCCCGCGTA
>NW_006770037.1:1807700-1845732 GCF_000442215.2 Lipotes vexillifer
CTCACTCTGTTATAAAGCAGAAACTAACACACCATTGTAAAGCAATTATACCCCAATAAAGATGTTAAAAAAAAAAAAAAAAAAAGAATATATGCAATTATTTTGGTGCATAAGCTTCCTTCTCTTGGGTTTGTTGAATAGCTGACTCTAGATGCAGGTGATGCACTGAAGGTAGGAGTGAGCCGTGAAGAATATTGGCCTGCCCCCCTTTGCAAAGTAACTACCCAAGATGAGTTTGTTATAGGCTTTGAAGCAAATCAGTTTTTCAGACGTAATATTTGGGGTTGATGACACAACCAGGACCACTGCTGCTGCTGCCTGTGGCTCACCACAGTCCCCTGGGAAAATTCCAGACGCTTCTGCCAACAAATTTGTCTGGTGTTCAAACCCCTGGTCATGGGGCTTCTGCCTCATGCTCCTCCCTTCTACCTCCAACTCTTGTGCTGCTTTTGATTGATGAAATCTAGGTTCTAGCTCCCCATCTGAAAAGGAGTCTGTAAAATCTAGGAGCTCTGCCTTGGGCAGGCAGGACTCAGAATGTGGGAAACAGCAAACTGTCAAAATATTGTTCCAAGGTGCTGGGCGCTAAAAATAACAGATTCCCACAACAGTTATTATAGTAATTACAGTAGCTCATGTATAAGCCATGGGACCACCGTAGCTTAACAGTAAACAACAGTTGGTGGTTCAACCAGTAGTTTCTCTGGAGAAATATATGTATCATTTATTAAATGGTAGAGATCCCCTTTCAAACCATCATGGAAAAAATGGATTACTCAAAAAACACACTATTTTGAAATATTAAAGTTGGATTAACATCCTACTCCTTGCTCCAAATAAACTCATATTGTTTTATAACAGCAAAAATACTGGGAAGAACTTAATCTCTATCACTAAGGCACTAATTAAATAAAACATACATTTGGGAAGATGTCCAAGACAAATTGACATATGAAAAAAGCTAATTACATAACAATAAATACAGTAAATATAGTATGATGATAGATGAGATCTATCATCTTTCTAATCTGTTTCATATACAGCAATATCCTTTATGTGCAAAAAAATTTCACAAAAGATATTCAATGCACAGCATGATCTGACACTGGGTGATATCAGGGTGCAGATGGGGAAGACCTTATTTTCATTTTTAAGTTTTTTTCCAATAAGCATATATTACTTTGGTGCTTGAAAAAAGAAATTAACACAGTTGGAAAGAAAGAGAAATGTTTAGGACCTAGAAGTTAGATATCAATTGAATTCAAGCCAAGTGTACAGATAGGAGTGTCTGAAATGGATTTTCCCCCTTCTGATGATGATATATTTGGAAAGGCCTGGAAACAGCATTGAAGTCCAAAACTGTCATCTCTATCAAAAAAAGGGAGTTGGTCTGTGCGTTATGGGAAGATAAAAAGGGGAAGTGAGCTGAATATTACATTAATAACAAAAGTAAATATCTTTGTTTAAAACAACAACAACCCTGAGCTATTGAATCACAGCAGTCAGAACCAGACGAGAACAGGACTAACTGCCCAGATAAGACCTTGCCAAGAGTGAAAGTATCAGCAAGAGGAAATGTATGCTAGTCTAAAACTCAATTAATTTCATCAAGGGTATCACTGAAAACAAATTATCATGTCTGATAACACAGAACCCTAGCAAGCCAAAGGACAAAGATAACGCTCAAGTTCAAAGGCTTGCAGTTTACTTTGTTTTTAGTAAGCTACATTTTCTCTAAACCTAAGAGGAATAATTAAAGGATGTTTCCTGTGCTGTTTCTGGTATTAATTAAAGCTGTCCAATGGAACTGATAGGAGAACAATAGTAACAGAGCCAGCCAGCTTCAAGTGCACTGCTTGTTGCAAATCAACAAATAATTTGCCTTATGGTAGTAGCTGAATTTCACTTGTTCATATTTGGAGTTAAAGCAATGCAGTGTATCCTCGTTCTCAGTAATTGCCCTTTGTTTTCCCTTTGGTGAAATTAAGACATGAGCAGAATGAAAGCTTGGTATCTGCACAAGCACAGACAGACATTCCTCTGTAGGTGGCTGAAGTCTTCCCGCAGTAGCCACTGGCTCGTGCACAGTCTGCTTATCTTTGTTTGGTCACTCAAATGTGGTTGTTTTTGCTTTTTGATGTATTAAAGAAAAATGCAGAGTTGAGGAAACGGCTCAGGAATGAAGGCTGTGGCTCTGTGTTCTCACTCCCAACTGTGACTCATGTCTCTAATGAGGCTTGCAGCAGGCACTTAACTCCTGTGTCTCAGCGTCTTCATCCATAAAATATAAGTGGCAGCACCACACTCTGCAAGGGATTTTTTGAAATTAGCTAATCAGTGTGAAGAAATCTGGAAAAAAATCTCTTTCTCAATCTCCTACCTATGTATCTGTCTACCTACCTGTCTGTCTCCCTAGCTAGCTAGCTAGCATCCTCTGGCAATAAGGATTACTAAATGTAAAACAAATTGTCAAGGAGGAGTACTTGGGAGTACAGGGGAGAGCTTTAAAAATAGAATACATTTTTATTTCTCCGGGGTGGTCCTAAGGGAGCTGAAGGCAAACACTGGGATAGATAACCTCTCCAGGTCTTTTCCAGTTCTTTGATTTCATAGTGTCAAATCCTGAAAGATTGTCTGGGTTATATCTACTAAAATATATGTACCGTTCTAGTCACTGAAAGACAATAATATATTATAGTGTTTGTGTGTTTTACAGATTGAGCGAAACTGCTGATCTATGAAAAAGGTTTTTTTTAAATAAATTTATTTATTTATTTATTTTTGGCTGCGTTGTGTCTTCTTTGCTGCACGTGGGCTTTCTTTAGTTGCATCCAGCGGGGGCTGTTGTTCGTTGTGCGGGCTTCTCATGGCAGTGGCTTCTCTTGTTGGGGAGCATGGGCTCTAGGCGTGAGGGCTTCGGTACTTGTGGCACGCAGGCTCAGTAGTTGCAGCTAACGGGCCCTAGAGGGCAGGCTCAGTAGTTGGATCTTCCTGGACCAGGGCTCGAACCCGTGTCCCCTGCACTGGCAGGCGGGTTCTTAACCACTGCGCCACCAGGGAAGCCCTATGAAAAAGTTTTAAATCTCAACTAGTATCACTCTTGCAAACCTCAGGAAATGTTCTAAAATCTTGACTTATGAACATGAATTTCAGCAAAGACATTGGTTTACTTACTTTCAATTAAAATTCTAAAGGAGCCCAAATACCTTGAGAAGAAAAGATACAGAAATTGTTTTCAAATACAGATACGCACACTCACAAATAAAATAATTTAATGAACATATGGATTTTTGCAAATGCTGGAGCTTGCTGCCAATTTTGCAGTTAATATTTCTGAAAGTCAGCATATGCTGATCACCATGTGTTTATAAAACATTCTCAATAGTGAAGACAAAAGATTGGGCTTTGGCACATTTACTGACCACATGGGCAATTATATCGGACTCTTACTTCACCCAAAAACCAGGAGAGTAAAGTAAGGAAGCCTCTTCTGCAGCTTTATTTGATCTGTGTTAATACCTTAGGACTCCTGATGTAATTGCTTTCTGTGTGAACAGCTCACCAACATAAAAACAAATGAAAATAGTCCTTTAAGTATTTAGTAATTGTAAAAATATTTGGGAAGATAAAAACGTGGGATTTTGTGTGATATTTTCCAATGACAGCTGGAAATATGATTTTTCTTTACTTCAGGAAACTAAAACCTCTGGGATTTTTCAAATATTTATTTTGGACAAAGACTGTGAAAACACTCAGTATTTACCCTGGTGCCATTTGAAACTCATGTTTTGTAGGTTTGGGTCATTTGGGCCTGAGATGGGCTCAAGTAAATTTGCATTTGAGTAGATGTAACTCTGACTTGGAGCAAAACACTGCCTGTCACAGATTTGCTGCTATGGAGAAAAACTCAAACCATGAATTAGTATCTTTAAAAATGTCTTTTTTCAAGATTGTGATTTTTTGGGGAGGTCTCAAAGTCAGGAAATTTCAGGCTTTCCCTAAATAAAGGGGTTCTGGTACATCTGGAAGATGCATTTTTTTCCTCTTCCTTACAGAGGCACTGGATTTCAGGCTAACTTATCCATTGAGATACCAGGAGAGCCCTACCACTCTCATTCTCTGTCTTCTCTAACCAGGACAGGTGGGAAAAGTCCTGGTTAGAGAAGACAGAGAAAGAAACAGTCTCTGACAGTTATGGAATAAGATGGCATTTATATAACAGGCACTCTTTCAGCTCTGCTCTCAAGAGCTGCACCTGTGCCTTCTCTTCATGGTGGGGAGGAAGGAGGGAGGGTGTTTTTTTCATTCACTTTATCTGCAAAGTCTCACAGAAGCATCTCATGTCAATGTGTTCTCCTATTTTATTTACCCCCATGTTTTTTCACCTGGTTAAAGTTATGGGCTTATAGTCATTTCAGCATCTTAAAATGAGTTCCCACTCTTAATGAGGTAGTGAGGATGTGAGTTTGAGAAAGACAAAGATTTAGGCAAGGAAGCCAGTAAAGTAGGCAAAGCAGAACAAGGTTGGGGAGGAGCCTGGGAACATCTGCATGGGAGCAGGTATTTTTTGAGCCTGAGGATCGAGAACTTTCTATGCAGATAAGACTTTGTCTTTCTAGAAGAGGGTCTCATCTAGCCAGTGTCTGCCCAGAAGTCTCCCAGTACAGCTTAGAAAAAATAAAAATGCTCTATCTCTTGTCCCAGTTGTGGTTCCCTCAACAGGGGGACCTGGACAGCAGACAGTCCAGTAAAGCATTGAATTCCCTTACCTAGAAGTGTACAGAGAGCAGCCAGATACCTATATGGTCAGCTGAGGCAGAGATGGACACTGATTTTAACCTAAATCATAATCTCTTCTTGACTCAATGTCAAAACTTAGTAACATGATTTTTAACCAAGGAGTTATGTATTCAAAAGAAAACTTGTGTGAAAACTCAGTATACAAAACAAATAAAAGTAGAGCTGTTCTAGGTCCATGGTGGGATGAGAGCCTGAGATCCAGCTCACATGACCTCCCCCAGTCCCTGAGAATCTGTCCTCAGAGCATCATGTGAAAATCACTGCTGTAGGATACAAGATTAACATACAGAAATCGGTGTCATTTCTTTACACTAACAATGAAATATCAGAAAGGGAAAGAAAAAAAAAATCCCATTTAAAATCACATAAAAAAAAATAAAACATTTAGGAACAAACCTGACCAAGGAGATGAAAGACTTACATGTTGAGAACTATAAAAGAAATTGAAGATGATTCAAAAAATGAGAAGATATCCCATGCTCTTGGACTGGAAGGATTAATATTTTTAAAGTGGCCATACTACCCAAAGCAATCTGTAGATTTAGTGCAATCCCTATCAAATTACGCATGACATTTTTCACAGAACTGGAACAAAGAATCCTAAAAATTATATGGAACCAGAAAAGACCCAAAATTGCCAAAGTAATCCTGAGGAAAAAGAACAAAGCTGGAGGCATAACCGTTCCAGACTTCAGAAAACACTACAGAGCTACAGTAATCAAAACAGTGTGGTATTGGCACAGACATATGGATCAATGGAGCAGAATAGAGAGCCTAGAAATAAACCCACACACTTGCAGTCAATTAATCTTCAACACAGGAGGCAAGAATATACAATGGAGAAAAGACAGGCTCTTCAGCAAGTGGTGTTGGGAAAGCTGGACAGCCACATGTAAATCAATGAAGTTAGAACACACCTTCACACCATACAAAAAAATAAACTCAAAATGGCTTAAATACTTAAATATAAGACATGACATCATAAAACTCCTAGAAGAGAATATAGGCTAAACATTCTCTGACATAAACTGTAGCAATGTTTTCTTAGGTCAGTCTCCCAAGGCAATAGAAATAAAAGCAAAAATAAACAAATGGGACCTAATCAAACTTATAAGCTTTTGCATGGCAAAGGAAACCATAAACAAAAAGACAACCTATGGACTAGGAGAAAATACTGGTAAATGATGCGACTGACAAAGGCTTAATTTCCAAAACATACAAACAGCTCACACCACTCAATAACCAAAAAAACAAACAACACAATAAAAAATGGGCAGAAGACCTAAATAGACATTTCTCCAAAGAAGACATACAGATGGTCAATAGGCACATGAAAAGATGTTCAACATCACTAATTATTAGAGAAATGCAAATCAAAACTACAAGGAGGTATCATCTCACTGGTCAGAATGGCCATCATTAAAAAGTCTACAAATGATAAATGCTGGAGAGGGTGTGGAGAAAAGGAAACCCTCCTACACTGTTGGTGGGAATGTAAATTGTTGCAGCCACTATGGAGAACAGTATGGAGGTTCCTTGACAAACTAAAAATAGAGTTGCCATATGATCCAGCAATCCCACTCCTGGGCATATATCCAGAGAAAACCATAATTTGAAAAGATACATGCATCCCATTATTCATTTATTTACAATAACCAAGACCTGGAAACAATCTAAGTGTCCATCAACAGACGAATGGATAAAGAAGATGTGGTATATGTATACAATGCAATACTACTCAGTCATTAAAAAGAATGAAATAATGCCATTTGCAGCAACATGGATGAACCTAGAGATTATCATATTAGGTGAAGTAAGTCAGAGAGAGAAAGCCAAATATATGACATCACTTATATGTGGAATCTATAAATGAACTTATTTACAAAACAGAAATAGACTCACAGACAGAAAACAAACTTATGGTTACCAAAGGGGAAGGCGGGGGAGGGAGAAATTAGCCATTTGGGATTAGCAGATACAAACTACTATATATAAAATAGATAAAAAACAAGGTCTTACTGTATAGCACAGGGAACTATATTCAATACTCTGTAATTAACCACAATAGAGAAGAATATGGAAAAGAATATGTATATATATGTATAACTGAATCACTTTGTTGTACACCAGAAACTAACACAACATTGTAGATCAACTGCACTTCAATTAAAAAAAAAGGAAAAGAAAGTCATTGCTGTAACCAAACACTTCTGCTTTGAATTCACACACACCTAGCACACCACATATTATAAATAGATCCTCTTTTTCCCTATTGTGAGTTACATACCGCCAGCCTTCAGTATTCCTGTGACCTATACATTAAACAGTCCATGATTTCATCCACTCGCACACAAATGCTTACCATTACGTCCCAGACACTGTCCTAATAGCTGGTATACAGTGACGAGTCACATGGCAATCATCCCTGCCCACAGAGAAATGTACTACAGAATGAAGCTTTAGTGAACGGATAAAGTGGTCACAAAAATAACAGCATTTCCATCCCCATCCTCCTTCTCCACATTTGTCTTCTCCTCTGAGCTGTTCCTTTACAACCTCTAACTCAGGAATCCAGGGCTCTAATGGTATCTTCACTTGACCATATAAGCACTCCAGGTGAATTCTTGAGCAATAGCATTGGCACTGGATGGGGGAGATGGATCATGTCACAAATCATCTGCAAAAGCCTGGAAGTTTTAGTTCACTGCAAGTGTGTGACAGGGTTCACAAAAAGACCTGGGTTGCATGGACAGGAACAAAGTTGTGATCCAGTGAAATTCCAGGCCTGCTCTCTTCTCTCTCTTCAGACTACTTCCAGGGACCAGGAACAGTTCTGAGGGGCATTTTGATAAGGAAACTGACCAACTAGAAAGCATCCTGCAGAGGTAAAGCAGGACCATAGGAGATTCATGGGAGATTAACTGAAGAATTCCTGAAGGAAGTGGGGATATTTAGCCAGAAGAGGACAAAGTGCCTTTACTCTGTGTGTGTCCAGAGGAGAAATGTATATGAAAGTTATTGGCAACATTTAATAGAGCTACCGTGTTAAAGAGGAAAAGCTTGATCTATGTTCTACAAGGAAGAGCCAGAATTAATGAGCGAACATCAAAGGGGAGAATATTTGGGCTTAATATAAGGAAGACTTTCCTAATTATTGCAATGTTCCAAGCATGGAATGGGCTGTCTCACAAAGGAGTGAGGGCCCTGTAACTGAAAACATTCAGGTTAGGACTAAATACCCATCAATTAGGGTGATGTAATAAAGATTCCTGTGACTGTTTCAACAAGCATATTTGTACACCGGTCATGTAGATGATGAGAGACATAGAGAGGAAGGGCAAATGCTTCCTCCTTCAAAGAGCACACAGCTTAAAGAGAACACCAAGTAAGCAAACCGATAGTGACAATATGGTATAATACATGCAATCAAAGGACTACGTGCCACATTCTAACTAGCAGAGAGAGAAAACTTGATGCTATGGTAGAGGTCGGAGGAGACTAAAAATGCAAGCAGAGATTTTACGGAGAAAGTGATGCTTGAGCACATTTGAGGAATAAGTAGAAGTTTTGTTTCTGTTTTGTTTGTGGATCCTGTTGTTCAATAAGTGGCGGTCCATAAGGAGGACATTCAGGATAAAGAGGAGGTGGCTGTATATGCAAAAGGCATGGGGGGAGGAACAGCATGGCTTATCAGGGAACCAAATGGCTTTCAATGTCTAGAGCATGAGGTGGTGGGGAAAGTGAGGAGATGGGAAGTGGCAGGAGACCGGGATGAGGTGGGAGGTCAAGAAAGAGAATGGCCTTTGATCTTGAACAGAAGGGATTCTCTCACAGAGATAAGAGGAAATGCACAGGGATATGGAGAGAGTAAGGAGTGGTCAGTAAGATAAATATGGCTAGTGACAACATAACTTTCCGTGACATAAGAGATGAATGGCTCAGAGTGGGGGAATGAAGGTTGTGTTAGTATTTTATTGAGACTGTCACAAAGGGTTAGCAAAATTGTGGGTAATGTGAAATAAAGGTAAAAGGATTGATAGATTATCAACTTAAGGACCCAAAATGAGGATGAGACTTGTAGCATCACAAGCCTGTGATTTTCTTCAGCACCATTCAGATGTATGGTAGGTCAAAGCAGATGAACTCTAAGGTCTTTTCTAAATTCAAGATTCCCAAATTCCATGACTTGCCATCATTCCTTCTTGGGCATGTGGAGTATTTCTTTTTATTTGTTTGTTTTTTGTTAAAACTATTTTTTGCATATACCATACAATTTACCAAGTAAAAATTATAAAATTCAATGTTTTTTAGTATATTCACAGAGTTGTACAAGCATTACCTAATTTGGTTTTGGAACATTTTCATCACCCCAAAAAGATGTCCCCCTTAGCAGTCACCCCCTACCTTACCTGGCTCCTGGCAACTACTAATCTATTTTCTGTACCTATAGGCATGTCTATTCTGGACATTTCATATAAATGGAATCATACAATATATGGCCTTTTGTGGCTAGCTTCTTTCACTTAGCATAACATTTTCAAAGTTCATCCATGTTGTACAGCATGAATCAGTAGTCCATTCCTTTTTATGGCTGAATAATACTCCATTGTGTGGATATACCACATTTGTTTATCCATTCATCAGCTGATGGGCATTACGTTGTTTTCACTCTTTGAATATCTTGAGTAATGTTGTTATGAACATTCATGCACAAGTTTTCATGTGGACCCTGTTTTCATTTCTTTTGGCATAATAAATATTTTTTGACCCCCAATGTCTGAGGTATCATATAATGGGTTCACTGTGTTTTCAGAACTACTGTAGCATTTCTAAGTAAAATTGTATAATTTTCATCCTACCAACTCCCTCAAAGTACAAAATAGCAGCACCCTTTGGGGTCTATCTATAGACTTTTATTCTCTTCCTGTGGGAGGCCTGCCTGCAAATTCCAGGGAATGAGGCACATCTAAGAGGCCCTGTATGCTGTTGCCCTCACAAAGCATGTGTGTGTGTGTGTGTGTGTGTGTGTGTGTGTGTGTGTGTGTGTGTGTGTGTGTGTGTGTGTACACACACATACACATATACATACATTTATATATTAATTTACAGTGTTTGTAAATAGATTACATATATTATGATAGAATGTTGTTGTTTTTTTCATCTGATTAAGGGAAAATCTTTTTCCCCCTAGCTGTGGGCTCACAGCCATTTCATCACCTTGAAATGATTCTCTTCTCCTGTCTGCACTGCCTTATAAGGACACATGAAAGGGAGAAATTTGGGCAAAGTTCCAGTGGGGCAACAGATGCCTTTCTCAAGGTAGAAGAGAGTTACCTGGCCAAACCTCTTGTAGGTCACTTTATGTAGGGGGACGATGTACAGTTAACTCCTTACTTGTATGAGTTCCTACTCAGCAATCCTGAATAGGAAAAAGGGAAAACAGGGCCCACTGGACAGTCCAACTTTTCATAATTTAACAGGGGACTGAATCAAGGGGATTTATTAATAGGAAACTGGCTCAGAAAGCATTAGTACTCAAGCTTGTATGTGGTGACTGAATTTGGTAGGCTTCCAACTCTGGGAGGACCTTCTCCCAAGACCACTCACAATGTCACCAGGGAAGAAATGAAAACTCTCCTTGTCCTTAGGTCTGCAAGATCCCTGGCAGTGCAACTCTGGCAGTAGGGTTTCTGTTTTCTCCTAGCTTCACCTCCATTTCCATGCTTCTCTGAAAACCCACACAGATTCAGGGATGTAGAGTTGAGATGGAGACTAATTCAGAAAGCTTTGAAAAGGTTCTTCTGCGGCTCCTTGACTCTCACCTGCCCCAAGTCCTTCCACACTCCTCCATCCGCCCAGATTGGGCTTTCTTCCCTATGTTTCCCATCTGCCCAGGAGCTTGTTCTCTGTTCTCTTCAGGAAACCAGATGTGAGGACATTCACTCTGCTCCCACGGCAGGAGGGGTGCTCTCATCCAGGAATAACTTATACTCTAGTTTAGAGAGCAGCATTTTATAAGAAACTCTGCAACAGCCACCATGGAACGTTCTTACAAATTACAGAAAGATGCACGCTGACATTACCCATTTTAATAACTGTCTCCCAATAGATATGGAGATATCACCATCATCAGCCTTCCTAAAAGTGGACCAGTGAAAAGATAAAATTTAACTGAGTCAGAACGGAACTGGACATGTGAGGTGTTGCTCATAATCAGAAGAAATAATTCAAAGTATCATAAACTGCTATCTGACTGTGGCCAAACCCAAATCTTGCAGTTAGTTCCTAAGAGCTTTAGCAATAGATGTTTTTAGCAGAAAATAAGACTATTATGAAATTTTTAAAAATATTTTAAAATGGTGATTGAGGGCTTTTGTTTCTAAGTAGGATGGAATAGAAAGCAACAGAACACCACTCCCAATGTAACAGCTAAAAGAGGCAGGTAATTTGAAAAAATATATAGAAACATATAATTTACTTTAAAACATGTATAACATATAAAAATATACATTTATATATAAATATAATTTAAAGGTTATATATTATATTTATATATTAAAATATATACATTACATTTATATAAATATAAGTTGTTCCTTATTATTTGAGGATTTCTTAGAGAAATCGCCTATCCGCTAAAATTTATTTTTAATGCTAAAATCAAAGCTCACAGTGCTTCTGAGGTCATTTGCGACAAGCCCATGCACAGAGTGGCAAAACATTTGAGTCACCCAACATGCACGTTCTCACCTGAGGTCAAATAAGGCAACACTCTGCTTCTTGTTTCAGCTCATACTATAAACAAGCATCCTTTTTATAGTCTATTTACTGTTTTTTGTATTGATATTTTTGTGGGTTTTGTTGGTGATTTTGCTATTTAAATAGCCCCCAGGTAGAGTGCCAAAGTGCTGACCAGTGTTCCTCAGTGCAAGAAGGCTGTGTGTGCAATATGGAGGAAACACATGTATTAGATAAGCTTCATTCAGGCATAAGTTGGCCATAAGTTCAACGTTAATGAACCAACAAACTGTATTAAATAACCTAATCCTCTATTTCCCCTAGGGACAACAATTCAGTATTTGCTAATTCAATGTTTATGCTGACTTTATAGAACATAACCACTTCAAAAAGTCGATTCTGTGTATACAACTTACATATATAATTTTTAATATCTTTTAATATATATTATATTTATATATTATTTATATAATATATTATAATATATTATATATAATTATATATTGTAATATAATATATTATATTATATATATTATATATAATATATAATTACATATTATAATTACATATAATTGTATATTATAATTATATATAATTATATATTATAATTATTTATAATTATATATAATTTTATATATATATAATATAATTATATATATAATTATATATATAATATATTTATATTATATATATATAATATGTCCTTATTATATATTTTTTACATATATATGTATATATATATTTTTTAAGACATTGGAAAGATGTGGTAGAAAAAGGACTGAATGAACTAAACCAGAGAGTAGCAACCCCTTCCGAGGCACGCAGGCTATTGCTGGTCAATTTCTTATCTAGGGGTATTTGCAAATTATGGGTAAGAACTGAAGACTGGGCTTGAGGGGAGAAGAGAACCCAACAAGGATTTGGTGGTCTTGCAGGACAATTGTAACAAGGTGGAAATTTCAGGAGCTCCAAAATATGGTGACCATTTTCCCCCAGAGTTCATTTGCTAAATCCAAGTCTGTGTGGGCGGCTAGAAAGCTTCCAAAAGGCACACTGTAATCCCTGTTTTTCTAGCAATATTTGGGAGACAAAGTAGTACATGAAGAAGGGAGACTTCATCAAACACAGGGCTGGTCTTCTCCTCAAGACATTTAAAATATTTGCCAGATCAAGGACCAGAAGCCTGCAGAACACAGCTCAAAACTACCAGAGAGCACACTGAGTCTCTCAGTCTTTGGGGATGGGAAGATTATATGGAGACTTGCTAAGTTTTCAGTCAAAAGTTGGGAAGGTTTCTCCCTTGAGACATTTGGAACCAGAGGTAGATTGAGTTTAATTAAAGCTAAAATCTCACTTTCTGGTTTGATCTGGTTTAAAGAGAAAAAATATAAACTTCAATCTTTACGATTAGTTTATATACAAAGCCCAGCATAAAATTTTAAAAACAAAAATACAGAACATGTGAAGAACCATAAGAACAGAGATCAAGACCCAACACAGTCAATAGGAACAAAGCTACAGATGATTCAAATGTTGGAATTAGCAGGCAAGATCTAAAAGAATTATAATAAATACGTTAAATATAGAAGACTGACAAAATGGTTGAAAGGATTAATAATTTTAGCAGGAAATTAGAATCTATAAAATCAGATAGATCTTCTACAAGGCATACTTTTATTGCACTTCACTTTATTGTGCTTCACAGATATTGTTTTCTTACCATTTGAAGGTTTGTGGCAACCCTGCATTGAGCAAGTCTATTGGCACAATTTTTCCAATAGCATTATCTTTTTTGTTTTGTTTTGTGTTTTTGCAGTACACAGACCTCTCACTGTTGTGGCCTCTCCCGTTGCAGAGCACAGGCTCCGGATGCGCAGGCTCAGTGGCCATGGCTCACGGGCCCAGCCGCTCCACTGCATGTGGGATCTTCCGGGGACCGGGGCACGAACCCGTGTCTCCTGCATCGGCAGGCAGACTCTCAACCACTGCGCCACCAGGGAAGCCTAGCATTATCTTTTTTTTTTTTTTTTTTTTTTTTTTTTTCTTGCGTTATGCGGGCCTCTCACTGTTGTGGCCTCTCCCATTTGCGGAGCACAGGCTCCAGACGCGCAGGCTCAGCGGCCATGGCTCACGGGCCCAGCCGCTCCGCGGCATGTGGGATCCTCCCGAAACGGGGCACGAACCCGCGTCTCCTGCATCGGCAGGCGGACTCTCAAGCACTGCGCCACCAGGGAAGCCCTAGCATTATCTTTTAATTAAGGTATGTACACTGTTCTTTTAGGCATAATGCTATTGTACACTTAATAGACTTCTGTATGGTGTAAACATGCCTTTATATGCACTTGGAAACCAAAAAACTGTGTGACTTGCCTTAATGTGATATTCACTTTATTGTGGTGGTCTGGAACTGAGCCTGCAATATCTCTGAGGTATGCCTGTATCTGAAATTAAAAACTAAGTGGATGAACTTAAGAGCAGTCAAGATACAGCAGGGAAATATCAACAAGAGAACACTCAAACTGAAAATCATAGAGAAAAAGGAAAGAAAATGATGAAACAGAGTGTAAGAGACATGTAGGATACAGTAAAACAATCTAATGTATATGTAGTCTGAATTTCAGAAGGAGAGAATAAAGAGAACAAGGCAGAAGCATTATTTGAAGATTTAATAGTCAGTAATCAACCCATAGGTTTAAGAATCTCAGAGAACCCCAACCAGGTAAATACAAAGAAAATCACACATAGGCATATGATAATCAAACTGCAGAAAACAAAAGATAAAGATAAAATCTCAAAATTACCTGGTTAAAGGAGACACCTTACTCTCAGGGGGACAATAGTAAGAATCAAAGATGACTTCTCAGCAAAAGCCATGGATGTAGAGAACAATGGAATGATCTACTTAAAGAGCTGAAGGTAAAAAGCTACAATTCAATACCTGGAGAAAATTTTATCTTTCAAAAACGAAGGGAAATTAGAATCAAAAGCTGGAATTAATTTATTTCCAATAGATATGCACTACAACGAATGAAGTTCTTCGGCTTGAAGGATGTATGCACAGATTTATTAAGTTGTCACTTGAGATCTGTTAACTTCACTGTATTTAAATTTTTTAAAATATATAATAAATGAAGTTGATTCTCAAAATTAGAAAATTCTCAGCCTCACTTTCCATTTCAGGACTTCAAACCATCCACAATGTTGTTTATTTTCCTATGTAATTGGAAAAGCAAGTGTCTTCAATAAATGCCTTGAATAGGAATTCTGCACATCAATTAAAATACTGAAAGAACAGCAAGGAAATGACGACAAATATATGAAATGAACTATGATCTCATTGATTTACTGACTTTTAACCTCCCTTTGCTCAGAATCCTGAAATTGATTAATTCTGGTTATTTTCAAAGAGGTTGCTGTCCTTTCTGCCTTCCAATATAATCTTTGAAAAAGTATCTGCTTATTGGGTCCTCATCTGCTATACCATAAAATAACCTCCAATGGATTCTAAAGCATGTATTGAACTATGTGTGATCCCATATAACGTAGTTATGAATTATATCCTATCTTGGGTATTTCCCTCTTTATTTCCTATCTTGCCTTCCCAAGTTTCTTGGGAGCAGATTAATAAAGATATTTTCTAACAGTGGGCCTTTTCTATTTTTTTTTTTTTTTTTTTTTTTTTGCGGTACGCAGGCCCCCTCACTGTTGCGGCCTCTCCCGTTGCGGAGCACAGGCTCCGGACGCACAGGCTCAGCGGCCATGGCTCATGGGCCCAGCCGCTCCGCGGCATGTGGGATCTTCCCGGACCGGGGCACGAACCCGCGTTCCCCGCATCGTCAGGTGGACTCTCAACCACTGCACCACCAGGGAAGCCCACTGTAGGCCTTTTCTGCTTCCTTGGTATATACTTATCTCTGAGATATATACTGCCCTCCCCCAAGATATTTCCTGAATTTTCCTACATTTATATAGGGGGGTCTGCATTGCCAGTCATATATACTGGCATACAAACTATCCAGCTAAGACTCTGAATCAAGATTTATAATTTCTCGTCCTTCTATCCTATGGCTATGCTCAAATTCTCTTCACATTTATCACTACTTCACATATGTACCTTACGAACTCAATCGCTTTTAGCCCCTGGTTTATTTTTGTAACTTTAGGTATATGTTGTTATAGACCCACTTGCTACATATTTAGTTACCACAAAGATATTCCTGAAGGTAGTCTTCCTCAATTTTAGTCAAGTCTAAAAAACTGTGCAAGTTTTAATTCTCTGCACAAGATTATACACGTCACAGATTCAGGTGTGGAAACAGAGAAGATCTTGGAAAAAAAAATTTTTCAAGGATTTATAGATAGTACCCAGCATTCAAGGTAGTGATGCTCTGGATTCTCATAAGCCTTGAAATCAGCATTTTAAACCAAGTTTACCAAAATCTCCAAGGAGCAATAGGCCTCAGATGACATCTCAGATGTAAATAAATCTAATTAGTAATGTGTAGTAAATTAGTAATTAGAAAATACGTATTAATAATGTATAGTCAGTTCATACTTAGTAAACACTTATTAGCGATGTGTAGTAAATTAGTAATCAGTAGTAAATACTTTTGAGTAACGTGTGATAAGTGTGGCTCACAGGAGACTGCTAGGTGGCTCGTTCCTCCTGTTCCTTTCCTAGTACTCCTGGGACTATCAAGAAATGGGGCAAGCATCCTTTCTATAAACTCATACTAAAAGCTCAATTAACCCAAAATGCTATATGAATTTTTTCCTTTATCCTTTAACATTTAAACGTGGTAATAAAAAAAAAATTCCCATGCTCCCGAGGAAAACATTTAGTATGAATCAGCAAAAACATCTATCGGTCATCGGAATGTCAGAGTTTCTCTTTCAGCTCCTCCTCAGTTTAACCACACCCTTTACTCTGTGTCAGTTCTGGTCTCACGTTTGGCCCCTCAGGCTGCCCTCTTTTCCAGTTCTGACTTTGGAGAAGCTACAAGATCATGAAGCAGTTACTCTCCTGCCTAACTCTCCTCTGGCACATTCATGTTGCCAAGAGGAAGGAATTCACTGTCTACCAGTTATATCATCTCATTTCCCTTCTAAGATCCTTGTCAGATTTCCTTTCTTGAGCAGAGTCATTTCCCATATCCATGAGGTCTTTTGAAGGAAAGCTTCACAAATTCGATGTTACTTCTTGGCATTACAGCCTTGTTAGAAAAACACTTCTTGAAGGTAGAACCAAATCTAAATGAGACAATATACTCATTTCTAAAAAACTGGAAAATTGAAAAAAAGATTTTAGAACCAAACCAGCCTGGGTTCAAATTCTGACTCTGTCACTTAATACTACAGAGACTTAAAGGAAGCTTGGCATAACTTCTCCGAATTTATTTCTGTAAAGAGGAATAATAAAATCCACTTTGCAATGCTGTTGCATTGTAAGAATCAGGGATAATTTTTGTAAGATGTTAGGATAATGCCTGGACAACACAGGTGCTCAATCAATGGTAACTTGTCATTCTTGGAGTAGCTTCTCTAATATAAGGGAGAGAATATCCTGATATAAGACACATGACTATGTTGGCTTCTGTGGAAACAAAGGGTCACTTAACAAAGTGGGTATCTAGCTTTGTACCGTAAGCATGCAATAAATTCTATTGAATGAATGGTAAAAGACACTGTTTCCCATTTATACTAGAAGGATAGCTTTCCTTTTCCCTAAACAGCTCGTGAAAGTCATTGTTTTCAAGTGTTCATTGTGCTCTGATATTCTCAGCTATAAAATGCTGTGTGCAACAAGTAATACACTTTTAGCTGCAGATGACCAAATCGAAGCTATTAACTAGAATGTCAGGGCTTTGACTGTACCATGATAAATGGTGCTCATAACATGACCCTGGTGACTGAAAGATCTGGAAGTATCTTCTGAATCTTCAAAGACTAAATTGATTCAGTATGATTTTTCTATTGAAAATATTTGTGGTGTTCAAAATCTTTGAAATTGATAACCTAGGAAAGCTCCATAAGGAAAGGCCAGGGTGTTGTTGGTTATAGTCTATCTATTTATACAATGCCTAGAGAAGAGGAGTTCAATAAATACTTGTTGAACTTTAAAAAAAAAAGGGGGGGAGTACAAACTGGCAAGGTATGTAGCATATATGGCAAGTCAATATTCTAACTAGGGATTTAATTAATAAGAACATCATATTGCTAAACCACAAGAGAAAACACAGGCATCATTAAAGGTTAGGTGCCTTAATATTATTATTTATGGCAGAATTTCTTTACAAGATGGAATTTCTCTAGCTTTGCAGCCTAGTGAGTCACCTTATTATTTTCTCATCTGTATGAACAGTGATTTCTAAAGACAGATAAAGAGATGGGTTTCCTAAACTTGCAGACATTCCCCCAAATTTGGCAATGTTAATTTCAAAATATCAGCACTTTAAAAAATTGTATGTTGACTCCACACTGATTTTTTACACACCAGATTTAGACTTTAGAGCACTAGCTAATGCCAGTATTCAAGCCATTATTTTTATAGCTGCCTGTCAGACAACAATTGAATTTTGGCATCATGACTTTACTTATCCCCAAAGCAGTTTGTATTATTGAATATTAAATATATATATTTTACAGTGTTTTCATTACAGTTCTATAAAAATGTTGCTACTAGTAACAAACATAGTTCTGATATACTTCATACCACTGAAACAAAGAAAATAATTATTAGGTAATCCAAACCAGAAAATATTAATCTCCAATTAGAAGTTTATTTAATTCAAGTTGGTCAGAGATCAGAGATATAAAATATTGCAAATACGTCATCAAAGATAAGCTCTAAATAAATGGTCAAATATAATTGTGAATTTGTAATCTTTTATAGATTCCTCCTTATTACATATGTCTATATACATATACAACTTTTCAGAAGTATATTTTTGTAAAACAGGATGAAACCAGCTGTAATGAAACAAGGAAGTTGCAGGTGCAATAGCAAAAAAAGAAGGCTTTAGAAACTTTTAGCTATTTGTCCACTTTTCCATAATTTTATTTTTGGTAGCCTTTGCTTAAAATATTGGCATATTCCATTTGGAACATACTTCTATTCTCTTTCTTCCACTCAGGTGGAAACAAAGCGAGGTTTCTTAAATCTCAACGAGATTATGATGATGTTTTACACGCAAAATCAAGCCTCAGCTCTGAAGACCCGCCTTGCTGAAGCTAATGGCAAAGTGAAGACAATTTAAGAAAAGAGAAGGCAGCAAAGTGACAGATGTTGAAAAGAAATGACTAGCTTTCATACCTAATCCATTACTTCACCCCTTATGTCAAAAGCCACGCTGACAATCTCCCTTAGCCGGCATTGTTCTTCCGCCAGGCCTGGGTTCCTGCCCATCTCCGCAGGCACATGCGCTCTGCCTCCTCCCCGGCGCCTCACGGGACAGGTTGCTGGTTCCCGCACTGCCCCACAAGGTGCTACCCACGCCTTCTTTGTCTTTCCTGGAAATCTGCTGAGAAAGAAGAGATTCTGCCCCCAACCTGATGTTTTATTTTCCCATTTCTCTTTTGGATCTACATCTTTCATGTTTGCTAAATATTTGCTAAACTTACTCTGACATGCTTTGTGTGAATTTTTGTTTGGAACCAGACACATCAAATTTAACCTAGTGTTCCTGGGAAAATCATAAAATGGCTGTTTCAATGGATTTTTTTATTGAATTAGTACATACAACATCTGTTTCGTAGTTACTATAATAAATAATGTTTCACTTCTCAAGACTGTTATAAAAATAATTGATTTTGACATTAGCCCATCTATTTAATACGGTCTATAAAATGTTCAAAAAATTCCGGATAATGTGATGGCCTAACAAAGGAGCCAATCTGCTAGCTGGATGAGGATGTTGGAACTCTGTCTGGGGGGCTCTACAGAAGCACAGTTACAAAGACTGTAGGACGGTGTCAGCTGTCTAGTCCCAGTGTTTGTTTATCCATCCAGCATAGCTTAGGGTAAAAGTCCTGTATTTGTTTCTATGGTTATAAACGGTCCCACCCTTCTGGACATTTACATTGAATCAGTCAGCCAGCCAGCCAGTTGTGCAAAAAAGGGTCTGGGAATAATTAAAATGAGAGTTATAAAAATTTTTTTGCCATTGTACCATTTCTTTGTCAGATTCTAACAAAACCAACTTATCTGAGACAAGACTAAGATATCTGAAAATGCTGAGACTATACCAGCCAACATAAGAACAGTATAGTAATTATTTATGGCTATTAAAGGTGCATGGATCAGTATCTCTCCCAGGAATGCAAACAAGTACACAAGAGCCTGGACCACTAAGGACCCAATGGGGCCTGGAGCGTGTGAGGAACCCTGGAGGATCCTGGGAAAGAACTCTTTCTAAGGGGAGAAAGGGTCAACCACATGAGTTTGTTCCAGTACCAGTGCCTCAGCAGTCAGAGGAGTTGGGGACGATAAGAACAGCAAAGCATTTGTCACTCTGATTTGTCTTTCAATGTCCTCTTCAAGAACTGGCTGTGTGGAAGCTGCCAAAGAAGGTGGAAGCAAACCTCTATGACATTTGGGAACTGTGAGCTTCTTGACTGGCACACAGTGGCTCAAAGACCTGCTGGTGGCGGCTGCACCAACATCAGAAGGTCCAGGGGCCCCTTTGGTAAGAAGAGAGGGACAGAGGGACCTTAGCTGGTGCCTCAGTATGGCCCCACCACCAGTGTTGTAGCAGAATAATTTATTGAATTTCATTTCTATTTTGTGTTGGGAAAGGATAAAGGGGTGGTTGTAGTTCTGAGGAAATCAAGAGCTTGAGCCTCACTCAGTCTTCATAGGAAGGCTGAACCAAGAGCCCAGGGCTCCAAGACTTGCCTGGGGACCCAGCAGAGCCATCCGTTTTATGGAACCACACAGGCTTGGGCAATGAGCATATCAGAGGGCCTTTCCCAAATACTACAAATCCTTCCCAAATCCTAACTTCCCCTGAACCCCAATAATGACATATTGTGCATTGCAGTCTGGCAGGATGGGAGCTATAAACATATTTAATTCGATCTGGGAAAAATTTATCAAATGTACCATTTCTCATGTTACAGTATTGTGGTGGAATCACATCCATGCCTACTGTATTGGGGGGAAAAAAGAAATTCTATCTATGACTGCTAAGACCCCATTTTCATTCCCAGGTTAAAGAAAAAATGGTTACAAAACCAAATGCTAAGAAGTTGCTAGATTTACTGGGGTCACCATCTTCGGCTAATGTCAAACACCTACAACTTGCATAGAGTAAGTGTTAGAAAAGAAGTGTTTCAAGGAAAAGAGAAAACATATGGTGTACTCTGGCCCAGTTACAAGCTCTAATTTCTAAATAGAAATCTCTTTTATTTATCTGGGAAATTGTTGATAAAATGGCAGCAGTAAGCCCAGACTTCAGTTTCATCTCATCCATTCAGGAGGTGTAATCCTCTGTTTCGCTCATGCTGACAACATGCCCATCCTCATTCATGTCAACTGTATCTGCTCTGTGAGATCCAGTGTCCATCAAGGGGCATTATGCACTATTAAGAAGGCCTCCACACTACTGCCTTGCAGTCACCACCATTCTGATCTGATGTGATGAGAGTGAGTATGAAAGTCAGATATTTACCAACGCTAGGTTAGTCTTGAAATGTCTGTCCTGAGATGTGAGGATCTGGGGTAGGGGAAAGGAATCAATGTGATATTTACACAGATCACACTTAGTTACCACGAGCATCAAGCAGTTTTGGTGAATGGTCTTGAGGGCCAAGTCTAGAATCAGAGTGGGATGATCCATGGGGCACAAAAAGAACATATTAGAGTTTCTGTTTGTATGTTTATCTTATTTATATAATTCTCAATCATTTTAAATACGTGGATTGACACTGGTGCCCACACTCTGTGTCAGTCACATGCCATAAGCAGAAGATAAGGTAGATATTACAAAACACAGAGAGGTTCCTGGCATAGCTCTTACTTGTGAATTTGTTTTCAGTATATTGAGATTTATCACTGTGCCCAGTTCAGTGAATTTATGGATTATCTCGTCTAATTCACATAATAGACACAAGGATTAAAAATATTCTTAAAATGAATTCTCATATTAAAGTATTCTCAATAATGCAAATATGTATAAATAATAAGAGACTGGCAGAACTGACATGTCACCTTCCCTCAGTTATGAAATGAAAACAAGGAACTTATATATAAAATATATATATATATCTCCAGAAGTTCTTTGGAATTATTAAAGGCAGTATTTGAAATTACAACTTCATAGTCACTCTAGTTAAAGTTGAACTTTGTACTAAAAATATAAAATTACTTAGGACATTAACAAATAATGTTCAGAAGTATCACTGTCAGCAACAAAGAATCTAGAATATTATTAATAACATACATTATTGTGAGAGAAAATATTTTTGTGCTATTAATTTTAGAAGTAATTACAATTCCTTTCTTCTTTCTAATATATAATGTCCATATGAGGGCATGAGGGAGAAAGTTTTACTACTATATGTGGATCAGTGAAGTTCAGAGACTACTACTGGTATAAATCCAGATCAGGAATATACACAAAAATATTTCACAGCAGGCCCTACAGTCTTCCCCTGCAACCGTATTTAAATCTTTTCCCAAAATTAGGCCCTAAATATTTAATTAAAGAAAGGATTCTGAAACTAACAATAAAATTTTACAACCACTGTGCTAGACAATCTTATACTTTAACCTATAATACACAGGAGAAAAATCCACCCATTTTAGAAATATTCTCCTAATCTTTGTTTATTCACTGGAAACATATAAACCTGTTATAGCTTTACGTCAACATAATTGCCAACATTCTACCAATTCCTCCATGGAAGCTCAAGAAAGATAGGTTCAGGGAGATCCATGGGGAACACTGGTTTATTGTCCACAAGTGACCACAATACAAGTTCATGTACTGAGATGTAGCATACATTTTATTGAACCATTTTGAACCTTACTAGCTAAGTTAGCTCACAGCTTGATATACTCTTTTTTTTTTTAAACATCTTTATTGGAGTATAACTGCTTTAAAATGGTGTGTTAGTTTCTTCAGTATAACAAAGTAAATCAGCTATACATATACATACATCCTCATATCTCCTCCCTCTTGCGTCTCCCTCCCCCCCCATCCCACCTATCCCACACAAAGCACCGAGCTGATCTCCCTGTGCTACGCGGCTGCTTCCCACTAGCTATCTTTTTTACAATTGGTAGTGTATATATGTCCGTGCCACTCTCTCACTTCGTCCCAGCTTACCCTTTCCCCTCCCCATGTCCTCAAGTCCATTCTCTATGTCTGCGTCTTTATTCCTGTCCTACGCCTAGGTTCTTCAGAACCTTTTTTATTTTGGATTCCATATATATGTGTTAGCATATGGTATTTGTTTTTCTCTTTCTCACTTACTCACTCTGTATGACAGTCTCTAGGTCCATCCACCTACTACAAATAACTCAATTTCATTTCTTTTTATGACTGAGTAATATTCCATTGTATATATGTACCACACGTTCTTTATCCATTCATTTGTCAAGGGACACTTAGTTGCTTCCATGTCCTGGCTATTGTAAACAGTGCTGCAATGCACACTGTGGTACATGACTCTTGAATTGGTTTTCTCAGGGCATATGCCCAGTAGTGGGTTTGCTGGGTCGTGTGGTAGCTGTGTTTTTAGTTTCTTAAGGAACCTCCATACTGTTCTCCATAGTGGCTGTGTCAATTTACATTCCCACCAACAGTGCAAGAGGGGTCCCTTTCCTCCACACCCTCTCCAGCATTTATTGTTTGTAGATTTTTTGATGATGGCCATTCTGACCGGTGTGAGGTGATACCTCATTGTAGTTTTTTTTTTGTTTTTTGGGTTATTTTTTTTTTTTTTGCTGTACACAGGCCCCTCACTGTTGTGGCCTCTCCAGTTGTGGAGCACAGGCTCCGGACACGCAGGCTCAGCGGCCATGGCTCACAGGCCCAGCCACTCTGAGGCATGTGGGATCTTCTCGGACCGGGGCACGAACCCATGTCCCCTGTATAAGCAGGCGGACTCTCAACCACTGCGCCACCAGGGAAGCCCTTCATTGTAGTTTTGATTTGCATTTATATAATGATTAGTGATGTAGAGCATCCTTTCATGTGTTTGTTGGCAATCTGTATATCTTCTTTGGAAAAATGTGTATTTAGATCTTCTGTCCATTTTTGGATTGGGTTGTTTGTTTTTTTGATATTGAGCTGCATGAGCTGCTTGTATATTTTGGAGATTAATCCTTCATCAGTTGCTTCATTTGCAAATATTTTCTCCCATTATGAGGGTTGTCTTTTCATCTTGTTTATGTTTTCCTTTACTGTACAAAAGTTTTTAAGTTTCGTTAGGTCCCATTTGTTTATTTATGTTTTTATTTCCATTGCTCTAGGAGGTGGGTCAAAAAGGATCTTGCTGTGATTTATGTCATAGAGTGTTCTGCCTATGTTTTCCTCTAAGAGTTTGATGGTGTCTGGCCTTACATTTAGGTCTTTAATCCATTTTGAGTTTATTTTTGTGTATGGTCATAGGGAGTGTTCTAATTTCATTCTTGCATTCCTGGGATAAACCCCACTTGATCATGGTGTATGATCCTTTTAATGTGCTGTTGGATTCTGTTCGCTAGTATTTTGTGTAGGATTTTTGCATCTATGTTCATCAGTGACATTGGCCTGTAGTATACTTTCTTTGTGACATCCTTGTCTGGTTTTGGTATCAGGGTGATGGTGGCCTCTTGGAATGAGTTTGGGAGTGTTCCTCCCTCTGCTATATTTTGGAAGAGTTTGAGAAGGATAGGGGTTAGCTCTTCTCTAAATGTTTGATCGAATTCACCTGTGAAGCCATCTGGTCCTGGGCTTTACTTTGTTGGGAGATTTTAAATTATGGTTTCAATTTCAGTGCTTGTGATTGGTGTGTTTATATTTTCTATTTCTTCCTGGTTCAGTCTCAGAAGGTTGTGCTTTTCTAAGAATTTGTCCATTTCTTCCAGGTTGTCCATTTTATTGGCATAGAGTTGCTTGTAGTAATCTCTCATGATCCTCTGTATTTCTGCAGTGTCCGTTGTTACTTCTCCCTTTTCATTTCTGATTCTATTGATTTGAGTCTTCTCCCTTGTTTTCTTGATGAGTCTGGCTAATGGTTTATCGATTTTGTTTATCTTCTCAAGGAACCAGCTTTTAGTTTTACTGATGTTTGCTACCGTTTCCTTCATCTATTTTTCATTTATTTCTGATCTGACCTTTATGATTTCTTTCCCTTTGCTAACTTTGGGGTTTTTTTTGCTCTTCTTTCTCTAATTGCTTTAGATGTAAGGTTAAGTCGTTTATTTGAGATGTTTCTTGTTTCTTGCAGTAGGAGTGTATTGCTATAAACTTCCCTCTTAGAACTGCTTTTGCTGTATCTCATAGGTTTGGGGTCATCATGTTTTCATTGTCATTTGTTTCTAGGTAGTTTTTGATTTTCTCTTTGATTTCTTCAGTGATCTCTTGGCTATTTAGTAGTGTATCGTTTAGCCTCCATGTGTTTGTATTTTTTACAGATTTTTTCCTGTAATTGATATGTAGTCTCATAGCATTGTGGTCAGAAAAGACACTTGATATGATTTCAATTTTCTTAAATTTACCAAGGCTTGATTTGTGACCCAAGATATGATCTATCCTGGAGAATGTTCCATAAGCACTTGAGAAGAAAGTGTATTCTGTTGTTTTAGGATGGAATGTCATATAAATATCAATTAAGTACATCTTGTTTAATGTATCAGTTAATAAAATGATAAAATAAAAATAAAAATCATTTTAATGTATCCTTATTTATTTTCATTCTTGATGATCTGTCCATTGGTGAAAGTGGGGTGTTAAAGTCCCTTAGTATGATTGTATTACTGTCAGTGTCCCCTTTTATGGCTGTTAGCATTTGCCTTACGTATTGAGGTGCTCCTTTGTTCGGTGCATAAATATTTACAATTGTTATATCTTCTTGGGTTGATCCCTTAATCATTCTGTAGTGTCCTTCTTTGCCTCTTACAATAGTCTTTATTTTAAAGTCTATTTTGTCTGATATGGGAATTGCTACTCCAGGTTTCTTTTGATTTCCATTTGCATGGAATATCTTTTTCATCCCCTTACTTTCAGTCTGTATGTGTCCCTAGATCTGAAGTGGGTCTCTTGTAGACAGCATACATATGGGTCTTTGGGTTTGTTATTTTAAGTCTTTTCCTTCTCTTGTGTTTCCTGCCTAGAGAAGTTCCTTTAGCATATGTTGTAGAGCTGGTTTGGTGGTGCTGAATTCTCTTAGCTTTTGCTTGTCTGTAAACGTTTTAATTTCTCTGTTGAATCTGAATGAAATCCTTGTTGGGTAGAGTAACCTTGGCTGTAGGGTTTTCCCTTTCATCAACTTTTTTTTTTTTTTGCGGTACACGGGCCTCTCACTGTTGTGGCCTCTCCCGTTGCAGAGTACAGGCTCTAGACGTGAAGGCTCAGCGGCCATGGCTCACGGGCCCAGCCGCTCCGCAGCATGTGGGATCTTCCCGGACCGGGGCACGAACCCGTGTCCCCTGCGTCGGCAGGCGGACTCTCAACCACTGCGCCACCAGCGAAGCCCTCTACTCTTCTGTATGCTTGAAAATGTTCATAAGATTCTGTTGAAAAATAGGTTTTTTTCTCTGGCTTAAATGTGGAAACATAATTTAATGTTTAATGTGTGAAAATTTATATCAGAGAAGAGCATAAATCAGAAATGCAGGTGTTGATCATGATCCTTTACTTTAAACTTGCTGCTCCTATTTGTATCATTATAGCCCTGTGCATGTGGAAAAACGCATCTGAGATTTGAAAAGGAGAAGATGCTTCAAGTGTGACAGCCACCCTCTATATGTTAACGACAATAATTGTAAAAATTATGATTGGACAAATTATTAAATTTTAACCAAACTTAGGTGGAAACAAAGAATTTGAGAAATGGAACTCATCCTACCTCTTGTTTTACAAAAGAGGGGGCAGAGCCCCAGAGAGACCCAGTGACTCCTGTGTAGGCTTGTGCCCAGAGCCCAGTGCAGTGGTTTTTCCATCACATCATATTGCTTTGGTACTCTCTGGGAATGGAGATATCTATCAATCAATCGATCAATATGGCATTAAAAATAAAATTAAATCAAACAGTTTTTTTTTCACTGACATGGCCCTTCTCTCCTCATATTTCCTCCTGATAAGGGACAGCAACCTCATGAGACAATAATCAAGATGGCATTATTTTTTATGAGACTGTGATATTTCATAAAGATTGACGTCTCGATTGCTTGAAGCCCAGATCCTCTCATTTGTGGTGCATGCCGACTTGCTACACCTTCTCTTTTATTTGTCCTGGTTTTATGCCTTCTCTGTGAGTCAAGCTTCCACTCACTTGATTCCCACTTATAAAGCATCTTAATGGTGCCAGAAGCTGGGGATTCACGGGAGGAATGGAACCCCGCTCCACCCTCGAGGATCTCCATCAGGTGGACGGGGAAGGAATGGTCACCTCCGTCCCTCACACTCTTGTTCCCACGGTGCTGAGGGTCTCCAACTGCAGAGCAACGAATCCTGCCAGGTTGCACCTGGCTGATAATTCGGCATCCTTCAAAGTGATATTCTTCAAATATCTTCCCCAAGTTACTTAGAGGAGCAGCTAAGTATAAGAGAAAGGAAGAAAAAGAAGATTGGCATCCCTGTTCAGTGTTGCATCTGGGGTTGCAGGAATATCAGGCACACTTTCTACGTTGAGGACAGAGCAGGATGGGTGTGGAGCCACCACTAGCATCTATATTTTGTCAGGCCTTTAATTCGATGAACATTTTCTCTCTGAGGGTGTGTCATATCTGATTCTGTGATGGGCAATGTCATAACAGGGCTCTGTTCTATCTTCTCTCATTTTAGTTCTTTTCCTGTTATACAGAATTCTTCCACATCTCTAGAACTTAAATATCTTGAGCTCTTCAGATTCTGGCTTCTTTGGCATGGAGGCACCCCAAAATGAGCTAGGTCCTTGATTCTCATAGAAATCTGGCATACACTTTGATCTGCTCTAAACAGGTCAAAATAAAAACGATTGATCTGTAGTCTCTAAATATTCAAATGTTTGGTCTGACGGATGTGCTTAGGTCGTTTTGGGCCCCACAGGATGTTAGGCCTTTTTTCTTTTTACCATATTAGAGATAATGTGTCCTCAGAGGGCCCGTGACTTCCTTACCCCTCCCACATTCCCCACGCTCCCCTCCTGCTTCCTAGAGATGTCAGTGTTCTTCTTTCTGCTGCACCCAATCCCTTCCATAACACAAGGCAGATGTCTCACAAAGATCAAACTGATAAAGTACAAAAGGTTACTTCGAGAAGAAAACTCCATAAATATCTATAGGGCAATAGGACTATGAACAATAGGCTTCATGAGCATGTAATAACATGACTTTGTGTCTTTTGTGAAGCTCTCTGAGGACTTTATGTACTAGTCCGTATTATTAGCCTACTTTACAGGTGGAGACCTTGACACATAGAGAGACATACACCCCCGAGGTCATACACTGAGTCAAGAGTATAGCAGCACACAGAGCAGTAAGCAGCCATCCTATAAAGCTACACTTACACCAAGTGTGTTTTGAGAGGAGAAAAGCAAAGCTTATGAATGAAAACAAAGCTATTATATCTTAGCAGCACCACCTATTTCTCCCATTCCAGGCAAAGGTCTGAGAGAAAAGAGGGAAGAGGGAGAGAGAAAAGAAAGCAACGTTAGGATTTACAGTGTATGATGGGAGAGAACGATACTTAGTCCAACATTTAGTTTTAAAACACTTTTAGTCTACAACTATGCAAATAATTCCATGAAACAAAGTAAACATTATATATCAATAGTTTAACATCAACTTCGCTTTTCTCCCCCAATTTAAAACCTGCACAATCCCACTGTCTCCACCAAACCCATTACACGCCAGGTATAGCACCATGCTTTGCATGTGTTGATAGCTCACTTCTTTTTATAGTGCCTGGCATGTCACAGTCACTCAAAGAGCTACTGAATAGATAGAGAGATAGATATTAATACCTAGCTTAATATTAATACCTTCTTAGCCATGAATGATGTCAGCAAAGAATAATTAATTTGGACAGAGTCACAAATTAGTTCATGGCAGAGCTGGGATTTTTTTCTTTGCGGTACACGGGCCTATCACTGTTGTGGCCTCTCCTGTTGCGGAGCACAGGCTCCCGACGCCCAGGCTCAGCGGCCATGGCTCATGGGCCCAGCCGCTCCGCGGCATGTAGGATCTTCCCGGACCGGGGCATGAACCCGCGTCCCCTGCATCGGCAGGCAGACTCTCAACCACTGCGCCACCAGGGAAGCCCCATAGCTGGGATTTTTAACTCTCCCTCCAACTTCCCAAGCTAAATGGCTGGCTTATCAAGGTATTTCAACCACATAAGTAATCTTAGAAGAGATCCAGCAAATATAACGTTCTCTACATTGTCACATTTCCAGCAGTGTTCAACTGTCTTAGGATCTTTCTACTATCCCACACTGTCTAGGTCAACCTTCAATCACTCAACTCATAAAACAATGGTTCATGTCACTAGCAATGATATAGCATTTCATTGTGACGGCACTAGTGCTATTACTTCATTTAGTGTATTTTGTAACCTCAATTCAATTTGAGGTTCGTTGAAGGCAAAGGTGTTGTGTTTTTTATATTTTTGCATTACCCTCAGCATCTTACTACACAGTATTAAATAGCTAGCATTTTTAGCAAACTGATTACAATGAAAGGACATTATTAGTGCCACTCTGTGATTGGACATCAAGAGACATTGAGGAAAAACTAAAAGCTGGTTTTCTGAGAAGATAAACCAAATTGATAAACCATTGGCCAGACTCATCAAGAAAAAAAGGCAGAAGATGCAAATCAATAGAATTAGAAATGAAAAAGGAGAAGTAACAACTGACACTGCAGAAATACAAAGGATCGTGAGAGATTAGTACAAGCAACTGTATGCCAATAAAATGGACAACCTGGAAGAAATGGACAAATTCTTAGAAATGCACAACCTTCTGAGACTGAACCAGGAAGAAATAGAAAATATAAACACACCAATCACAAGCACTGAAATTGAAACCATAATTTAAAATCTTCCAGCAAACAAAAGCCCAGGACTCGATGGCTTCACAGGTGAATTCTATCAAACATTTAGAGAAGAGTTAAGCCCTATCCTTCTCAAACTCTTCCAAAATATAGCAGAGGGAAGAATACTCCCAAACTCATTCTACGAGGCCACCACCACCCTGATACCAAAACCAGACAAAGATGCCACAAAAAAAGAAAAGTACAGGCCAATATCACTGTTGAACATAGATGCAAAAATCCTCAACAAAATACTAGCAAACAGAATCCAAAAGCACATTAAAAGGATCATACACCATGATCAAGTGGGGTTTATTCCAGGAATGCAAGTACTCTTCAATATACGCAAATCAATCAAGGTGATACACCATGTTAACAAATTGAAGGAGAAAAACCATATGATCATCTCAATAGATGCAGAAAAAGCTTTTGACAAAATTAAACACCCATTTATGATAAAAACCCTCCAGAAAGTAGGCATAGAGGGAACTTATCTCAACATAATAAAGGCCGTATATGACAAGCCCACAGCCAAAAATTCAACACCCATTTATGATAAAACCCCTCCAGAAAGTAGGCATAGAGGGAACTTATCTCAACAAAATAAAGGCCATATATGACAGACCCACAGCCAACATTGTTCTCAGTGGTGAATAACTGAAACCATTTCTACTACCATCAGGAACAAGACAAGGTGTGCCACACTCACCACTATTCTTCAACATAATTTTGGAAGTTTTAGCCACAGCAATCAGAGAAGAAAAAGAAATAAAAGGAATCCAAATGGGAAAAGAAGAAGTAAAACTGTCACTGTTTGCAGATGACATGATACTATACACAGAGAATCCTAAAGATGCTACCAAAAAACTACTAGAGCTAATCAACAAATTTGGTAAAGTAGGAGGATACAAAATTAATGCACAAAAATCTCTGGCATTCCTATACACTAAAGATGAAAAATATGAAAGTGAAATTAAGGAAACACTCCCATTTACCACTGCAACCAAAAGAATAAAACACCTAAGAATAAGCCTAGCTAAGGAGACAAAAGACCTGTATGCAGAAAATTATAAGACACTGATGAAAGAAATTAAAGATGATACAAAGAGATGGAGAGATATACCATGGTCTTGGATTGGAAGGATCAACATTGTGAAAATGACTATACTACCCAAAGCAATCTACAGATTCAATGAAATCCCTATCAAACTACCAATGGCATTTTTCACAGAACTAGAACCAAAAATTTCACAATTTGTATGGAAACACAAAAGACCCTGAATAGCCAAAGCAATCTTGAGAAAGAAACACGGAGCTGGAGGAATCAGGCTCCCTGACTTCAGACTATACTACAAAGCTACAGTAATCAAGACAGTATGGTACTGGTACAAAAACAGAAATATAGATCAATGGAATAGGATAGAAAGCCCAGAGATAAACCCACGCACATATGGTCACCTTATTTTTGATAAAGGAGGCAAGGATATACAATGGGGAAAAGACAGTCTCTTCAATAAGTGGTACTGGGAAAACTGGACAGACACATGTAAAAGAATGAAATTAGAACACTCCCTAACACCATACACAAAAATAAACTCAAAATGGATTAAAGACCTAAATGTAAGGCCAGACATCATCAAACTCTTAGAGGGAAACACAGGCAGAACACTCTATGACATAAATCACAGCAAGATCCTTTTTGACCCACCTCCTAGAGCAATGGAAATAAAAACAAAGATAAACAAATGGCACCTAATGAAACTCAAAAGCTTTTGCACAGCAAAGGAAACCATAAGAAGACGAAAAGACAACCCTCAGAATGGGGGAAAATATTTGCAAATGAAGTAACTGACAAAGGATTAATTTCCAAAATTTACAAGCAGTTCATGCAGTTCAATATCAAAAAAATAAACAACCCAATCCAAAAATGGGCAGAAGTCCTAAATAGACATTTCTCCAAAGAAGATATACAGATTGCCAACAAATACATGAAAGGATGCTCAACATCACTAATCATCTTAGAAATGCAAATCAAAACCGCACTGAGGCATCATCTCACACTGGTCAGAATGGCCATCATCAAAAAATCTGCAAGCAATAAATGCTGGAGAGGGTGTGAAGAAAAGGGAACCCTCTTGCACTGTTGGTGGGAATGTAAACTGATACAGCCACTATGGAGAACAGTATGGAGGTTCCTTAGGAAACTAAAAACAGAACTACCATACGACCCAGTAATACCACTACTGGGCATATACCCTGAGAAAACCATAATTCAAAAAGAGTCATGTACCACAATGTTCACTGCAGCTCTGTTTACGATAGCCAGGACATGGAAGCAACCCAAGTGTCCATTGACAGATGAATGGATAAAGATTATGTGGCACATATGTATCATGGAATATTAGTTAGCCATAAAAAGAAACGAAATTGAGTTATTTGTAGTGAGGTGGATGGACCTAGAGCCTGTCATACAGAGTGAAGCAAGTCAGAAAGAGAAAAACAAACACCATATGCTAACACATACATATGGAATCTTCAAAAAGAAAAAAAAAAGGTCATGAAGAACCTAGGGGCAGGAAGGAATAAAGACTCAGACATAGAGAATGGACTTGAGGACACGGGAAGGGGAAAGGGTAAGCCTGGACAAACTGAGAGAGTGGCATGGACATATATACACTACCAAATGCAAAATAGATAGCTTGTGGGAAGCAGCCGAATAGCACAGGGAGATCGGCTCAGTGGTTTGTGACCACCTAGAGGGGTGGGTTAGGGAGGGTGGGAGGGAGATGCAAGAGGGAGGAGATACATGTATACGTATAGCTGATTCACTTTGTTATAAAGCAGAAACTAACACCCCATTGTAAAGCAATTATACTCCAATAAAGATGTTAAAAAATAATAAAAATAAAACAATGAAAGTAAAATTTCTTGATTAAAAACACTATTTACCCCCCACCCAAAGAAAAAGGAGAGACACTGAGGAGGTTTCCTTAACTCTCACAGCCATCAGCTTATCAGTATAAGGACAGCTGAAATAGTAATCCATGATCCAGACCTGGCCCGTGGGACAGGTCCCCAAAATAAAGAAATCTGATTTATCCAGATACGGTAGCCTCTAACCCTTGTCCCTTCTTCTTCCTCAATAAATAATGACACACATTTGGGTTAAATGAGATAAATCAAATATTCAGTACTTTTTTGGTCCTGCTATGAATGAGAAATGTTGAGGCCTTTAGGACCATATTATACCCAACTGGGGATTTTTTTTTTTTTTTTTTTTTTTTACAGTTCATATACATTCCTTTGGTATAACCAGAAACCACATATGTGACCATTTCCCACATCTATAACATGATTGGCAGTTTCCACTTTCCTCAAAGTGAAAGGAAAGCACTCGTTGTACCCAAGGAGGGGCCACATAGCTCATGGGTTCCAAGGGCTTAAGCACAAAGTGCGATTTACAAAAGTGTCCAGTGACCGTTCTAATCCAGGGAAGTTGGTGGGCCATGTTTGTCAAGTGTGGAACTTTCGTGCACAGGTACTGACAGCTGGTAATAAGATACAGAAACTTTCACCACATCAGTAGCCCCAGTCCTTCCTGGCCTGGAGCCGTCCCAAGATCCGTGCCCTCTGCTACCGTGTTTATGATACACAACACGGTAGGGGCTGCTGAACATGCCCATGCTGCATTCAAGGGGTGCTGAACCATTCCTTCCACATCTTCACTCAGGAGAAGTGATTTTCCAAATTCTTGGATGCTGGAAATGACCCAAACGTAGCTCACTAAACTAATTTCGCTCAGAATTTTAAAATGCATGTGCATTTGAGCATAAACACTGTCCATATGTTTCTGATTCATTTACACTGAACTCATCAAAGGGCTGTGTTGTAAGAGTTGTTTGATGTCCAAGAATACTTGAGGGTTTTTTTTTTTTAATGGAATTTTATACTTTCTTTCACCATTTTCCTTAGGAAGCCAAACGCTATTGAGAGTAAACAAACTTGGACCCCCAAGGATCTGGGGTTTACCCTTATAGTCAAAGCTCAGGAGGACGTAGTTTGGCAGCTTGGCAAGAAAAGCATCCCTAGCCTTGGATGTATCTTGGCACGCTTTCCCAAAGGACAGAAAGGCCTAAGGTTGAGCAGGGAAATCCCTTTCAGGAGACCTCCTTTCATTCGGTGGTTTATTCATTCAATTCCAAAATGCCATCCCAAATACAACTCTCGGAAATGACTTGCCAGTCTCTCCCTTGCCAGCGTGAGAAGGCTTTAAAACGTTGCTGTTGCAGTTGCCCTTCATTTTTTGGAAGGAAAAAAAAGCAGGTTTTTTTAGGAAACCAGTATTTGTTCACCTGAATGCATCATGTCGTACATTTATATGCTGAAGAGACAAGACAAGCATCTCTGACTACAGCTGAGAACTAATTAAAGTTGCTCTTTTACAAACATTATGTGGTTTGTTCCATTCTTCTTTGATTAAGAACAAAAGAGAAGGAGAGTCATTTATTGCCATGAGTCACTTGAGGTACAATGGAAGGAATTCCAAGACGCTGCTGAGACAAAACAAAACTGACATTATGAAAGCCATGCCTAAACACTAATTTAAACTGTCAACTTACTACCAAGGAAGACTCCTGACAGAGAATTAAAGCTTTAAAGACCTTATAAATCACTGAAGAGATTAGCACCAGCGTGAATGAGTTAAAATACATTTCTGCCTTCAGAATGTTGGAGTGGTTCAAAGCAGTCCTCTAGGATTTGATGGGAAAATTAGTTGTAATAACTAGAAAGAGAAAAGTTCTCAAATATAGCTTCTTGGGGATTTCAGTGTGCGAGCTTCACCCACCACAGTTATTTCAGGTACTTGAGCTAGTGAAATATAATATAGATGCTTTCAGGACCCAATATATAGTACAATAAAAATGACTTGAAAAATGTTAGAATTTAAAAATATTGTTTACAAATACCAAACATTTTTCCAGCCCCCAAACCCACTAAAACATCACTAAAATGTCAACCTAAATGTATGACTCAGCAGCGGCTTTAACACCACTTTATCCATCTCCTATTTCCCATCTGAGCTTGCCTCCAAGAATGCTGTTACAGATGTATTATTCTCCAGCAAGACCCATCACCATGTCCCCCATTACAGGAAGCCTCCAATCTCTGTAGCCAACACCAAGAAGTCTTCAGAGAAAACTTTGTTAGGATTTCCATCAATCTGTATACTTAAGTATTGCCTCTTCAGGGCTTTTGAGTTAAGAATAAAAGAACGCCATACTCCCATGTGAGCATCCTCAATCCCACCTACTGCTGAAAAGGGGGAGGGCCTAAGGAGCCCCAGTGGTCTGCACCCAGAGAGACTGAAACACCTCTATGAGAGAGAAGCCATTGGGAGTTGTGCAACCCTTCAAGAAGGAAGAGGCAGAGAGATGCGAACCCTTAAATCTGCATTAACGCTGCACTAACCCTTCTCTGCCTTCCCAAGGTTTCACTAATCATTCCTCTATGGGTTCTGTCCCAAAGACTGCACAAAATAAAACTATTTCCTAAGTCACTGGTGCACTCTAGATGATCTCTTTGACTTGGATCTTATCACATCTCTGTCTGTCTAAAAATTACTTTTGAAGCACACGTTGATCTGGTCTCTTCCTTCCCCAACTTGGATGCTTTTGCATGCAATAATTTTATTCCGTTCTTTGATTTTCCCTTTCGGCTTAAATCAAAGTGATACAGAAATCCACATGGAGAAGACTGTAATTGCTACAGTCTTCAGACTGAATCCATCCTTAGCCAGGATACAGCTGCTATGTTCTTTCCTCGCAGGCTCTTTACTTCTCCCCGTCTGCTCCCCTATTAGTGGCACTTGTCAGAAACAGTCGGAAGTGGATTTAAATGGCTAATATAGAACAACAACAGAACATTTAGAGCAGCATCTCAAGGTGGAACCAGTTGATTCAACCATACACATCTAGCTGTGGGACACTCACTCCCAAGTTCCAAGACATAAAACTTAGACCTCAGCTTGGACACAGGTCTCAGGACCCCTTTAAGTATGTGGATGTGAATTGCTCCAGAAGCTTTTTGTCCAGGGTCATATCTATGTCAGTCTTTTGCCCAATGGGAATCTTAGTTTAACTTTTTAGTAGTGCTATAGAGGTTGAGTTACAGTTATATTACTCTAAATTCAGTTCTTTAATACCAAGACTATTGTGCTTTATTCATTTTTGGAAGAGAGGCAGGAAGCCTGCAATGTAATCGAGATCCCTCCTCGGGCTCCCCTTCCAGATTCCAAAATAGAACTCAGTTCAGAAACTGCAGAAGTGGTCTCAATAAAACTGTTGTCAGGGGCATCCTGCTTCTTTGAGGGCAGACTTGATAGCATGCCCATAATCCCACAGAGCCACAAACTCATCCCTAAACTGACTCTTCAGCCTATTGTAAAATGAAGGACACTTAGCTTCATTCCTCGCTCTGAGCACGAAAACAACTTGCTCACGTCGCCTCGTCTAAAGATAGGAAGAGAAACTCAGCCGTGAAATCTACCCAAGTAAGACCATCAGAGAGGAAATGATGGTCAAGATCTACTATCTGCTTCTGAACTCTATTGTCTACTTTTACTGATCTCTGGCTCTCAAGCTGAGGCTGCGTGAAAACCCCACTAGCCCAGTTCAAATGGCTTGCAGTTATTCCCAGGCACTTAATTCATCATGAACTCAGAGATGTGTTCAGGCTCCTGTGGTTCCGTTTAAGCATTAGTCCACAGAAAAGTATACCAGGTATTACGCAGAAACCCTGGCATCAGGAAGGGGCCAGCTTGCCAGCACTTGAAGCGCAGATGAATGATTTGATTTGGTTACACTATTTAAAGCTCTGAGTGCAGGGAACACCTTGCACAGCCAGAAACCATGCTTTCTGTTTATAGGTCAAATGACTAGTCACTTAGAGGATCATAAAGATCATATTTGGATCTGGCCATCTCTTGCTGACATTCCTCCTGTGTTTGTAAACATTGCTGACTTTGACCCTAATCTCTCACAAATCCATGACCAACACCAAACAGCCACAGAGGAGCTGCAGAACATAATGTGATTCTGTAATGCAAAACAGGATGGCTTGCTAAATGTGCAGATCTGGAGAGAATTCCTGACATAATCTTTCTTACATCTTTTATGGTAATCATTCCCATCTTCAGAACACACGCAAACAGTACTCCCTTGGACATTGCGTCAGGAGGCTGGACTGCAATCCCTTCTGCTGGGTGAACTGCATATGACAGGGCACTGAGGCAAGGAGTATGTGAGCAGGACACAATATTTCCTGCAGATAGAAACAAGCAAAGAAAACCTAGAGACTGATTAGCTGGGGAGATGCTTCTGCTAAAGGAAAATATGCGAAAGAGCAGCCACTCTCCCCAAAACTCGGAAATCAGCTCCAGTCATAACTTACTTATCTGTGTATGCATTTAATGGACATTTATTGAGTGCCTACTATGTGCCTGTGTGGGAAAGGACCGTTTCTGAGTGAAGGACTATTAGTTAAAATTAATTAGTTATCTCATATTTCCAGTAGTCATGCCAAACAAAGCCAGTCTCACCTCACTAAGCATGGAAATAGTCTTCACAGTGGACAGGGAGTGTTTGTTTAAAATATAGTGATCATTTTTAAATAGGTAAAAACTATCGAACATTGGGAAGGCTGAAAATGGGAAGAGCCTAAGCTAATTAAGAAAACAAAGGAGAAAGAGTTGGATCCTGATTCCCACCTATAGTCAGTACCGTGTAGAAATGCAGTGTAGAACCACCTCTTTCCAACTTCAGTTGTCAGGACAAGTGGAGTTGGCTTTTCCCTACGGAGTCAGCTCTGTAAAGCAAATGTATAAAGATTCTTGTATCTTTTATTAAAAACACCAGTCTCATGCAGTTGTGAGGAAACCAAGTAAGTGGGCACAAGGCCAAGGGCTTGAGTTATATACCTTGAATCCTATAAAGTCTGATGGACTTTAAGGAAAATTTTGCCCTTGGGTCATTTATACAATCTTGCAAAATACCTTGAGAAAAGCAAAGGAGCATAGATCTCTCCCCAAAAGAGTCTCTTTAGGACTAGTATAGAATTACGGGCACATTTTTTAATACAATTGTCACTATTTGTACCTCAGGGATGAGAATATTTCAAATCCTGAAGAACTTATAACCGCTCAAATAAATAACCATTTCTTGAATTTGTTGGTGAGTCATAATAGTAATAAGTATAGTCTAACAATAGAGAGGAGGA